>NC_064410.1:1035000-1390000 GCF_023375975.1 Astyanax mexicanus
ACTGCAAGTTGTAATTGAATAATGAGTCTTTGAAGTGGGAGCATTTTTTTTTAATCCATAAATAAATAAAGCAGAGTTTAGTCTAGTTTGAGACTCGAGTCTCAGAGGTTCAAATCATAGTCAAGTCCTAATTCTTTGGGGTTGTTTCTTGAGTCGTTGGTCTAAAGTTCAAGTTAAGTTTTAAATCCTTGGGTTTGAGTCAGAGTTGAGTTTGACATCTAACTGTATTCATTTTTATACATATTTTATTTAATTCATTAAATATTTCTCTAGTCTTCAGTCACATGTTGAGTTATGATGAGTTAAGCTAATGAATAATATGAATAATAAGCCTGAATATGAGTAATAAACCTGAATTTAAAGGCGTATAAATTGTTCACAAGGCATCAAAGCCAGTGCCAGAGATTTATCATGATCATAAGCAGTTAATAACCACCCCCAGCGACTGCATCATTACATGGCTTTAAGATAATTTAACCTGCATTAAGAATCACTCAGTACTGTTTAAATAAAACATGACCCTGTCTCTCAGTCTAAAGGTTAAAGGCCACCATTGATCACAGTAAAGGACCTGACAGAACACACTCACCTGATCACCAGCGGTGGTGTAATTACTGTAAATGGTCTTTAGAATGGGTTCAGCAGCCGCCCCTTCCCACAATGCTGTTCCTGCCTCATGTCTGGAGTTCGGGAGCTGAGGAGAGGCTATAAATATCAGCCCAGTTTGTGATCACAGACGGGAAATAAACTCAGCCCAAAAGAGTAATACTATGCAGAGCAGCTCACAGACCTTTAATCCATCAAAACACCCTTAATTACGGAGTTCTGAGAGGTGTTGATGAAATTTAACTCAAATTTATATTAAATAAAATCATATAATATCATAATTCATTTATTTTATTTTACCAAATAGAAATCCTCTGGAATATAATCAAGAGGAAGATGGATGATCACAAACCATCAAACCACCAAACTGAACTGCTTGAATTAATTTTTGCACCAGGAGTACAGCAGCATAAAGTTATCCAAAAGCAGTGTGTAAGACTGGTGGAGGAAGAGAACATGATGCCAAGATGCATGAAAAAAACTGTGATTAAAAACCATCAGGGTTATTCCACTAAATATTGATTATTTCTGAACTCTTAAAACTTTATAAATATGAACTTTTTTTCTTGCCATTATTTGAGGTCTGAAAAAGCTCTGCATCTTTTTTTGTTATTTCGGCCATTTCTCATTTTCTGTAAATAAATGCTCTAAATCACCAATATTTCAATATTTACTGTATATATATATTTGGGAGAAATGTCATCTTCAGTTTATAGAATAAAACAACAATGTTCATTTTCCTCAAACATAAACCTATAAATAGCAAAATCAGAGAAACTGATTCAGAAACTGAAGTGCTCTCTTCATTATTTTTTACAAAAGTCATTCTTAAGTACATTGATAAGTTATTGATATTAATCAGAAGAATGCTGGTTATAAACCACATCTTATTTATGGTCTTTTCACAAATCTTGCATGTTTTGCCTTAGCTTTTTCTGGTCATTTGAATCCATGTTCATCCAGGTGATAGCTCAACCCCAAAGGGATGATACATCCGCCCCCATGCTTTACAGTTGGCAGGGTGTTCATTTCATGAGTTCCTAATTTCTTCGAGTTCCTAAATACAATAGTCTTGTCTACTTTAAATTTAGTTTTGAGCTTTTGTGATAATGTTGTCTGTAAGGTTTAATTCTTACTCACTTTTTATTACTATATTTATTAATAAGATTAACGTTTATCAATGTTATTGGAGTTTTGATTATTCTTTCATTCCAGTATACAAGCAGTTCTTTTAGATTCCCTCGTGACTTCCACAGTTCCCCTGAACTTTCTTTATAGCCATTATCCTATCTTGGGGGCACTGGTTATCTTTCTTTTTTAGATCTTCAGTGCTTTGCTACAGATAGATGGTGCCTTATTGGTGCCTTTTTATTGGATGCCCAGTATATGGGTGGTATGTTCTGTCTTTTTCCTGTTCGGTTCCTCCCTCCTGCACGGGTCACAGGGTGCCACATTCCTAAATCTGCCTGATTTGGCAGGAGTGCAACTGTTCCATGTCCGACTGAGATAACTCGCTTTCATCTCATCTCTTTCTGGTTTTCGTTGATAAGTGGAATTTGATTTTAAAATAATAGTAAAATAACCTAATTTTGAGTATTATCAGTAATAATAATAGATGCTTTACTGTTTGGCACTACTGTATACCATGAATTTATTTAATTGTATTTTTTGATAGTGTTTAAACTTGTGATAATCTAGTTATAAGTGGTAGCATGAAAAACACTGTTGAATAGTTCACTGTTTAATACTCATCTCCATAAAAAGGCTTGTATTAGATTTTTCTTAGGTCTGCAGAAGTATGTTGTTGTACTGCTAGATTTCATGTTAATTGGATGTTCTCTGTTGCTGCCAAGAATTATAAATACGTTCCAAAAACAGGGTTTATTTTGGGCCAAAATGACTTGTTAAAACATTTCTTAAATGTTTGAGGTTTCGAGGCTTTATCTTGATAATCATATCAAAGCTCAGAAGGTTCACGGTTTCCAACGTGGTTCTTGCTATCAAAGAATATAGCCCTAAATCAGAGCTTTTTTGTTTTTCTGTTGTTTCGATTGCGACACCTTCACTCCTGCCATCAGGAGGTTGTTGTATGTCTCCCAAATTCCAAATAAAAATATTGTAATTTAGATCATTTATTATTTGCAGAAAATGAGAAATGTCTGAAATAACACAAAAAAAGATGCAGAGCTTGTAGACCTCAAATAATGCAAAGAAAACAAGAAGTTCATATTCATAAAGTTTTAAGAGTTCAGAAATAATCAATATTTGGTGGAATAACCCTGATGATTTTTAATCACAGTTTTAATTTCATGCATCTTGGCATCATGTTCTCCTCCATCAGTCTTACACACTGCTTTTGGATAACTTTATGCTGCTTTTCAATTTGGTGAAATTAAAGAAACTCATTATTTTTAAGTGATGTTTCGGGGATGGTCAGCGCTGACAGAATTGACCTTTTGTGAACATTTTAATGTTATTTGTTTTATTTTCATCGAATTCTTCCAGGTTATGTTTAAAATCTGCATGGATGTTTTTGTTTTTCGGACACTGCCGGCGCTCTCCAGATGGGCGGTATCGTTTTTCATGAGATCTTTTTGAAGCCCCGCTCTGAGTCCTGCTTCAGATCACCACCACATCTGCTGTCCTGTAAGCAGGAGCTGACCTTTGACCTGGACCGGCGCTGACCTGCCTGTGGGAGGGAATGATCTGCAGAAATCTGGCTTTACTTAGTGAATTTCTCCAGCTGAGCTAAATACATGAGGCCACATCCAGTGTTACTACAGTGTTACTACAGTGTTACTACAGTGTTACTACAGTGTTACTACAGGCAGAAGGCTGCAGGCTTGTGAAGGAACGTGGATTTAGTGGAGGACGACCCTTAAACAAAGCATTAACCTCCAATATACAGCTTAAACTCAGCAAAAGCTTCAAACCATTTATTTCACCACTTGAGTGTTCCAGGTCTTTCCCCTTTTCTTTGAATTAGGACTAATATACACTACTGTAATACTTAATACATAATTTTTGCTGTTTAATCTCTTCAGGTCCAGTCAGTATAAGGCAATGGTACAAAAATTAGTTTCCAAAATTTTGCAGGGAAAACAAATGAGTAATTTTAGTATTGAACAAATATATATTGTAAAAAAAAAAAGATCAGATATTGGTTAAAAAATGAGAGTTTGATTTTTTAGTCACAATGGAAATAAATTGAACTTTGAATTAAAAAAAAAATTCCAGAGTCTTTGTCGGTAGTAAAGCAGTGTTGGAACAGATTGCGTTACTGAACTCTCTAATGAACTCTCTATTCTTCATCATAATAACTAGAAAAAGACACAGAAACACAGAGAATTTTTTATTAGCAGTTTAGCTCAATAAAAAAGGAGTATATTTGATAGCTGGGTCGAAATAAGACCAGATCACGTTCTCACCACCAGAAAAAAACTTATTTTAAGTTATTTATGTTTTATTTAAAACATATAAAGTCCAGGTCATACAAGGTAATCCACACATACTGGGAATCTTGTGCTGGGAATTATAGAGCGGTGCAGTGTGATTGTGAGCAGGCATGGGCTGGTGGGATGTGTTTTCATGGTGAATTACTATCCCTGACTTGGTGAGCTGGAGAGACGCCTCAGAGACCACTCCCTGTGTCCAGTCCTCCTCCAGCAGGATTGATTTCATGCAACATGACCTTACGCTTTAAAATAGCGTCTTTTAAAGGCCTTCACATACGAGTGCATGTGTGGATTCAGTATTCCAGGAAGGATAAGCTGGTAGGAATGGAATGGCTGCCGTCTTTAATAATCTACTGTAGTATGGGATTTATTGGTAATCAAACCATTTGTTGAATGTATTAAAGGTCTCCTTACGCTAAAATCCACTTTTTCTTGTTCTTTTGTATTCTGAAATACAGTGGGTCTCTCTGAGTTGTTTATGATGCTATATATGATTAAACTCTTCCTCTTCCTCATTGTCTGCAGCAGCTAGTAAAAGAAAATATTTAGAAAAATACAAAACGAGTCGATCAGGAAAAGCACCGTGTCTACATCATCCCGTGAATTAGTATTCATGGCCCCGCCCACCTCGGTTCGGGACCACCCACAGGCAGAGCAGAAGCCAGGCAGCGACGCCGTCTCGTCAGATAGGAGATACCTAACAGCGCTAGAAACAGCATGCAGTTCATTCCTGTGTTATTTGTGCGAATAACACATCAGTGTTTATATACTTAGTTAAAAGTACAAATCCACACCGGAGTTTTGTTCTAACACCTCTGTGTGTAAGTAACTATAGGTTTAAATAGGATCTCCGGTGGATTTGGTGTTTTACAGAGAGTCTAAGACTAGGACAGTGTCTGAACTGCACTTAGTATGGCATTACAACAGACAGAGAATAAATTGATACAATAAATCAGAGCCAAAATGCAAGAGAAAAGACCAAACCTGAGCTACAACTATATATTTTTGCTCAGTAGCAATAACATTTTTATTATTCTCTCATATTTCATCACATTTCCTGTGTTATAATTTATTATTTCAATATCTGTTAGCACATGTGCTGTTTTCTGTCTGCCACGACTCTATTAACAGAGGTTTATTAATACATGCTCAAATATAACCTCTATATTAGGATCAGAGACATATCTCTTCTTCTATTAATAGTAAATGGAAAATCCTTCTGTGCTCTATATCAGGCCTGTACTATAAGTACGTACTATTCTCATGTATAGTCATGTATAGGATCATATGTTCACTGGATCATTTCTATTTAATGTTCTTTATGATCTAAGAGTGATTCAGTATCACACTACATCCTGACAGCTGCTCACAGGTCATGAAGGACAGTGTGTCTCTTTCTCTCTCACTGTCTCTTTCTCTCATTGTTTCTCTCTCTCTCTCTGTTTCTTCTGCTCTCTTTTTCTGTCCCTCTCTTTCTCTGTTTCTCTCTTTCTCTCTCTCACTGTCTCTGTCTCACTCTAACTGTTCCTTTCACCCTCTCTCTCATTGTCTCTCTCTCCCTCTGTCTCTCTCTGTCTCTCTCACTGTCTCTCTCTCTCTCTCTCACTATCTCTGTCTCACTCTAACTGTTCCTTTCACCCTCTCTCTCATTGTCTCTCTCTCCCTCTGTCTCTCTCTGTCTCTTTCATTGTCTCTCTCTCTCTCTCTCTCTCTCTCTCTCTCACTATCTCTGTCTCACTCTAACTGTTCCTTTCACCCTCTCTCTCATTGTCTCTCTCTCCCTCTGTCTCTCTCTGTCTCTCTCTCTCTCTCTCTCTCTCACTATCTCTGTCTCACTCTAACTGTTCCTTTCACCCTCTCTCTCATTGTCTCTCTCTCCCTCTGTCTCTCTCTGTCTCTCTCACTGTCTCTGTCTCACTCTAACTGTTCCTTTCACCCTCTCTCTCATTGTCTCTCTCTCCCTCTGTCTCTCTCTGTCTCTCTCTCTCTCTCTCTCTCTCTCTCTCTCACTATCTCTGTCTCACTCTAACTGTTCCTTTCACCCTCTCTCTCATTGTCTCTCTCTCCCTCTGTCTCTCTCTGTCTCTCTCACTATCTCTGTCTCACTCTAACTGTTCCTTTCACCCTCTCTCTCATTGTCTCTCTCTCCCTCTGTCTCTCTCTGTCTCTCTCACTGTCTCTGTCTCACTCTCACTTTTTCTTTCACCCTCTGTCTCTCTCATTGTCTCTCTCTCCCTCTGTCTCTCTCTCTCTCTCTCTCTCTCTCACACACACACTGTCTTTCCCTTTCTCTCATTGTGTCTCTCTGTCTCTCTCTCACTGTCTCTAACAAACAACAATTGATCAATTATAATATATACATAAACAGTTCATGTATACATAAACAATATGTATCTCTCTCTCTCTCTCTCTCTCTCTCTCACACACTGTCTCTCTCTCTCTGTGTCTCACAGCACTGCTATAATAGTATTGGGGTCACGCAGACGACTAGACTCTGTGTTTATTGGCCCCGTCTCACACACCTGAGATTTCCCACACCTGCTGGCAGAGTCATTATTCTTATTCTGTGGAATAGCTATAGCTGTATTTGTCTCACACACACACACACACACATTGATTGCACTAGATTTTATTTAGGGTTTATCACTTAAAATCTAAAAAAATGTTCAAGGGGTATGAATACTTTTGCAAGCCACTCTGCATGTCTCAATACTTTTGTCCCCTATATTATATATGTTAGTGTGTTCACTCAGAGCTCTGACTGTGCTCATATAAGTTATGGATTGTGGGTTATGTGTAAAGTCTGACACGTGCTTAAAGGTTTTATGAATCAGATTGTTGGGTTTTGCTGACAGGCGGTGGTGTGTGTGTGTGTATGTGTGGAGTGTGTGTGTGTGTGTGTGTGTGAGTGTGTGTGTATGGTATCTATGGGGACAGGGGGAAACAAAGACTGTGTTTTTCTAAGCTCCAGACAGTGAGAAACTCTAACCAGCAGCTACCCATCATGCAGAGTGATATATTGAGCCACATATATATATATATATATATATATATATATATATATATATATATATATATATATATATATACTCTGCTAAATTCTACAGCTTTCCCTGAGGAAAAACTCTGTGATGGAATTTGGATATAGACATTTTTGTGGATTAATATGGGTACCACTTTAAAATACGACTCCTTTATAATGGGTTTATAAATAGTTTATAACTGACATTAATAAATGGTTGTAAATGAGGTAAATACTTTAAAAAACTTTAATAAGCACTGGCAACACATACATAGAAAGAGCAACAGTGACAATGCCTTTTTAACATATATCTAATAAAATAATATAGAAAGTCAGTTCAGTCATTTAATATGTTAATATTATAGTTAAATTATTAAAGTCAAGTCAAGTCAAGTAGTTTTATTTATTAACAGAAGTTAAGTTAATGCTGACTGATGGAAAAGACAGTAAGTAAGATAAGCATCTAGTAGTAAGATCTAGAATTACTATTTGGTACACGACAGGCCACTGTTGCCTTTTCTATTTATGTGATGTCACTGCTTATTAATGGTTTATAATCTAATTAATAACCATTGATGATCTCCTTTATAAACTATTTATAAAACGCTTTATAAAGGAGCCTTACTTTAAAGTGGTACCTAAATATGCATTTCATTTCCTACTGATTCTGTTTAATTATTGTCTGTGTGATTAATTATTATACACTCATGTTGGCTTTGGGACTTAATAGTAACAGTTGGGGGAGGCGGTGCTTTATCAAATCCCATTTAAATCAGCAATGTTTGGCATTTTAGAAGATTTGTAGACCAAAAATTAGCAAAGTTATGAACTTTTTGCGATTTTGTCACCTTACAACCACTTAACAACAACTTAAATGTATATTATTGAGACTTTAAGTGATAAACCAACACAATGTACTACATAATTGTGAAGTGAATTGAAAATAATACAAAGTTTTCAAAATTTGAATCAAATAAAAATCTGAAAAAAGTGTGACGTGCAAAAGTATTCAGCCCCTGAGTTAACTGTTCATGATCAGTTTATGTTCTCCGTCTCTCCTGTCTCAGCTCGGCGTCCTGCACCCAGTCCAACTGGGTCTAATGAGCTGCAGCTGCTCTAATCTGTGTGTTATAAACTCTGCATGGTTTCATTGTCTGTGAGAAGGGAATTCTTCTGCTGTTGCATAACCGATCGGGCCGAGCTATTTATAACAGAGCATTAAAGCGCATCACACACTCATTCAGGCTGTGTTTTAACATTAAACACTCAAGTTCAGCACTTGATTCATGAATGGCGTTCAAGTGGCTACAGAGCCATTACAGCAGTGAACGTTGCACTTACGGCGTGTTCAGTGTGAAAAAAACAGCTTAGCGTGGAGCAGCAGCAGAGACTGTGTTGGTTCATAGCTGTGGTAGTTAATTATCTGGCTAATAAATCAGGTTAAACTGCACCTGAACAGCCATATACTGTAGCTCAAATTAAAATAGTATAGGTAATTGTTGGGTCGGATTGAGACCAGATCATCTTCTCACTACATACAGACAGAACCGCTCTAGGGTTGGCTCCTCTCTCGGGTCTCGGTACGGTTGTTTTGTGCTAAACCTGTAAACGATTACTGTTTTTACACCAGCTAAAACGAACCGCAACAAGAGTTCAAACCAATCATAGTGTGATTTAACCGAACCAAATAGTTCTGGTGTGAAATTTTGGCCCTAATTTAAAGGTTTGAGCCAACATCTACCTCTGTTGCTTCTTTCAGTTCTAAATCCTTCTTTGCTGTATGATTCCAGAGAATTTGGGTGCAAAGCATTTTTAGAACTATGCTCCCTCTTGTGGCTTTTGCAGACACACAGAGAGAAAGAGAGAGAGAGAGAGAGAGAGAGAGAAAGATAGAGAGAGGAAGAGAGAGAAAGAGATAAAACTGCAGTAATATGCCCTGATCCAGCAGGCCAAGCTGGGCAGCTCTGAAACTGCTGTGTCATCTCACACTCAGGGGGGATCCTTTGTGTTTTATTATGTAACCAGAAAAGAACAGAAGCAGCAAAAGAAAGAAAAATAAAAATATAAATTCTGTGTAACGCTGTGTTTGGGCTGTGTGGGATCTCTGTTGTGCTGTTTGTTGTATTGATGCTGTAGATAGATGGATGGATGGTTGGATGGATGGATGGTTGGATGGATAGATGGATAAATTAATGGATGGATGAATAAATAGATGGATGGATGGATGGATGGATAAATAGATGGATGGATGGATAAATAGATGGATGGATGGATGGATGGATGGATGGATGGATAAATGCATGGATGGATGGATAAATGGATGGATGGATGGATGGATAAATGCATGGATGGATGGATAAATGGATGGATGGATGGATAAATGGATGAATAGATGGATGGATGGATGGATAAATAGATGGATGGATGGATGGATGGATGGATAAATGCATGGATGGATGGATAAATGGATGGATGGATGGATGGATGGATAAATAGATGGATGGTGGATGGATGGATAAATGGATGGATGGATGGATGGATGGATGGACAAATGGATGGATAAATGGATGGATGGATAAATGGATGGATGGATGGATAGATAAATGGATGGATAGATGGATGAATGGATAGATATATAGATAGATAGATAAATACATACATACATGCTTCATTTACCACAAAGGAAATTTAGGAAACATATTTAAACATAAATTAAAACACAGATTTAATAGAAAATATATAAGGCTATAAAAAACATACAATACACAGTAAATATATATCTGCCGTTGTATTTAAGTCTGTGTCGCTGTGAGTTTTCCCTCTCAGATTAACAGTGTGGTGCTGAAGCGTAAAAAGAGGGGTGGGGCTGATAACACTGCTGACATCAAGGACACACACACACACACACACACACACACACACACACACACTGACTTTTATAAGGACAGAGAGAATATCGTAGTACAGTTACGTCACCGCTGTGTCTCCGAGCTGCACAGTGTCCCATTTCAGCTTTGTCATTGCACTGTGTTCATGCACAATTACAATCACATTACGCAAATTAAATTACAGTCATTGTGCTACAGCTTTGTGCATCAAAAGAAAAATGTGCGCTGTTCTCATTTTCTATGTCAAAAAATTATGTGCTTTAATCTTGGATACACAGAGTGCATTATTAATATTGGGTCATGTTGTGTCATCATTGAATTGCAAAACAAAAATGCACATTGCAATTATTGAGCAGTTTGATTGACTCATAACTCATTTAACATTTAACCACGTTAATCAAGCTTAAAATCTTAGCCTGTTTTTAATGAAGAGCAGTATTTTGTATTTGGTGTTTGGCTGCTTTTTGGAAAAAATTATGAAAGTTTCAAATCAAGTCAAGAGGCTTTTATTGTCATTCCACAGTGCAATGAAATGACGTTCCTCTGGAACAAACAGTACAGTACAGTCAACATGAAGCGCAAACATGCTACAAGGGTGCAACAGAGCTAAACACAACAATAAAAACAATGTTTATAGATATATATTATAGTGATGGGTATGGAGAAAGGTCCAGTCTCTGTGTGTTGAGTGTGTAAAAGTGTGTGTTTAGAGTGAGTCTGACTGCCTGGTGGAAGAAGCTGTTGCAGAGTCTGGTAGTGGAGGCTCTGTCGGTGTGTTGAGGAGTCTGACTGCCTGGTGGAAGAAGCTGTTGCAGAGTCTGGTAGTTGAGGCTTTGTCTGTGTGTTGAAGAGACTGACTGCCTGAGGGAAGAAGCTGTTGCAGAGTCTGGTAGTGAAGGCTCTGTCTGTGTGTTGAGGAGTCTGACTGCCTGAGGGAACAAGCTGTTGCAGAGTCTGGTAGTGGAGGCTCTGTCGGTGTGTTGAGGAGTCTGACTGCCTGGTGGAAGAAGCTGTTGTAGAGTCTGGTAGTGGAGGCTCTGTCGGTGTGTTGAGGAGTCTGACTGCCTGGTGGATTTAAGCTGTTGCAGAGTCTGGTAGTGGAGGCTCTGTCTTTTTGTGTTGAGGAGTCTGAGTGCCTGGTGGAAGAAGCTGTTGCAGAGTCTGGTAGTGGAGGCTCAGATACTTCATTATCTTCAACAAGAAGAGTCCGTGTGAGGGATGGAAAATCACTATTCCAAACTTTACAAGCTTTTATTGTTTTTTACTTTTACCAGTTGTGGATATACTTTAGAGTAGTCTGAAGAGAAATGAAATGAGTTTTGATGGGAGGGGAGTGTCTTTCTTTCCCTCTCCCTCTCTTTGCCACACCTGATTGGGGAAAAAAGTCACTCTTGAGCCACTCATTCTAGATTCTGGGAGATTTTATCTGACTTGTGGGCATCAGGGAGCTGTTATTGATATACGGTAGCCTCCTGCAACTTCCGGGAGACTTGGGAAGTCTGAATTTTGGAAATTTTGGTTGTTGGTGAATAAAAATGATGGAGTTGCTTGTGTGTTTTTTAAGTAGATGCACAATAGTTGCAGGATGCATGTTTGTGCACTGTGTGATTAACAGATATGAGTCGGGTATTTTGAGGGTGAATCATGGTTAGGAATGGACGTGGAAGGAAATGGTTTATTGTACTGGTTAAATAGATTAGAAAGAAACAGAGAACAGTCTTTCTCTCTCTCTTTCTCTCTCTCTTTCTCTCTATTTCTCTCTTTCTCTCTCTCTTTCTCTCTATTTCTCTCTTTCTCTCTCTCTTTATTTTATAGTATCTGCAGCCATCTCTCACTGCCAAATGTCCTCGCCTGCATTGCCACTGTGTAGAATAGATGAGGGTGAGGGTGAGGGTGAGGGGCAGGGGATGTGATGTTTGGCAGAAAGGATAAAAGAGAAGGAGGAGGAGGAAGAGGAGGAGGAGGAAGAGAGGGAGGGGTGCATTTTCTTTCTCCTCTCCTCCTCTCCTCTCTACTTCCCCTGCAGAAGAGTGAGTGAGCACGCGAGAGAGAGAGAGAGAGAGAGAGAGAGAGAGAGCGGTCAAAACACAGAAGCCACGCCGTCAGCAAGTAGCCGTGTTGCTAGTGCTCAGCCTGGTGCACAGTCTGTTCACCACTATTCCTGAAGCTGCAGGAAGCACTGGAGCATGGATACTGCCAGATCCATCCAGCACGAGATCAGCTCTCTCAAAGGTACCGCCTCTCTCTCTTTTATTCGCTGTATCACCAGGATGCAAAGTGCACAAGTGCATCCTAGTCTGGGATTAAAGCTTGCACTGAAACCTTTTATTCTTTAATATAGAATCAACAAAATCGTAATGGTTTAATATGGATTCATGAACCCTAGAACTTCTTCCTGAGCTGACAGGAGATGTTGAGATGTTGAGATGATGCAGACATAGACACAGACGTCTGAGGAGCTTCCACATCTCTGGAGCTCTCGTCGTTTTTAAACAGGATAATGCCCGTGTTAGACGTCTTTTGTACGGGAGCATTCATGTTTAAAGTCCTGCGGATTCCAGGGCTTAGGGGGAGCTTGTAAGGGGGAGGGCGGAGAGTTCAGTGCTGAGGTCAGCGAGCGGCACTTCCCCTGCTTTCTGCTCCCCCGTCTGCGGCATGCATGCGGCACGCCGGTGAGCTGCATCGCCGCTGCATAGTCGCTGCATCATCTCCTCAGCTACAGCAATGCAAAACAAAAACACTTTAGCAAATGCATTAAAAATGCATGAAAACAGCATGCAAACCAAGGCAGCTATACTCTAGAATCTAACTCTAATCTAATCGCTAATCGTTTTAATGTTTCAGGACTTCAGAGACTTCACGTCTCTTCTCGTTCTTCTCTCTTCACGCTTCATCACATATTAATGCACTGCAGTAGAGCTGCAACGATTGGTCGATATAATCGGCAAAATAGATTATGACTACAAATTTCATTGTCGATTAATCGTAAATTCGTAACAGTACCTCAATACACAAAGTGCTGGAAAAAGAAGCACAATGGGAGATCACTCAACTTAGTCTGTGTCCAACATCCATACATTTAAATGCCTTTTAAATCTCATTTCAAAAGAAATCAGTTTTTATCGTTTTTTAGAGATGGAAAACATGGCAGAAAATAATCGCTGACTAATCGACTAATCGACTGAACGTAAAAAAAAAAATATTAGAATGTGTGTTCCCCCACAGTTTTATTTTGTGCGTACGTTTCTAACGTGTTTTAGTGGCACTTAAAAGTAATGCATTGAAATGCAAATGCATTTTAGTAGTAAAAATTTAGTAGCAATTCCACGCAAGTTGTAGTTTTAACAGCTAAAACTGCTTTATTTGTTGAAACTGCAGTATAGCAACTCTACAGAACAACACTTCTGTGACGTAAACATGGTGTTTAAACATAGCATATGGTAAATACAACCCTGAGGAAACTTTTAGAAGTCTCAAAACGGAACCAGTTATCCCCTTTTTACTGAGACCCAAAGTGGGCGTACCTCAAGTATCAATTCTAGGGCCACTTACGTTGCTATATTGCAGTAGTACTTATGTTTCTATGTTTTAAAGCAATGCATTGAAATGCAAATACAAATAAGCATTATTTTTTGTTTGTGCATACCGACGTTTTCACGTACGCAATATTTTAGTAGGAATTCCACGCAAGTCGTAGTTTTAACAGCTTCATATTGCTTCACAGGAGGTTTAAAACTGGTGGCTTATATGGTATCACAAAGCCTTTTTTGCTTTTTTGTTTAAAATGTGTCTCTGAAGACATGTCTAAAGTTCTCCTTGTGTCTACTACAGTACTTGTTTATAAGACGAGGACGTTATAAAGGTGTTATTCGTCAGTTGCAAAAGGAATCGCTGGACAGCAAGGAATCGATCAGGCGGTTGCTCGGTCACCCCCGACCAGAGCTCTTAATTGCTCTGTCGAACTCGATGAATATTTGCTGAGTCACTGTAGAAGAAGAGCTAATGAAGTCCAGAAAAACCTCACAGCTGGTGTTTTACCTTATATTTTTAGGCTTGTGTATTGCAAAGCAATGCATCTCTTTTTTTTTTTTTAGAAGTGTGTCGCTAAAGAGTATATCATTTCCACTTAAAAATTATGGGTTTCTTTGATTTTACCAAATTGAAAATCTCTGGAATATAATAATCAAGAAGAAGATGGATGATCACAAGCTGATCATCAAACCACTAAAAAGCTGAACTGCTTGAATTTTTTCACCAGGAGTAAAGCAGCATAAAGTTATCCAAAAGCAGTGTGTAAGACTGGTGGAGGAGAACAAGATGCATAAGCCAAGATGCATGAAAAAACTGTTTTCTTTGCATTATTTCAGACATTTCTCATTTTCTGCAAATAAATTCTCTAAAGTACAATATTTTTATTTGAAATTTGGGAGAAATGTTGTCTGTAGTTTATAGAATAAAACAACAATGTTCATTTTACTCAAACATAAACCTATAAATAGTGAAATCAGAGAAACTGATTGAGTGGTCTCTTCATTTTTTTCTGCTTGGGCAATTTGTTGGACTATATATCAGTTGCAAAAGAAGAGCAATTGATTGATTATTGATTAGATGGTTGCTCTGTCATTCTAGACCAAATAATTGCTTTGTTAGATCTAATGAATATTTGCTGAGTCACTTTAAGAAGCTAAAAAAGCTGCAGAGTGTTGGCTTTAGTTATTCTTTATTTGAACTGATTTTACTTTTATCCATTTTTATAACTATAACAGCATTCAACAATTTCTAAAAGAGGTAAAGAAATGCAGTGATGGTCCAACTCTCAAAGCTCTCTTATTGTCATTATTCTGGGTAAAAACAGCCAGTGATGAGGTGGGCACTGCCCGCACCCTGGCACTGATTCCAGGCCTGTTCTAAAAGCAGTCCTGGTCTATAGCTGAGTAATTTGTGTCTCAGTCTGACTAAATGTGACAGAGCTGTTAAATCACTTTCCAGAGGGCGGAGAGAAGAACTGAAAGGAGGCTGAGGATCTGAAAGCTCTTCCACTGCTTTTGGTCTTCCAAAATGTCAAGACACACAAAAGCTTCTCACCCCATTCAGAGTCTCCAGTTCACTTAGTTAATATGCCTGGCAGGTCTCTAACACTTACCTAACTTTTTTTAGAGGCTTATTAACATTCTACACACTTGGAAAATGGCTGAATGGGTTAATATTGTTTTCATTACATCATTGCTCAGCAAAGTTTAAAATAAACAGTATTTTTCACACTATAAGGCTCATTAAAAATGCTTTAATTTTCCTAAAAGTCATTTATGCTCCTTATGTTTAAATTCTACCAGTCAGTTATTAAGGAGCAGTAAAGCCACTCCACTGAAGTACAGAGTTATACAGGGTGAAGTTTCTCCAGCACTAAGGCTGGAGCAGTGTTCTGTATATTGTACATTATATATATTATATTATATATTGTATTCATTAGATCATGGCTCAGTGTGTAGCTTCAATTTGTCAAACATCTAAGAAAAATGTCAAATATATTCTGTATTCTTGGAACTATAAAGCTCAATTAAAAATCCTTTAACCCTCTGATCATGTTCCGGGTCAATTTGACCTGTTTTAAAGTTTGAAAATCAATGAAAAATAGTTAAAAGTATTTTTTTAGTATAAAACTCCCTCCGCTTGCCTTAGTTAGTGTAATTAATCAGCTTATAATATGAATATGATTCATCTCATATATTTGCATCAACCACCCCCTGCAAAAACTACAAAAATAAATGACAAAAACAAAATTACAAGGTTATTTTTCAATGTTATGTAAAACTATTTTGTTTTATATGTCTATTGGTATTTTAAAAGTAAAGTAATAAAAGTAGTGGAATGCTAAAAAAAGTTTGAACGTATATCTCCCCAGATAAGAGCACCTAAATACTTCTTCACAGAGTGTTTTGGTTTGTTTAACACTAGTTTAAGTTACTACATGATTCATTTTGTGTTCCTTCTTTATTTGAATTACTGAAAACACCCTAAATTACTTTACTATTAACATTGCAATGTTTGGATCTATTTTTAGTTCTTTTTTATATCAGCTATAGAGCTATAGTAAGATCCCATCTCTGTGTTTGTGAGCTTTTTGTGATAACTAGGCCCTTGTTATTTGTTTTTAGCAGGGATGCTAATATGCTGATGAATGCTTATTTCGCTCTCCAGCTCAGCGACTCGCCAACTGGCAGCGAGTTTCTCCCAGATTTGCCCGTCTAAATCTGCAGTGGGTCTTGGCCTAAATTCACTGAGCCTCAATAATGAGCTTTTGGCCTTTTCTACTTTCTCTTTTGTTACTGAAGAGCAGATCTGCCAGTAAATAGTTTTGTGTAAATGGTTGTGAAGGAATCTTTTGAGTCTAAAGGAAAGGAGAGTTTTTAGTGAACAGGTTGGACCGACGTTTTAATGATGAATTATGGCTTGTTTGGAGTCTGGAGTCTGTAGAGTGATGAAAGGGGAAATTCTGAACTTCTTGAAAGAGTTTTTTTTCTGGAATTTGTCTTTTATATGTATTTAATGTGTGTGGACATGCGTAACAGGATATGTGTCCTTCCCTGAGTGTGTCTTCTTTGCTTGTCTGTTAGAGATAGTGGGTTTTTTGTGGTTTCATGTGGTTTTAGATGTGGGTTTAATCTATTTAATCCTACCAGAATCTAAAGAATGTTATTGTTGTATTTTTTTATATTTTATAACATTTTATAATAATCGATAAACCGCATACATGCATCTATACATATACATATATATATATATATATATATATATATATATATATATATATATATATATATATATATATATATATATACTAAGGCGTTTTTTAATTAGAATTTAATTCTAATTTCTAGAAAAGAAAGAAAAAAGATCAGTTCAAGATCCACCATTTCGTTCTGTTGGTTGAGAACCTCAGACAGCACACAGCAGGATTATCCAGCAGACTTCGTCTGAGGGGTGGATCTGTACCTACTAAGTCAGCAGATGAGGGAGATGTAAAAACTTTCAAATAATGAGTTTTGTGCTTTTGTCACATTTAGCACAAGCTAACATTTGGTAACATGTGGTAAACACTCAGCGTAAAGATGGGGCGTGGCCAGCAACAGCTTATTTGCATAAAAGTGACAGAGCCCATGAATGGCTCATTCTGAAAGGGACTAAAACTGACAATCACTGTGGTGTATCAAAACATTTCACAAGAGGATATAAGGTCAGCATAAGGTCTAAGACCTCAAGCTGAACGGATGCTGGGTTGTGCAACAGGACAATGACCCAAAGCCCACTAGAAAATCAGCTAAAAATTAAAACAGGAGATTTTTCAGGGAGGAATTGTCCAAATGGTCTTATTTGCAGCCACAGGAACCTGAATGCCAAAGCTGTGTCTGCATGTTATGAACTGAGGCACACTGCTGCTGCTCAGCCCCGCCCCTAAACCCATACATCACCCAGTGCCTCTCCAAAACTCCTTCCATTTTTTTTGCTAAAATCAGGAGTTTAGTTACTCTGTAACACTTCTATCCTTTATAAAGCTTCAGAAGGAGCACTACAGTAGATTGTAGTGCAAAATCATAGTATTTAAATACATTAATAGTATTTAAGCGTCACTGTGGGCTGTGTGTTTTATGTCTCGTAGCTCGGGGTCTGCTGCATGCTGGCAGATATCCATGTGCTCTCCGCTCTCTGCAAAGCACAGCGTAAAATACATCTTATCTGCTGACACACCAGAAACCCCCTCTGGGAACCTGAATGGAAGCAGACTTTATATTTTATAGTATTCAGTATAAAAATATGTATTATGTGCAGATTTCAGTCAATTCTGAGTAGGGATTATCAATAGTGTTTGCAACCCTTCATGATACTTATGTTTCTGTGTGTTTGTTACTCTTCAAAAATTAAATAATAGTCAAAGACAACACAATAACATGAGATACAGGCCGAAAAAATTACCCCAAGAGCACAGCGACGACTCGACTCATCAAAGAGGTCAAAAAAGACCCCACATACATCTGGCGTAAAAAAAAAGTAACACCCCATATTAGAAATAGAAAATCATAACTACAGTAAAACGTGTTGGTGGTAGTGTGATGGTCTGGGGCTATTTTGATGCTTCAGGACCTGGAAGTCTATGTAAATATGGGGCGTGGCCAGAAAGTGCCAGCTTATTTGCATAAAAGTGACAGAGCCCTTAAACGGCTCATTCTTAACGGGACTAAAACTGGTAGAATTAACATGTTTTTATAGCCTATAGACCTGCAAGTATTCTAACTTGTGTAAAAAGAGGAATATAATATGTCCTCTTTAAGTGTTGACTTGCAACAATCACTAGTGATGCCCCAACACCAATGAGGGTTAAGAAGACTAGCACACGCCTCCTTCGATACATGTGAAGTCAGACTCCGGCTCTTTTTGAACCGAGTAGCTGAGTAGCATCATAGCGCTAACGCTCAGAGGAAAGGTTCTGATACATCAGCTCACAGACGCAGCCTTGTGCTGATCCACATCACCCTAGGAGGAGTGATGAGGGGAAAGAGAGAGTGCCATCTAGTGTACTGTACCCACCCAGAGAGAGAGCAAGAGAAAGCCAACTGTGCTCTCTCGGGGCTCCGGCAGCTGATGGCAAGCTGCATGACTGGGATTCGAACCAGCAATCTCCTGATCATAGTGGCAGCAATGGATGGTATTAAGGATGTCCTCGAAATGCATAAATCTATAGTGAACATTTCTTTCTCTAGAACAGTAAATGCTCGTATAAATGCAGTATTGCCTCGCCCTACACTTATATAATGTTAAATACTGTTATTAATATATTGATCTGTATAGATCATGCTGCTCTCAGCACTGCAGTGAGTGTTTCACGCTTTATAGAAGAGAAATCTGATCGGCGGCTCTGTGCTCACGCAGTCATCCAGCCCAGGCATTACATCATTGTTTCTGAAGGAGCTGATGGTGCCATCGTTGGAAATGGCTGGATCAGCTCCTTTCTTATTCCCTGGACAAAGAATATAGTCGGCTTTATCTTCTGCTGAGCGTCATTTAAAATAAACAGCAAGACAACTGCAAGAAACTGCATAGGTCTATAATATTTATATCACGATATAATATTTATATTTTATTATATACAGCTCTGGAAAAAAATAAAAGAGCACTTAAAAATGATTAATTTAGTTGGTTTTACCAAATTGAAAACCTCTGGAATATAATCAAGAGGAAGATGGATGATCACAAACCATCAAACCAAACCAAGCTAAACTGCTTGAATTTTTGCAGCAGGAGTAAAGCAGCATAAAGTTATCCAAAAGCAGTGTGTAAGACTGGTGGAGGAGAACATGATGCCAAGATGCATGAAAAAAAAAACTGTGATTAAAAAACATCAGGGTTATTCCACCAAACATTGATTATTTCTGAACTCTTAAAACTTTATGAATATGAACTTATTTTTTTCTTTGCATTATTTGAGGTCTGAAAGCTCTGCATCATCTTTGTTATTTCAGCCATTTCTCTTTTTTTGCAAATTAATGCTCTAAATTAAAATATTTGTATTTGAAATTTGGGAGAAATGTTGTCTACAATGGTCTAATGGTTGAATCAACAGTGTTGATGGCTGTAAGAGCAAGTTACAGTTTTCTGTATAGACGAATCCAACCCATATTAAACCCTGATCCACAAAAGCTAGACACTAGAATAAAGGAAGGACATGTAAAGCTATGGTTGATACTCTTCCCAGGGCAGATCATGTTCTCTATAAGAAAAAGAGGCTTAGAGGAATCCCAGCGTTTATCTCTCAGGAGGATTCACCTGTTCTTCAGTTCAGTGCACTTCTTCTTCGCAGTATAATTAACCACACAGCTCATTAGCACATTCCTTCATCATCAGTGCACTGCTTAAAGTGGAATGCAGATTTTTACTGAAGACATTCTGATGCTTTGCTTTAACGTGGGTTAAAAATATGTACCTTTGGTGTACGGTCATGAAAAACCTGGAAAAGTCATGAAATTTGAAAATAACAATTTTCAGGCCTGGATACGTTTTGGAAAATAAAAAAATACCCAGAAAGTTTTGTAAAAGTCAGGGAAATTTGTTCTACAAATCTTTGTGTTTCATTTTATCGATGGAGAAAATCTATTTTGAGCTAAGAAATTCATCAGCTTAAAATAATTCAGTAATTCAGCCTCTACACAATGGAGGCGCACTATCCATGAACGTTTATTTTCTGGTCTATTTTCATACATAGGGCACATCGGATTATATAGCACATTATATGCAACACTTGTAAGGAACAGTGGTGTCGCCATGTTTTCCTTTTAATTTAGCAAATCTTGTTGCTGGGTAGTGGTGGTATACTCAGTTCTGAACGGCTAAAGATCTAGCGCTTGACAAGGTTAGCGTGTTAATTAGCTAATGCTAATTCTGCTCCAGCAGTGCTAGCTGGGGTTATCATCAGGCTACAGGTTGATAATACTTGCCTCTGAACAGCGAAAGAGCTAGCGTTTGGCGCAAACAATACTTGCAGCGTTTTACGTGCACTTTTTGATGAACTCGCCATCTTTTAATGGCTTTCCAGCCTTCGCAATCATCTCAATCACTATGTACGTAGCTAACTAGCGACTGCAGCATCAATCTCTTTGCTTGCTTTCTTGAAAAAGTAGCCGGACTCGGTTCTGATACACCAGCTCACAGACGCAGCCTTGTGCTGATCCACATCACCCTAGGAGGAGTGATGAGGGGAAAAAAAAGGAGCGCCATCTACTGTACTGTACCCACCCAGAGAGAGCAAGCGCAAGACCAATTGTGCTCTCTCAGGGCTCCAGCAGCTGATGGCAAGCTGCATGACCGGGATTTGAACCTTCAACTCTAAAATTTGATTTAAAGTGTGGAGTTTGAGACCCCTGGTCTACATAGTGAGATGGTGGCTCTGAAGCTTCAGCCATAAATACACAGACTTCTATTTAGAGCGACGGGCGGATATTTTTTGCGTGGTTGGTTTGCGTCTCGAATGACGGCGGCGTACTGTGAAATAGCTCTGAGTATTATGAGTTTATCTTAGCCCTGGCAGGTGGGAGTGAGCTTATGTAAGAGTAGTATCACTATACGCCAACCCAGAGACTAGTGTTACATTCCTGATTATTGATGCCAACCGCACTAAAACATAATGAAAATGTTCGCTGGTGTGACAAGGGATGGGTATCGAAATTCAATAACGAAAAGCATCGACCGTAATGTCTCGGTATTACCGAGTACCGAAAGGTCTAAAAAAAAAGTGATTATTTGTGATACTTTGCATAAAACGCCAAATGGAGAGTACAGCGACGGCACTATGGAAAATGAGAAAAAAAGGTTGAAGTGCTCTAAATTCAGAGTGTACTTGTAGCATACAGTTATCCAAAAGCAGTGTGTAAGACTGGTGGAGGAGAACATGATGCCAAGATGCATAAACAAATTTTGATTAAAAACCATCAGGATTATTCCACCAAATATTGAATTGAAATATTGAAACTCTTAAAACTTTATGAATATGAACTTGTTTTCTTTGCATTATTTGAGGTCTAAAAGATCTGCATATTTTTTGTTATTTCAGTCATTTCTCATTTTCTGTAAATAAATGCTCTAAATGAGAATATTTTTATTTGGAGTTTAGGAGAAATGTTGTCTGTAGTTTATAGAATAAAACAACAATGTTCATTTTACTCAAACATAAACCTATAAATAGCAATGAGTCAGAAACTGAAGTGCTCTCTTCATTTTTTCCCAGAGCTGTATATATATATATATATATATATATATATATACGTATATATATATATAAATATAAATATGCAAAGAAAACTCTTTGGTTTGTTTTTTAAGGTCCCAGTAGGTGGTGCTGCCTGCCACAGCAGCAGCAGCAGCAGCACAGTTCCTGACTATGGGGAATTAAAAGCACAGCAGTGAATTAAATCAAGTTTTTATAAAGCTAAATGTTCTAAAATAGAATAAAAATTCCCCAGGCAGATCTCTAATGCCACACCCTTTTCTTTTCCGTGTGCTTTTTCTTTTGTTGTATTTGTTCCTTCCTGCTTTTAATAGGCAGCACATTTTGTCCTGCTTTATGTCTTTAACAGCTTTTCACGCACTTTTCACAGGAAAACTGGCACTGTGTGATGCTTTAGCGCTCACGCTAACACCTCCACCCAGAGAGCAGACTGTGAGAAAACCTGTGTTTTATCACCCCTGAGCAGAAGTGCGCCTAAGTTGCAGTGGGCTGTTATATATGGGGGAGAGTGGGGTGATTTGTGCCAGTTTTTACTTAAAGTGACTTTAAAGCGAGAGCATGACAGTAATGCTTCCAACTAATATATGTACATATATTTCAGGACGTGGTGCACCCCTGAAAACAGTCACTGTGGATCTGAAATATAGTATTTAAGAAATGCAGCTTTTTTTTACCCTGTACCTTTGGAGAGAATGCATTGGGGTAAATTGTGCCATTGATTACTGAAGTAAAACAGTATATATTGATCTTAGGAACTGTATTGCTATATAAAAGCTAGAAAAAATCAATACATAATGACAAATTAAAGTTTTTTTTAAACTTACTTTACAACAGCAAAGGTCAATTTTCTAAAACAAGGCCTAGCAAACCAATCACGTCCTAGCAAAGATTAAAGGTTTATTAGCATAATTAGCATATCTCTTAATTTGTCCCTTACTGAGCCATTGCAGTTTACATTCACATTGGCATAAGTTGAAGCTGTATGCTTTAAATAAGTCCCCAATGTTGCTTATTTGCTGTGAACTACTGTATCTGCATTGTGATAACTGATAATGAGCAGTTCCTGGGGATTATAATCATTATTAATGCTTCATTTTTAACTTTTTATTAATAAAAGACACAACAATTAAAATTCCTTGATCATAAAAAAAAAACTAACCTTTTTTAACCTAAATGTGCGTATCTCTCACGCAATGAGGCTCTATTCTTTACAGGATGAGTAAAATGGCTGACTTAAAAAATGTGTGGTCACATGACCAATTTCTTCTGTGGTTCCCTAGAAATTTTTAAAGACTAAAACTAACGTTTTCCTTCTCTTTTCTTTTTTTTCCAGGTAAGCTGCTGTTTCTGATTCTTGGAGGGTGGAG
Organism: Astyanax mexicanus; assembly: GCF_023375975.1. Lineage (NCBI taxonomy): Eukaryota > Metazoa > Chordata > Actinopteri > Characiformes > Acestrorhamphidae > Astyanax > Astyanax mexicanus. The sequence continues at coordinate 1,058,112 of NC_064410.1, forward strand.
TGGGTGTAACAGGAGAGTAAGTAAACTCTTGACCTGTCTCATTTCCCTTCACACCAAATGGTTTTACGACTGGTTTTTATGGTACGTCAACAAAACCCTCTCAAACGCTGCTATTGTGAACTTAACTTAAGAGCTTGGATTCTCATTGGTTCTCATGCATAAAGCTGCCTTAGTAAAGAATTCAGAATGATTTAGTTCTTTACTTTACTTCCCTCTAAACATTAGACGTCTTATAGACGTGCAGATCACGTCTATATATCGCGTCCGTCGGTCCAATACCAATTCTGCACTTCTACACGCCATGCAAACTAGACCCGCTATTTGGACGTCTAACTATGACCCTAATTGGACGTCAATATGCAGTTAATCATTTGAACGTCAAACCAGGTAACTTTTATGGATGTCCTGGGGACGTACATTATTAAATAATATATTTATTATTTTTATATAAATTTATCAACCTTGTTGTTATCAATATCATTGATCAATATGAATATATATGTGACGCCAGGTAGAGAGGAGTGACGCGAGCCGAGTTAAAAATACAGACAGGTTTATTAGCAGGAAGGCTAACAGGTTCTGCTAACAGAATAACCAAGTAAACAATGATCTCACCGATAACCGAAGACGTAGTCAAAAATACAGTCCGAGTTCGAAACCGAGAAACAGTCCAACCATACAACAAATCCAATAAGGGCGAAACAAAAGACATAAACCGATAATCCGAAAACAGGGTCGTAACGAGAAGGCAAAAACAGTAATCAGGAAAACGTTTACTACGCAACATGAGTCGGCAATACCTCGCGGTGTTTGTTTACAAACGGATGCCTTAAATACAGGATCTAGATAATAATGAACCGGAAGTAATTTAGTACACAGGTGAATCAGAGCGTCGGAGCATAACGTGATTGGGTGAAGGTGAAGGGTTATTATTGATGTCATAATCAGGGGAATTCTGGGAAATAGAGTCCGGTAGTGTGGAAGGAGAACCAGGCTGCGTAACAATATATTATTTATTATTAAGCATTGTTTATTACTAATTACATTATATTTTTGTATCTAATTAATTAGTTAATGAATTTAGGTATTATTTATGTATTTTTTTTTTTCTTTCTGGAAATGCAATTTGTGTGGAACATTTTTAGGTTGATTTCAACCAGACAGCCCCACTCGAATTTGCTGATGGCTAATTCCAGTCCAAATTAGGTCGTTGCAGACCTCTTTTCTACAAAAAAAACACACTGACACACCCTTTATGTTATGTAATAGATATACGTGTGAGTGTTTGTGAAGCACGTTTTCTTTATGGAAGTAAAATTGGTTCTTTTAAGGCTTCAAAGCTTCAAAAAAAACACATGAAATCCCTTTATATGTAAAAATAAAGATGGTCTGCAGTTTGCTTCAGTAAATATTTAAGAATACACAAAGCAAAGGGTTTTTTCTTCTCGTTTTTTTGGCAGAACGTAGCGAACAAATCTCAGCGGTCTCTGATGTTTCCTTTGAACTTCCCTGCTGTGCCCAAACTGTTGTCCTCTATTGTTCAGTTGTTAAACCGCGGCTCATTTGTAGGGTCCTGTTGTCGATTAAGTAAATAATTATTTCAGCAGCTGTGTTTTAAACACAGATCAGGACTCAGAAAAGGAAATGAATAATAAAACCCTACGTAAATATCTGAGTCATTCAGAGGAAACGCGCACAGACTGTACTTTCTGACTTTCTGAATGGCCAAAACTCACGGGATAGTATTATGTTAGTTTAAAAAAAGTGAAATACCTCAGTGAAGGGTTTGAAAACAAACACCTGTATAAGATATGAGGTGTTATCTTGTGAGTAAGCTTAAACATTTGCTGACCCCACTCTGTTTTTTTATGCTGAGCGAAGCAACTGCCTAGCAATACCTTAGCAACCACCTCAGAAATGATAGCAACTGCCTAGCAAGAAAGTATCACCACTTTGAATATCTTAGCAACTTTCCAGGAACACCGTAGCAATCACCTGTAATTCCTTAGTCAATGCCTACCAACTCCTTAGCAACCACATAGCAACCACAAGCAACACCACTTGGAATATGTTAGCAACTATCAAGCAACCAATCAGCAACACCTAAACAACTAGAACATATGTGATAGCAACCACCTAGCAACAACTACATTAGCAACTACCAAGCAACCAATTAGTAAGTCCTAACCCTTAGCAACTACCACAGATAAGACAGCAATCACCTGTAACACCTTAGTAAAGGCCTGCTTAGCAGCTCCTTAGCAACTGCATAGCAACCAGTAAGCAACCACTTGTCATACGTTAGCCACTGCCTAGCAACCAATTTGGCAGCTACCACAGATATAATCGCAACCACCTAGCAACAGCTTAGCAAAACCTCAGCAAGCACTTGGAATATCAACCACTTGGTCACCATAGCAACAGCATAGAAACCAATCTTCGCAGCTTGGGAACCCTTTTATTTTTCAATGTTATTAGCACAGTTTTCCTAGACAATTTATAGTTTGTTCACAAACTTTCCCTTTCTATTTATTGATTGTTTCTTTAATTATGTGTACATGTAGAAAAATTATTGCATTTATCTTTTACTGATTACTAGTTTATATATATATTGTTATTTATTAATAGTAGCAGAATGTTTCCAGCTGTTTTGCTTTAAATCACATGAACTCTCAGGTTCTCCAGGGACTCTGTAGGTCTGAAATAACCGAGTGGATCCTGATTAAACTGTTTCATGTCCTGTAACGTTCACTTACTACAGGAGACTAACTCCAGCTACTGCCTCAGTATGTTCTGAACTGATCAAACAGCCTGAAACATTTGTTTTTCATCACTTGTACTTTTTCCTCCTCATCTGAGTTCCATTCCGCTCAGTCAGAGCTTAAATTATATATATAAATTACCCAGCATTCAGTTCTGCTCCAGAGCTCAGAGATGGGCTGTAATAACAGGGAGGAAACCTCAGGAGAAGAACATTCACCACCTGGACCTCGTCCAGGAATGCGAATGCCTAGCAACCACATAGCAACCACCTAGCAACAGATTAGCAAAACCTTGGCAAGCACTTGGAATGCCACAGCAACAACATTTTTTTGATAAATTGCCTTCAAAAACCCATTTAAACATACATGTGCATGCAAAGTGAATTTAAGAGAATTTAAGAGAAACATGCATAAAAAGACAACTACATATATATAAGTTACTACAATAAAATTAAATATCAAAACTGTGCAAAATAAATAAGGCCACAGAATTAGATTTTCTGCATATCTCTGACTGTCAACTCCTTAGCAACCATTTGGTTAACTATAGAAACAGCTCTTTTAACACTGATCTGACGGAACAGCTCAGTAACCATGTATAGCTAAGATAGATATGGATGTCTGACTGTTGACTGTTGTCAGGGTTCAAATCAGTCAGTGGAGCTCCTGTGTTTTCTGAGTTTGTTTGCTTGGAGCGTTTTTCTTTCTGTTTGGTTTGTTTTCACACAGGCATAAACCTAAATGCATAAAAATGTGCACCAATAAACCACGCAAGCACATTCTCTCCTCTGATTGGTCAGAGCTGTCTGTCGCAGGAGCAGGAAAGTAAAGATAGTGAGAAGATTATATCTGTATATCTGTGCAGTGTGAAGCTGCTTTAACACAGAACACTGAAGATTTTTGCTGCACTTTTAAACACAGTGTTTTTAATGGGATGGGCAGTGAATATGTACACATATTAAATGGAGTCGTGTGGCTGTGAGCAGTAAATGCAGCACATACCATGCTTCTAGTGTGTAAACAGCATGGAGCAGCAAAAACAGCGTTTGTTGGTTTGTAAGAGTACTTACAAACCAGAACAAAAAGCAAGACCTGTTTTCTGTACATCTGTTTACAGTGCTGTTTAAAGAAATAAAGAACATGCTATGATCATCCGCTATCTTAAAAAAGCGATGCTAATGTTGAAATAGTGTTTATTAGGGATAATTATTGATAAAATTCCCCAGACGTGATGAGCACCAAGGTCTATTCTGAAAGAGGCGTTCCACAGTAGCACATTCCTGCAGTCCTGAGAAAAAAAGGCTGGAGATAAATCCGGTATTAAAGTATTCCCTGAACAAAGAGGCTATTCGGACTGAATTATGGCTCCGGAGACAGCTAGCTAAATGTGTGAATTCACTTTCTAGAGAATGAGACAGCAGATTCTTTATCGGCTGTTTAATGAATGAACTTGTATTTATGTTGACAGTGACTGCTGGGCTCCAGCCAAATGAGGTCCATTGTTCCTGTGTGTGTTCCTGGTAGAGAACTATACAGTATATTAATGTGTTTCCTTTATGTTACACTTACACACCACTTCTATTCAGCTGCTATATCTGCTCTTTCTGTTTTCTGGTGTCTGTGTATTTTAGCGCGGTGCAGTATATTGATTGTGAATAAGCCTGAGATAGTGATCAGTGTATACGAATTAATGTTTGGAGGTCAAACAGTGAACTGTGTCATCTTTATTGTTCTTTAAGATCTAATGCAGGACTAAAATAAGCTTTAAAATACGAACTAATAAATAATAATGTAACCAACACTTCTATTAGAATTAAATATCGATATATGTTATCAAGTTATCAATATATGGCATCATTTCACGCAAGTCAAATCAAGGACAGACACTCACAGATACAAATCGATACAAAACATTTTATTATCAAAGGGGAGAGGCTTACAAGGGTAGTCAGAGACAGGCAGGGTCAGTAATAAAAAAAAACGTTAAATAAATGCTTTGTGTGAGGATAAATATTCAAGTATTATTTAGTTACAATTAAAAAGAAATTATAGATTAAGTATCGGTATCAAATGCAAAGTATTTTATAGGTATAGGAAATTTTAAAACGATACCCAGCCCTAAGTATATAATTTATAATAAACACAAGCATCAGTCATAGTCATAAGATAGTCGTGTGTGCTGAGAGTCATGCTTTTTATGAGTTTTTTTTGGTAGATTTTTGTGTATTTTAAACATTTCTGTGGTTTCTTGGTGCAGAAAATCGTACTGAAGCGAGTCGTTCAGCGTTGTTTCTTCTAACACATTGTTTCCATCGCCCCTGGCGACGGGATCTGTTGCCGTGACCACTGTCTTGGTCATGACTTCTGTTTACTCACTTTGTCCACCCGGCTGTGTCCGGTTGCCGTAGCAACGCGCATGGTCGTTAGCAACCACGCCCAGGCTGGGAGCTGGACGGCTGAGTCACTGTGTGTGTGTGATGAGAGCTGGTCTGTGTTGTGGGTAGTGTGTGAGTGTGTGTGTGTATGCTTTCCTGCTTCCTGTGCATTTTTTTGCCCATTCATCGCCATGGTTTTTCTTCCTGCTTCTGTCTTCTGCTCTCATCACAAACCCTCCATCTCCATCCTATCAGCTCTCTAATTGAGTTAAATAGTCAGTTTAAATGGGCTCTGATTGGCTGAGAGTCCGTCAGGCTTTACATCTCATAGTTTTTTAATGTAACTTATCAAATCAAACAAGAAACTGATAAAGTTTAAACATGTGATAGAAAATAAATTAAATGTGAAATAACCACAGAGTTGCTTACTAGACCACAACAACTTTAAAAATAATAATAATTTTAATCCAATTTTTCTTACAAAATAAATAAGTACTAAGTCATGTTTTTACTGCACCTCTGTTTGTTTATCTCCTCTATGTGCTCTGCTGTGTGTTCTTCTTCCGTGTCTCCGTCCCCGTCTAGTGCCTTTACCTGTGTTCCATCTGTAGCTCCGCCCGCTCGTTACCTTTCCCCACGTGTTCCTTGTTTCCTTTTCTGCCCTGTTTTTCCTGTTTCCTTTGTCTGTTCTTGTATGTTGTTTGGGTCTGTTCAGGTTTCTTTTACGTTTCTATTTGTACCCAGAGTTCCTGTTTTTGATTCATTGTTTATTTGTTTGTTTGTTTGTTTTATTGTTGTAAATAAATATTACATGCGAATGCCATGACGTGGAGTAACAACTTAACTTTAAATTTTTTTATAAATCAGTGATCCAGATCTTTTTCTACGGATGCTTTGATAAATTCCTCGATTTATCAAAGCATTCGTAGAGGGTTTATTAAGATACTGCACTGATTAGGAGAAATTATTTTGAAAAAGTCTTTGTTTGAGAAAAACAAAGAAAGTGAATGTGTCTAATCTGCTTGAGCACTTTCCCATTTACCCAAATGTCAGAAATGCAGTAAATGCAGTAAATGGTTTAGAGAAATCCCACAGCTTATAAACTGTACCCCGTAAACCCGGCAGTGGAATGCGTGAGATGTTCCAGTTCAGCTGTTTCTCTGCCAGAAGCTTTAAATCTGTTGTTTTTTATTCAGCCTGCTGTACTTTCTGTGCTCGCTGCACTGTTCTCACAATCACACACCAACTCCACTGAGAACCGGAGAACATCTCATCAATATTTAAAACATCTACCAAATGTACTGCAGCTGAGACTGCAGGACTGAGTCTGTGCTGCTCTGGATTCTTCTCTTCCACATGGATGGAATTAAAGTGCTTTAATGGTTCTTTGAAAGATGCAATAGAACAAAAAAAAAAACTACATATTTTATCCCATAAAGAACCAGGTACCTAAAGAACATTTGCTACCACTTTAAAATAAGACTAACTTTATAAAGGGTTAATAAAGGGTTCATAAATTAGAGTATTACTTTATATTGACTTTAAAAGAAAATGTTTTTATTTTATTTTAAGAATTACAGTTTTGTTTACTTAGCTTAGCTTAGCTTCTAATCTCTGAATTAGAAGGAAAGCAAGGCGACACCCCTGTTCCTTACTAGTGTCGCATAAAATGAGCCTTATAATCCGGTGCTCCTTATAGTGTTGGAAATGTACACCTGTTACACCTGTATTAGTTGTGAGGTGTTATCTAGTGCGTGAGGTTGAACCCTGACTAGCATGCTCATGTGAAGGTGACGTGAATTATTTACTACTCTCAGCACTCACACACACACATTGGCCGCAGCCAATAGCACACAGCGTACTCTCAAACGGAAACAACTGTCCTCTTGGAAGACAGCATCGGAGTGCTATTTCATACCTACATTTACAAACAGAATATGTGAAATGGCTCGTTTAAAATCTTCTCAGATGTGTGAAAGATGTTGACGGTATCTCAGGACTCGTGATTTAAGGCTGTTTACACATTTTTGTGGTGAAGTGAAAGAAGAGAAGGATTGCACAAATAGATGTGAGTGATTTATTAGCGTTTTTGTCAGGAATTGAGACGTATATTATGTCTGTTTACCACATGAGTTTACTGTTCTGAATGAGGCTGAGAGGCAGGTGATGGTTTGCAGATGTGACCGCACGCTGCCGCTCACGCTGCCGCACACGCTGCCGCTGATCTGTAAACAGCGCTGGCTGCAGTTTTCTCTGGATGAAGATGAACGATACACTCCTCAGGAGCAGTGCTGCCTCTCATCACAGCAGATTAGTGAAGAGGAGCGGCTCAAGTAGGAGTTCTCAGTCATGCAGGAAGATCTGTTAGGAATTTACTGTTCTAAACCATGAAGGTTTCTAATGTTCTCAGGATTTATGGAGGCTGGAGATGTAGAAATCACCATAAGCTAGAACTGCAGTCACTAGACCCCATTTCCACAGTGACATTTCATTCAAAATAATGTAAAGAGCCTCATCATCCCTTGTGAAAAAGCTGTATACAGCTCTGGAAAAAATAAGAGAGCACTTAAAAATGATGAGTTTCTTTAATTTTACCAAATTGAAAACCTCTGGAATATAATCAAGAGGAAGATGGATGATCACAAACCATCAAACCATCAAACCAAACTGAACTTGAGCTGAATCAAGCTCATCCAAAAGCAGTGTGTAAGACTGGTGGAGGAGAGCATGATGCCAAGATGCATGAAAAAAAAATGTGATTAAAAACCATCAGGGTTATTCCACCAAATATTAAATTGATTTCTGAACTCTTAAAACTTTATGAATATGAACTTTTTGTTTTCTTTGCATTATTTGAGGTCTGAAAGCTCTGCGTCTTTTTTTAATTTATTTTTTTAATTTGTTATTTTTGTATATTTGTATATTTTTATTTGTCGTTTCTCATTTTCTGCAAAATACATGCTTTAAATGAGAATATTTTTGCACAAACACTGCAGCAGGGATTTAGTCCTACTCCTCCATGCAGATCTTCACCAGATCTTTCAGGTTTCGAGGATGTTTCTCTAGTAAACATTGAGTTTTAGCTTTTTCCAAAGATTTTCTCTTGGGTTCAGGTCTGGAGACGGGTTTAGGCCACTCCAAGTTCTTGAAATGTTTCTTATGGAGCCACTCCTTAGTTCCTGTCACTAAATTAACCGTAGGCCCCTGTGGAATTCACTCCGACACCCTGAGGCTCTGAAACGCCCGCTAACCCCAGTCATACCCTCAGAATAATGAAGCAGAAACTCGTATCTGCACACAGAGCAGTAGCGTCTGTGTGGGGGAGTTCAGGCACTTCCATAATCCCCCGCCAGATTTATTCCTCATATTTCTGTTTAAACGAGTAGAAAATCACTCCGTATTTCTTTCCACTCTGGGCTGTGGAGCAGCGGACGCTCTGCTTTAGAGAGAGTGTGAGTTTATGAGTAATACTGAGCGGAGAACAGAGGTACGATTGTGTTTTTATTCTCTCAGGGAGAAGACTGAGGACCAGAGTTTCCACTGACTCAGGTGTGTGAGGGTGTGGGATATGGAGTGTGGAATATGGTTCCTAAAAAAGGGCTATACTTTTCAATACCCATTAACTCCTGTCTGTGACATTGCATTCGCAGTTTTATTCACAGTGTAAGGAAAACTCTGACTATCCACTTTTTTAGGATTTTTTTAGACTGTAAGTGTAAAAAAAAAAAATAAGTATTTGATAAACTGCCAATATTTTTCATTTTTTCCCATCTAAAGAGAATGGAGAGGTCTGTCATTTTTATTTATGTAGGTTCACTTCAACTGTGAGAGAATCTAAGAACAATCCAGAAAATCACACTGAATGATTTTTAAAGATTTTATTAATTAACGATTATAAATTAATTATGATGTGGTGAAGCAATATTCTAAACTGGTGAACAAATTCTTGGATTTGTGATCATTTGATTTCTACTGTATTTTGTTCATATCTGAACACAGCAGAGAGGTTTGTAGCCGCTGTTTCTGTTTTGTATTGTGTATTTTTGCACAAATTTAGGGCAGTTTGGAGACTCGAACAGCTTTAAACATCCTTAAATAGAGATGTACCGCCACTAATAGCTTCAGACAGCCTCATATAGCCTCGAACAGCCTCTATCAGCCTCATATAGCCTCAAACATGATCGAATATCCTATAACAGCCTTGAACAGCCTCAAACTGCGTTATTTTGTTTTTTTCTCATAGAAGGTAAAAACAAACTTCCTAACTTTTATTCAAAGTCAGTATAAAAATATTGTATTGCAAATCCTTTTGGATCATTTTTAATGATTCATTAATCCTAAAATTTGGACTCACTTTAATAAAACAACAACTGTCAGATTCAAATTATGTCAAAAAGTGGAAACAGCAAGAATGGAATTGCCAGTTTTTGCATTGGCAGCGAGTGCATGACTTCACACTACGTGACTCAGCGCACTGTAAAATAACTGCTTGCATTGTTGAGCCATTTCGTAAAGGTCATTTTAGCCCTACATAATTCATTTTTCATTCATTCTTCAAAAGCTTCTTTGTCATATAATTACACTGTAACTGGCGTCTTGCTCTTGATGTCTATGACTGGCCAAATACTGGCCTTCTTGTCTTTTTCCAAGTGGTTTCCTCTGGCGATTCTGTTCTGTCCGTCTTCTTTTCTGGGTTTTATTCTACCATCATAAAGGAAAACCCCAAACTGGAACTCCCCCATCACATTTCCACATCACATACTGGAGTCTAGACTGGCTGCCTTAGACCTCGTTTACCTCCTTTACCTCATTTAACTCAGAGTACAGATCCTCTGCCCATTCACTCATGATATATTTAAAGCCTGGGCATGCTGGTGGCATCTAGTGTCTGATTTCAGAGCGTGTGGGTGTGGTCTGGACTGTTTCCCGTAATTTCTGCTTTAGCTGACCGAGTCTGATTTCATTGGCTTGTGTTCATTTAGCTGTATTTCAGGTTTAATGGCGGCTGTGCTGCTGATATCATCATGCCATGTGTCACAGGAGCCCAACACTGGAGGAACAATCGATATAATACCAAACACACAGTTTATTAAACAAGAGATCATAAGAGCTTAAAAGAATAGTCAGGGGTAGGCAGGGTACCAGAGTGAGAAGACGATGATACACGGTCATACACAGGATAAACACAACAACAGTCAAATAGATACAAAAATTGGTCAGTTCCGACACAGCTAACAAAATAACAAAGGGCTAAACAAAAGAGTACTCGAGGTAAAGCAAAAAAGGGTTGGAAACAAAAGGTCAAACAAAACAAAAGAAATGCAAGGTAAAAGAGCTATGAAAATAGATTCAATACCAGAATACCAGGCAAAGGTTAATGGAAATAGGGGTTATCTATACTAATGAGTCCAGGTGTGAGCAATCTCAAAAGCACGGTGAGCCGGAGCGCCGATGCGTCACATGATCCAGTATGTCCGGAGGGTTGAGCGCAGGTGCATCTTGGGTAATGAAGTCTTTTTAAGAGAGGGGCAGCCCTGATGAGTGCCAGTTCCATAATAATATGTTTGATGGCCTCTACGACTTCATTTGAGGATACTTTCAACAAACATTTTTAAGAAAATACATTTTAATATAGGTTCTGAATGTCAGGCCTTAGTTCAGATTAGGGTGACTCCACATTAAAGTTCTCCAAATGTGTAATATGTAGTGTTTAATTTAGATTTAATCAGAAGTTACTGTGGTTATAACTGTGTTATAGTGGCTATGTGATGTTTTTTTACATTATCATTGTGATAAATAAAGCAAATCAAGGCTTTAACCACTAATTTACTGAGAATAAAAGGTTTATATACTGTTATACTGTGTATACCTCGACTGCTGGTCCCCTTCATGTCTTTACATTGCCATCTGCTGGCAATACATTACAGTAATAATGTGAGGATAGGAATTCCAGATGAGTTTTTTTAGTTTTTTTAGTTTTTTAGTGAGTTCTGTGTTTATTTTAGGGCGGTAGGTTGGTTAAACTCTGTGTCGTTAGAATGACTCAGAGCTGTGGGTAATGTAGACCAGTTTTCAACAGCGTTATTCCTGTACGGATCCAGAAGTTTCCATTCCCAGGCTGATAAATGACGAAGCAGAAGCTGGAGAGCTGAGTTTAATTAGCTTCCATTTGCTTTACTTTTTCCTTTCCGTGTTCCCGCTCTTTTCTCTCTCTCTTTTTTCTCTCTCTTTCTCTCTTTCTCACTTTCTACTTTCTTGCTCAAAGCGGCAGAAATTGACTCGCTCCAGAAGTCCTGATGATCACATGTAGACGTTGCCACCATTGATCTTGCCAGTATTCCCTATTCCCAGCTTTAGCAGGAACTGTAGGAAATAAAATCTCGCAGACTGAAGGATAAAAAGCATCAGGGTCTCGCTTCTTTCTTTATTTTAGTTTTTAAGTGTTTGGCAAGTGAGTGTTTTAAGCTTAAGGCCTATAGGCTAGGATAAGCAGTGATGGAGTTTGATGATGGTAGATCCTTCATGGAGGAATTGATCCAGCAGGGCCAAGGTAGGCATCATTTAATCATATCATATAATTTATAATATATCTTAATGATATCTGTATTCAAGTTCTTGCGGACCTGCAGAAGGATTGAAGTTAGAAGACTGATCAATTGGGTTGTTTAAAATAAAATCCTGCAGCTCTTTAAAGTCATTGTGGAAAAGATTGGAAACCCCTTGTGTAAATCGTGTAAATCATGATGCCTCATTATGGACCAGGTATCTTATTTGGGATGGCATTAATGTCTTGGGGCAAAAAAATACGCCTTGCTTGGAATAAACCAATCAGTATGCCAGTTGTCATTTCCTTTAAGAGCCAGGTGAGCTCTGACTTTAGCACATTCGTATCTTAACAGTGCATCACTTTTGTGTGTCTCAGCAGAGGATACTCACCTGCGCATTCATGCTTGCAGCTCATTTAAAGGAACAGCAATGCTATTTTATACTTTATTCTCTTTATCGTTTGTGTAAAATCTGGATTTGTTTACACATGTTAAGGGGCGTGCAACATGCATGCTGCTTCTGCATGTCTAAGATGTCTAAGATTTGGGCAGCTGACTGTTGTCAGGGTTTTAATCAGTCAGTTGCGCACCTGTATTTCTTGTCTCCAGGATAGAAAAATGCTGTGTGTAGGGCTGCAATGATTAGTAGCTTTAATTGACAATGTTTCTTATTTGTTCATTAATTGTCGACTAACGTTATTTGCAGAAAACAAAAATGTAACTATGTGACATTGACAGCAACAGCTGTGATTGGTCTGTCGAGCCTCGTGTTCCTATTTAAATAATATTTGTGTAGGACTTGCACTTGTTGACCTGTTCGTTGTACTGCTTGTTTTCCTTACTATTTTATTTACTGGTTTATATTGTACTTGTTGAGGCTTTTTGACATTGAGAACTGACTTGTGTCATTTGAGTTCTGAGTTCCCCAAGCTCTCCAAATCTCACTGACATCTGCATCTGTCTGTCTTTAACTCAGATGGCGTGTGAACATTGTTTGGGAAATCTATGGCTTCCTGCAGAATTCCCAGGCCAGAAGCGAACGCTGTAAATGCTTAAAATATTTCACAGGCCTCTTATGAATTGTAGATGAGATGAGATGGAGCATTTTGAGCTGATAATTGATAATAGCATCATTTCTTCTTTACTGCTGCTGATGTGCCGGATAATGCATATAGTGTATAATGTACAATGAATCCTTTGTTAGATGCCTTCTTCCATAGTGCATACTCCCGACCCCCTCCAACCACACATAGTGGAAGAAAATAAATGCAGTTACCCTTTTTTACATTGCTTTTTCTGCTGCTTTTGGTTTTTATGCTGGTCTTTAAGTAGGAGTTTGATGGAATCCGTCCAGAATCCGCCTCCCTCTGTCATTAGTAACAGCAGGGATGCAGTTTCCACAATGGAAAACCATGTGGAGTGAGTAAAACTCGCGGCCCTGTTTTCCTTTTTCTTTTCTTTTTTTTCTGGCTCCCTCTCCCTCCCAGTTTCCTTCCAGCATTTCTCTTTTTTTGCGAGGCTTTTTGAGCTGAACGCCCCTCTGCTTCTGATCAGGCTGCGCTGTCTTGAGGTCAGATGTGTTAGATTGTCAGTGGGTGTGGAGTTTTCTATCAGAAAGTGAGCGCGAGGCCGCCGGGCGCCGCCATGAGCTTCTGCTGCTGCTGTAGCCGCCGCCGTCGCCCACGAACCAACGGTAGGTGGGGTGTGGCCTTTTTCCGGACCTTGTGGTTGGGTATGAAGTTGGACTGGACTGGGGTTAGAGGTGGTAATTGGCGTTGGCATCAGCTGTAGGATACCAGGCTGCACAATTAATAGGCTGGTTATTAATTAATAGACTTTAATTTAATTTAATTGTTTGCAATAAAAATATGCATGTGCAGTACGGAGATAACCACTGAATTCTTCTCATTAAATTGAATTCCGAACATTTTTTGTATTTTTATTGTGCTGGGAGCTTTTTGAGCAGGATGCATGAAAAATGTTAACTCTCAAACTCTTAAAACTCTTAAAACTTTATGAATATGAACTTGCTTTCTTTGCATTATTATTTGAGGCCATTTCTCATTTTCTGCAAGTAAATGCTCTAAATTACATTATACTTTTATATTATATATTTTTTTCCAGAGCTGTATGTATTGTACATGTCCGATTTTAGACTATAGTCTAGTTATATTTTAGTATGTGATTATGCTTCTTTATAAAGCCAGAAATATAAAATCACTTATTTGAAACTCACTCAAATTTCAGAGTATGAGGGGATGACCCTTGCTGCTCAAGTGGGTGAGTATTCTGAAACTTCCTGAGCTGTCTGTGTTGTTATTATTGCTCTGTTGCTATGCTGGCTTTCCCTTTTTATGGCCTGTGCCACCTTTATAGCCCATGCCATGCATTTCTCTGCCATCCCTTACGAAAGGAGGCAGATGAAACTGAGCCCCACCCAGTCTCAGGGCTTGGTCTAGAGCAGGGGGTCTCAAACTGACGTCTGAGAAAAACACCTACATGATCGTTCTGGACGGGAATAAAATCACAGAGGATAAAAAAAAAACCATAAAAGAGAAAATTACCCAGAACCCCCTGACTCTGTAGTTCACTACTACCTATTCTCTTACACTCCTGTTGTTGCCATCTGTCTCAAGCTTTCCCACATGTATCAGTAGGCATACTGTATAATTTACAGTAAACAATAATCAATAGTTCTCTGATTGGGTAAGGTATAAAGTGGGTAAGGCCCATACAGAAGCTCCAGTGGGTGGTACTTAACCGTTTTGGGTTTTGATCATGGGTGATACATTGCTTTAAAAGCTTGAGAGCCTCTGATTTAGATTTAGAGAGAGAGAGCTGATCAGAGTGTCCTCTAGAGGACGCCATTATGGTTCTGTCCATCACCAGCTTTCAGTTCCCAGTAGGACCAGAGACTCAAGAGAGAATTTAGAGTAGATATTAGGGATCTGCTGTCTTGCAGAGTGCATGAACACCCTTCTTGTCCTTGTCTCTCTTTTAGTCTGGCTGACTGTCTGTCTGTCTGTCCTTCTGTCTGTCAATCTGTCTGTCTGTCGCTTGTTCGCACATTTGTTCCATATATTAATCCCCAAATATTATCTTTTCAATTGCCTCAATTCAAGGCGATATCACCCTAAAAAAACAGTTTTGAAAACAAAAGAGAGACCACTTAAATTGAAAACCAAATTGAAAACCTCTGGAATACAATCAAGAGGAAGATGGATGATCACAAGCCATCAAACCAGGAGTGGCGGCATAAAGTTATCCAAAAGCAGTGTGTAAGACTGATGGAGGAGAACATAATGCCAAGATGCATGAAAAAACTGTGATTAAAATATTGATTTCTGAACTCTTAAAACTTCATAAATATGAACTTGTTTTCTTTGCATTATTTGAGGCCTGAAAGTTCTGCATCTTTTTTGTTATTTCGGACATTTCTTATTTTGCTGCAAATAAATTCTCTAAATTAGAATATTTTCATTTGGAATTTGGGAGAAATGTTGTCTGTAGTTTATAGAATAAAACAACAATGTTCATTTTACTCAAACACAAACTGATTCAGTGCTCTCTTCATTTTATACAGAGATGATAACAAGAATTTTGATCAGATTTACAGTAACAGAAGTCAATGATCCAGAATGATCAGTCATGATACAAAAAATAATGCACTCAAAATATATCCAGGATTAAAGTAAAATAAATGATACTGGACAGATATAATCTGTCTCTAGTAGGTACTGTATATAATGGGAAATAATGAGAACAGTGTGAATTTTTGTGAATCTTTTAATAAAAACAGTATAAAAGTAGAACCCTGATGTGATAATTAGGGGTGGTTGATATGGCACCATATTTCAGGGTATAATATCTATCATTTACCATATTTAAAAATGTTGGTGGTATTATTGGATACGGTACAATACCTGATAGGTCGTGTGTGTTAGGTGTGTGTTTGTGTGTGCGTGATTGGTGTGTGTGTGTGTGGTTTTATGACATATGCTAATGTCACAGGTCAGATGCATACCTTCTTCATACCTGGCCTGGATTCCTTTCTACTTTTAAACCCTTTTAAACTGAGCATGAATCCGGTGTGGTGTGTCTCGTCTATTTGCGGTGTCTTTATTCCCGCCGGCGTGGCTCCGCCCCTCCCCGGGGCTGCAGTGTGAATGTAGGTGACGGGGTGAGCAGTGTTGGGTTTCGTCCTGCTGTGTCCTGGTGCGTCCCGCTGCTGTCGGCCTGGGCTGTGTTAGTTTATGCCGTATTCATTTACAGATAAGTAACTCATGTTGAGGAAGAACAGAGCAGGACGTGTCTTGTCTGTTACACAAAGAACAAAGACAGAAAGAAAGAAAGACAGAGCCGGGTGAAGATTAGATAAACCTGGAACATGATGCTTTTGTTCTTCTTATTGTTCTTTGATGACCTTCTTGTATGTGTGTATAAGTGTCTGTGTGTGTGTTAGCAGTATATTATACCACAGTAAGTTCTAACCCATTCTATGAGTTCTACCGCTATCAGCCGGTAATGCACTGTAACCAAAGCTCTCCATGTATTACTCCGCCCACATACAGGTAACCTAGCAACGATATGTTACTATAGATTCCGGCCTTAGTGGAAATCTGGAACACTAAGCTTACTGTCAATAAATGGCGCCAAGACCTGCTAAATTAGAAGGACAACATGGCGACACCTCTATTCCTTTCTAGTGTCGCATAATGCAACTTATTATCCAGCGTGCCTTATATATGAAAATATATCAGAAAAGAGACGTTTATTGATATAGTATTACATTAATGCAATATATTAATGCAATGCACATTAGAAGAAAAAAAATCACATTAAACAATGTGCAAAATCACAATGTGAGGGTGTTCTAACTTTTTTTGCATGGTTTTAGTGTGGATCAAATATTATTTTATTGTATTTTTAAATCTTTTAAAATATTCACACATTTATTTAAATATTCATTCATTTATTCATGTGAATTAAATGATCTATAGATCTATGTCTCTATCTATACATGATAGATCCACCGCCTATAACTCCTATAACCTATAACTGTAAGTGTGTGTTGGTGATTGTGTGTGTACAGAGGGAGGGTATTTGCGAGTGTGTGTGTGAGTGTGTGTGTGCTTTATGACTGTAGGAGGGGTTGTTTACATGGTGACAAATGAGTGACGATAAAATGTCAAGGGCTTTCGCTTCGTTCAGCAAATAAAGAGTGATCTGAGCGCGTGCAGAACACAGAGCATAGTGCACTCGCACTCTTATTTACTCTGTTCATTAAAAACTTTAGTGAAACTGTAGGAAAATCAGCTTTTCTGCTGGAAAACTGGGACTTGCTGCTGTTGTGTAATGACTGTAACTGTACTCCCTGTTCTCCCCCCGTCAGTACTGAGGAATTTACAGCCTTCGTTTCTGCTTTACTGCATTTACTGCGACGCATGTGCAGGAGAAGGTCTCCCAGGCGTTTGGGAGTTTGAGCGTTTGGGTCACGTCTTTGTTGGAACAGCGCATGCTTTTCCTGCGCTCCTCCACGTGTTCTGTTCAGGGTTGGAGCATATGGAAAGCATTAGATACATGAGCATAAAGACTCTGTAATACTGTCTTTAAGAATGGAGTGAACAGAATAAATTGAATGAATAGAATGAGAGAGGGGGGGAAGAAAAGAAAGACGAAAGAAGTGAATTTGAGAAGAGCTATAGAAGTTTAGACTGTTCAGAATGTGAGCCTTTGTTGCTGATGTGCTTTAGGAAAGAAAGGGGGAGTTGGCAATACTTCGCTGAGAAACAAGGCAAATCTCTGCCTTTTGAAGAAGCTACAGCTGGACAGTTATTAAAGTCAATTATTTATTGTGATAGAAAATGTTTCTTTTTGTTTGGAAAAATCTGAACGCTCTCCCTTTTCACAACATTTTGTAAATTAAATAGTTTAAATATATTACACAGATTTTATTTTTTATTTTTATTTTTGCAAGAAAAACCCACCACTGCTTTAGCATTATTCCCAAACAAAAATGGGCATAATGTTGCCCTGAGGCAACAAATAAAAAAAAAACTAAATGTGATATTTTAAGACATTTGTGACAAAAACAAATATTACAAAAAAAAGTTGAGAAGGTCAAAAAAGTGGTTTGTTGCCTGAGGGCAACACCATGCTGTAGAGGTTTAAGCTGTGTAATATTTGGTATCAACATAAAAAACACATAAATAATAAATTAGCTAAATTTTAGCATTTTATATGCATATTTTTTTACTGAGCTAAATGCATATATATTTAAAGATATTGATTCAAGATTTTACATTCTATTAGACAAACCAAGAAAGGACAATATGACTCAATCTGAAAAGAAATGATACAAATTATCTGATATAAAGTATTTTTACTTATTCGACTAAGAAACTGAAGTGCTTTTTTTTTTAGGAGTTTTTGGTTGCCAAATATTTTGTGGTTCCCATTTATGTAGGAAACTTTTTCTGTGAATTTTATTTGATTCATATCAATATTGGAATGATAATGTATTGGCATATATACATTAAAAAATGTAGAAATTACCATCCAGCCTTAACTGTAGTAACTGCAGCGTGTTTTCAGTTTTATCTGAAGCCAGGCTGGGTTTGTTTATAAGAGTCTGTGCGGGCGTAGCTGAACAAGGACTAAAAAAAAACTCCTCTCATGTATTATTGACTTAAACAGGAGAACGAGAGAACGAGAGAGAGAGAGAGAGAGAGAGAGAGAGAGAGAGAGGGGGGAAAAAGAGAGAGCTTCGGTGAATGGAGGCAGAGTCTTCTGTACTCTCCCGTCTACTCCTGAACAGCTGCTGCGGGAAAAAGAGAACAAGAAAGAGAGAGAGCGACAGAAAAAGAGAGAGAGAAGGAAAGAGAGAGGGAGCGAAAGCCTGAAGCAGAGGAGGCTAAAGCCAGACAGAATGCAGGAACGGACAGGGTTGTGAAAGGAGAGAAGAGGAAAAGAAGGGGAGGAAACTCGAGCGCTCCAGCCTGAGCACTGAGTCATAAATAGAGAGAGTACTACAGAGAGAGAGAGAGAGAGAGAGAGAGAGAGAGAGAGAGAGAGAGAGAGAAAGAGAGAAGAGGAAAAAGAAAGGAGGGGGTGAGCTTTAACTCTAACTGTGTGGCTAACTGCAGGAGAGAGAGAGAGAGAGAGAGAGAGAGAGAGATAGAGAGCAAAAGAGAGATAGAGAAAGAGAAAAAAAGAGAGAGAGAAGGACAGAGCAAAAAGAGAGAAAGAGAAAAAGAGAGAGGGGAGGGCAACATACTCTCATAACTCTTAAAATTGTGGCATACTGCAGGTCAGTTGTCACGCCAGGAAAAACAGAAAGAGAGAAAGAGAGAGAGAGAGAGCAAAAGAGAGAGAGAGAGAGAGAGAGAGAGAAAGAGAGAGAGACAGAGACAGAGAGGTGTAACACATTAAGGTGTTAAGGTGCTGTTGGACGTTTATCAAGTCCAGCACCACACCCCTCTACCCCCCTACCCTATCCCACCTCCTCCCCTCACCTTTCACCTTTCCCTCGTTCCTCCACCGCTCCTCTCTCTCTCTCTCTCTCTTTTTTTCTCGGCCGGCTCACTCCTCTCTCTCGCTCTCGGGGCCCGATGCCGACCGGCCCCCACGGAAACGTCTTCCCGACCCTGGTGGTCCTGGGGCACGTAGTGACTCTGATAGCGGTGTGGAGGTGGAGGCAGAGGAGGAGGAGGCACGATGAAGGTAAGGCTGGAATAGAAGGAGATAAAGGTCAGGAGGAAGAGTTTAAGGTGTGTGTGTGTGTGTGTGTGGAGGTGTAGAGGTGTGTGTGGAGGTGTGTGTGTATCTGGTGCTGTCTGCTTTCTCCTTCCATGTGTGTGTAAGAGTGAATGAGTGTGTGTGAGTGTGTGAGCTGTACGCTGTCAGTGTCTCTCGCCACCCCTTTTCTCTCTCTCTCTCTCTCTCTTTTTCTCTCTCACTCACTCTCTCGCTCTCTCTCTCTTACACACACACATATACACATCAACACACACACACCACACTTATACACACTGGAACTCTGGAACTCTGGTCTCTCCCCCTTTTTCCTGTCTTGCTGAAAAAAAAAAACATTACAGTTAACCCTATAAATGCTTAACACTTAACATGTGATCAAAAAAATAATAAATCCTGTTACTGATTATTAATTAATTAGTAATTATTAATAATTACACTTTTTTCTGTTAGCAATGATTAATAGTATTTTTTATATGTTTTTTTTTTCTATAATTTTGGATATTTTACTTTGTGTCTTATTTGTTATATATGTTATATATGATTAATAGTTTGATTGATTGAATATTAACTAATAATGATGGGTATATCTAAATATGAGCTATTTGAATTGATGTTTATACATCTATATTGTATGGTACTTATCCAATTCCATTAATAGTAATGTAAACGTAATTTATTATTTATTTATTAATTTAATAATCGAGTTTATAAACCATTTATAAGGGTAGTCTTATTTTAAAGTGGTACAGATTTTTTTAAATGACATAATGAACAGGAAATTCCTCTTTTACAACCTTTTTTAGTCCTTTTTTAGTCCTTTAAGGCCGTGGCCGTGTTTCTGCTCGTGCTATATTCCTGCTGGAATGTGCAGAATGTAAATTACTGCAGCTCAGAAGAGGAACCACCTGTTTTCTGACGGCTGATCTGTGACTCCTCAGCGTCTGCAGGGTTCAGGTCACCTTTTTAACGCTTTATCCTCGGGCAGTTTGAGCCGTGTTGACGGTGCTGACAGTGTCTTATTTTCTCCAGCAGTTAGGAGACCACACCCTAAACACAGGTCAGGTGTGGAGGACAGGGGTATGTCGGGGGCGTGTCACAGGTGTGTAGATGAATGGATGGGTGCACCAGAGTGCCACTAATAGGAGTGGTTTTATGGTTTCGTGAGGAGAGAAAATGCAGAACTACATTTTTTTCTTACGTTAGACACATTAGACCATGTGTGAATAAAAAAACTTAACACTAAACTAAACTTAAAATGATCAATATTCATTATAATATACTCAATATCACCATAACATTTCATTTTCGTAACTAATAACAACAATTTTATGGCAAATTTTGTATAATAGCAGTTCGTCTACAGGACATACAGCTCTGGAAAAAAAAAATAAGAGACCACTTCAGTTTCTGAATCAGTTTCTCTAATCTACAAACAACATTTCTACCAGATTCCGAATAAAAAATATTGTGTTTTAGAGCATTTATTTACAGAAAATGAGAAATGTCTGAAATAACAAAAAAAGGTGCAAAGAAACAGTTTTCATGCATCTTGGCATCATGTTCTCCTCCACCAGTTTTACACACTGCTTTTGGATAACTTTACGCCTTTACTCCTGGCGCAAAAATTGAAGTATGTCAAAATTGGATTTCCAGAGGTTTTTAATTTGGTCAAATCAAAGAAACCCGTGATTTTTAAGTGCTCTCTTATTTTTTTACAGAGCTATTATTCTTCACTATTGTTGAGCTGCTCTTTTTGTTATCTGCATCACGTGGGTGGGCGCGGCTCGGTATTTGGGTGTGTGTTCATGGCTAGTTTGACTGGTAAATGATGTGTGATCCGGGCTGTGCAGGTAGAGCTCAGTAACAGGTAGTGCTGTGTGTGTTCACCTGGTTTTGCATGGCCACCTGTCCCCACACACGCAAACAAACCGGAAAGTCTCGTTTGGTCACTGAGTGGATAGTCCTGTATCTGTGGGCAGTAAAATGCTGCTTAGCATTAGCAATAAAAGCTCAGGTGTTTGTGGGCCTTATATATGAGTACGGCTTAGTCAAAGAGTGCAGTATTATGTTAAAATAGCATTTATTTAAGGCAATTCTCTAATTCATTCTTCATTCTAAGCCAGTCTTTGTGGTGTTGAGTGTCTTTGCTGTAAGTTTTAAGTCTAAGGGCCCTATTTAAGTGATTTATAGCGCATCAGCCAATTTAAGGCTGGTTTTAGGGGCGTAGCGGTGTGTTTTTGGTATCGAAAGATTACAAAAGGCATGTACTAATTCTCTTAATTATTCATGGGTGTTCACTTGCTCATCATTCCCTTTAAGAGCCAGATGAGCTCTGACTTTGGCGCGTTTGTATCTTAACAGTGCGGATACTGAGCTGCTCGTTCACACTGTGAAGATACACCAGCAGCTCATTTAATAAAGCAATGTTATTTTATTCTTTCTTCTCTTTATTGTTGATGTAAAAGTTGGATTTGCACACTTTAGGGCTTTATCATATGTCTTCAAATAGGGGCAGG
Organism: Astyanax mexicanus; assembly: GCF_023375975.1. NCBI lineage: Eukaryota > Metazoa > Chordata > Actinopteri > Characiformes > Acestrorhamphidae > Astyanax > Astyanax mexicanus. The sequence goes on from NC_064410.1 coordinate 1,080,065, forward strand.
TGCTGCAGCAATTAATTATATTATTAATTATTGTCCATTCCTTAATACTCTGTGTTGGGGAGCTGAAATGAGCTGTTATTAGCTTTTATTTAATTTAATGTTTCCGTTCCACCTTAAATGCTGCATGCTCTGCTGTCTGTTGCCCCATTTAAGGTGGAACGAGAAAGTTACACGAAGTTCGACGGTCTGTAGTGATGGACTCTGCAGAAATTTGGTTCCTCTGTGCACTATGCTCATCAGCATTCGCCAATCACCAGAGTATTGATTTCACCTGTTCGCCTGAGTATAAATACAACCTCACCCCACACACCTCGCCGAGTATTGCCTGGTTTATCCACTTCACAAATCGCTAAAGGTATACAAAAAGGTTTTGTACTCCTGTAGCCTGTAAACAGGACAAGGCATTTTAAGGGACTAACGCACAGCTGATGCTGCTGTAAATGGTGTTTTGGGACCTACATGCTAAATAATTCTCACTTTTGCTTCCGACTGCCCCGAGAAAAGTGTGGAATAACACTGTAGTTGTAATGTAGTACAGGCAGGGCGTTTCCTGTTAATGATTCATGACTGAAAGCAGCAGATGATGATAAGAGAAAATGTTGTAAAGTGCATTTGATTGCATATCAGGTAAAACAGGGTTGGCTGGATGCCGTTCAGACACTGAGCCGCCCATCCTGATGCAGATAGAGAGAAAGAGAGAGAGAGAGCATTAGCACGTGGCTAAGCTCGATGCTGGTGAGCTAATCCATTAAAATTAGAAGAAGCTCTTCCTGCGTGGAACTGGAGAGCCGGGCTGTAGTTTACTCGGCCGCGTGAGTGTTTATTTTTTTACGCGTATCCTGGTAACAGCATAACACTCACTCCTGTACCCTTGGGCTGTCTGAAGGTCTTGGGTTCTTGCTCTGGGAGGAACGTCAGATATGTGATGTGGCTCCAGTGATCCCTGGCTAAACATCACAGCACATCACATATCCTATAACCTGAACATAACATCCAGCATGTGCTTTCTAACCTGCACTCTACACGTCTTACTTATTAGGGGTTATGGGAATTAACGATATGGGAATAAATAAAAATAAAAAAATAAATATATATATATATATATATATATTTTTTTTTTCTAGAAAACACTACTACTGCAACTAATGCAAAATAAAATTTTATTATTGCATATGCTATAATACGACACACCACTAATAACTGAGATATTAAAAAATACAAGAATTTTATCAGATTTGTAACAGAAGTCAATGATCCAGAATGATCAGTCATGATGCTAATAATAATAATAATAATGCACTACAAATATCTCCATATATCCAGGATTAAAGTAAAATTAATGATACTGGACAGATAGAATCTGTCTCTAGTAGATACTGTATATAATGGGAAATTATGAGAACAGTGTGAATTTTTATTTTTAATAAAAACACCAAAAAAGTAGTACCCTAATGTGATGATAATTAGGGGAGGGTGATATGGCACCATATTACAGGGTATAATATCGTTTACGATATTTCAAAAAATGTTGGCAATATTATGCATTAATTATACGCCAATTTAATATTTTTATATTTGGTAAGTTTATTAATTCTTGCTTTATTTGTATTAATTGTTACAGCATTTAGCTGACTCTCTTATTCAGAGTGACTTACAAGGTTATTTCTATTACAGAGGCGACCGGTGTAGTGTTAGGAGTCTTGCCCAAGGACTCGACTCCTATTATTGGTGTAGCGCAGAACTGGTCACCCAGACCGGGAATTGAACCCCAGTCTCTCTCTGTCCCACATGATGTGATCGCTCACTAGCAGGTAGTGGTGTTATCCACTGCGCCACACAAAATTTGTTCTGATACATCTTAATGTCTGTAAAATTCAACAAAAAAAACTGAAACTTAGCTTGTTACAAAATTATTAGTACATAGTGTATAGTTTGTGTTACTTTGTCCAAAAAAAACTTAAAATGTAGGCATCTTCTTATGAATATTAATTAAAAAAACATTTTTAACATTTTTGTATTCTTTATTTTTTATTATAAGAATTTGTTCTTATAAACAATGATCTTTATCAATCTGTAAAACTCTCCTCACCTGTCTTTAATGTATTGTTATAGTGTTTGGCCTTAATAAACAGATCTGTTCATGACAGGATATGATAAATCAGCCAAGAATGTAGAAATAGCTGCTTTGGCCGCATGGAATGATGGGAATATGGCTGAGTATCCTGTGTTCTCTGGCTGGTAACACTGTGGAATTGGGTGGAGTTTGTTATCAGCTGCATCTTTATTATGGATTTCCTCATAGCAGATTTTATTGCACCGTCAGTCATGGGAGGAGCTCAACTTTTCACAATACTTTCTTTATTTTATTTAAGTTTTATTACGATGCCTTTCCTCTTAGTGCATTAACTCTTTAATCCTCTAAACCAACGGCACACTGTCTGCAGAGTTCCTGCAGGAAAAGGAAAGCGTGCAGTAAACACTGGTGAGGAGATGATGATACAGGTTGATGCAGGTTGTGCAACCGTCCGTGAAGATAAGAGTTCTGCCTGGTTTAACTCCTCAAAGACCTGCCTGAATCTGAGAGATACTATCAGTGTGAAGATTTTTATGGCAGTTGTTTTGTCTGTTTTTTTTTGCTTTTAAAACAGCTACAGCAGTGTCAGAGTTAATGTTATAGACTGTTATAGACAAACAAAGACCAAACAAAGACTTCTTCTTATCAGCTCCTTCCATCATACCTCACAAAAAATGGTGGAAATGTTTTTTTTATTATTAATATTTATAAGAGGATTCCTACATTCTTTTAGGAAAGCAGCTTTCTATAGGCATTCAATAGTTTTGTATAGAGTTAAGATTGATTGATGGTTAAATTTATCTTTTCTATGGTGTCAAACCTCTTGCAGATGGTTCTAAAAAGAAGCTTTAAAAGTCTCAATTTCATTGTTTTTAAAATGTCTAGATGTAGCCTTTAGTATGAATGAATGCTATGTGAGCTGGTTGTTTTATGTGAAAAAAAGTGCTCCGGTGATCCGGTGTAACACTGCTTTAGTCTGGTGGAGGAGTGGACCGGGGGGGGGAACGATAGGATTTCAGCTCTTGCTCATGAATATTCATACGTGCAAACATATCGCCTCTGATTGACTAAATGTAGAGTTAAAGTACAAATTGGAAAATGGTGTTACTGTAATTTAAGTACAGTAAGTACAGTAACAAATTACATTTACCTTGTTAAGGTCTACAACTGTTTATAACCATATTAGATTAGATTTTTTTTATAATTACAAGTACAAAGTTAAAGTACAAGTATTCAAATACTTTAAGTACTTTAAAAAAATACTGTTAAATGAAGTGTTTGGGTAAACAGACAAATGTAGAGTTCAAGTAAAAATTTTAAAATGGAAATACTTCACTGAAGTATTTTTTAAAGTGTTACTGTAATTTAAAAGTACATTAACAAATTACATTTACTGTTCACTGCTATCTTTAGAAGGTTTTCTATCAATCTGAAGAACCCCTTAACCAGACAAAGAGCAAGGAAAGCAACCAAAACAACTGCATTTACTAAATTAGACATAAAGACCATTTTAAAGGGGAAACTAACTATCTATCGAACAAACTAACTAACTAAAGTTAATGTATAAAACAATTTAAAACAGTAATTTTATACCCTCACTGGTTAGTATCCTGCTTTTTGTAAAAGAATAGGTACTCGTGATTATAAGGCTGTAGGGCTGTAGGCACCACACAATAGTGAATTGGTCTTTGAGAGGCTGTTTACTTTTCCATATGCTTTCAATCAGGCGCTGTGGTGCAGATGGGCTGTGGTCTCCAGTGAGTCAGAGTTTCTGAAACTGTGCCTTCTGTTGATTTCCCCAAATATTAAACCGCCGCGTGTGACTCATTCGTACCGTGCAGCGTTTACTTCTCTAAACAATCGCCGAACTTCTGAAAACACAAAAAAAAAGGGTTTGGAAAGAGTGAAAATGCCATCGCCGGGCACTTTGTGCTCGATGAAACGTACGTTGCTGTGGATGTTTGGGAAAGATTGGCCCTTTTAGATGTGTTTTTAAGCATCATATGGATGTTGCGAGCTGTGCAAAAGAAGTCTGGCCTTTACTATTTCAGATGTACACAGGTTATTTCAGCAATGAACAGTTGGAACCATTTATTAACCATTCTTTACAAGGAACTTCTTTGTAAAACTCATCACTGAGTTTCAATCTTGTTTTATTAGTTGTGATTTGCTTAATTTATGACCACAATGGCATTTATTATAAGATCAAACTGAAAAGAAATCTGCAGTTTTGAAACACATCATAAATCTCATAAATCTCATCTGTGTTTATTTGGAATTTTCTCAAGAACAAATTCTTTATAAGTGATCTTCTTCAATCAATTGCAGTTCTTATTGGAAATTTATGGTTCTCCTGTACGGAATCGATCATCAAAGGACTCTTTTTCGCACTATATGGTGCACCATTTATTATTAGGTGCATTATGCGACACTAGTAAGGAACAGGGGTGTCGCCATTTTTCCCTTCTAATTCAGCAGGTCTCACTGCTGGGTGCTGGTGGTGGGGGGTGTAGGTTAACTAAATTATGTAAAACTAAGCTAAGCTACGTAATTCTAAAAAAAACTAACATTTAAAAAAAAAAAGTCAAACGAGCGCTGAATGTTATTCTACACAGATATCTCTCCTACAAAAAAAATATATCCGTTTATCTACAGTAAGCTTTTTACAGTAAGATTTCCAGATTTTCACTAAGGCTGGGTGCAGCAGCATTAGCATTAGCTGCTGACAGCTAACACTAGCTGTGGCTAGCGCTAGAAAGTACTACCCGACAGCACTCCACTGAGGAACCCTGAATGTTCCGGTAAGCCATTGATATTGGTAGCTTGTTTTAACAGGGAAAACATGCAGAATACAGTCTGATATACTCATCTCTGAAACGGGAGTTTCAGTGAAGTTTCTCCAGCACCAAGGTTGGAGCAGTAAAAGCACTAGCTGCTAAGCTGTACTTCAGTTAGAGTGGCTTTACTGCTTCTTAATACCTGACTGGTAGAATTCATACATAAAGAACACCAGATTATAAGGTGCACTGATGATTTTTGGGATAATTAAATCATTTTAAGTGCAACTTATATTGCGAAAAATACAGTACTTAATAAAGCACACATTTTTATTAAGGATATTGCTGATGTTATATTCCCCAGATGATGGTAGGCCTATGTATAGCAATGCTCAACATTTACAAGGCACGCAGTAAGGTTTATTACCAAGCACAGACAACATTCTGCTAACAACACAACACCTACATTTACTGCTTCATTTGCATTAGGTCCATATCCCATCCTCCAACAGCCACATCTAATGATGCATCATTATTAAAAAAGGCTTGGCGTGACCAGAGCGTGTCTGTTTGCTCTCTCTTAACCAAATATTGAAATAAGATCGTTGCTGTAATTATATAGAGCTTTAAACGAGTGACTCAAACTCTGCTCTGTCTGCTGTTGAATCAGTTTAATCTTTAGCCTTTAAACATGGGAATGGTGTAATATAAAGGTTTCTGGATTCTTTTTTTTATAAATAGATACTGTACATTGGAATATATACGTATAATTTATTATTTTCCAGTGAACGCATCCTTTGAGTGCAGGTTATCCATTGTTAAGGACATGTTTTTAAGGAGCTTTGATAAAAAGTCATAAGCCTAAGCTTTTGTTCTTAATGGCTTTATTTTTCCTCTTTAGATTACTTTTACTTTTATACTTAGTTTAAGTAGATTTTAAAACTTTTTCACTTTTACTTAAAGAGTAAAAAGCGTGAGTTGATGCTTTAGCTTCTATAGAAGTATTTTAAAGTGTAGTATATATGTATACAGTATAGGTATAGTCATTTGGGGATGACGTACTGCCAAATGTATGACTTTTTTTTGTTTTTTTTTGGTGGAAGGTTCATATTTTGCCGACTGCAGGAATGACTAACTTGGCTGATTGTAAGGGGAGCCCTTGAGGGTGATTCTGATAAGCTTTGACCACCACAGAATTTAAAGGGGCGCTCATCACACAGTTTGTCCCTGCATTCAATTCATAACCTGTCCTTGATTGATTGATTGATTGATTGATTGATTGATTGATTAATTGGTTTGTAATGTAATGTAAGTAATGAACGTGAATACTTTAGTCGACACCTTCAGGTGATGACACCTGTTGACTCAGATACGGTGAGAACAGCCTGTAGAGCAGGAGGAGGAGTAAAAGGGTGTAATATAGTAGTAGTAAATCTATGCTTATTATATGTGTCGCGGTCTGTTGTCACGTGAAGGGAGGATTGTTAGAAATGCATTATTGTGTGTATGTGTGTGTGCATGTATGTATATGTGTGTGAGGGGTGTTTTTGAGTGGTTTTAGCCTCGGGGCTGTTCTGAGGGAGTGTGTGAGCGGTTAGAGGGGCTCGGTGGCTGCGGGAGGGGGGTGTGTGTTCTGGGTGTAGAGCTGGGATGGCCCTGGGAGTCACATTTCAGCCGGAGCTCGCGCTCTGAAGTCCCTCAGCCTGCGGAGAGAAACTGCGCGAGAGGGGCTGGGCTTATTTACCGAGAGAGAGGAGAGGAGAGGAGCGCGCGCTCAGTCAGTGTGTGTGAGAGAGTGTGTGTTTATATGAGACTGTGAGCGTGCAAAGGAGAGTGTGTGTGAGAATAAGAGTTTGTTTGTGTGTGTAAAGAACAAAGTGTGTGTGTGTAAAGAAGAAAGAAGAAAGTGTGTGTGTGTGTGTGTGTGTGTGTAAAAAAGAAAGTGTGTGTGAGTGGAGATGGCGAGCGGGAGCGCGGAGCCGGTGATCCGGGTACCCGCGCAGTGTCTGGCCGCGCTCAGCCTGGACGTGATCTACGGCCGCGCGAACTACCTGCACGAGCTCAGCTGCGGAGAAGTGGGCGCGCATCTGTACAGCCGCATGTGCTGCGCGGGTAAGCTCGAGCCGCGCATCGCGCGCGCCTTTACATCTACAGCCGGGGGGAGGAGCTGAAGGAAAGAGAGAGGGTGTGTGTGTGTGTGTGGGGGGGGTAAAGGGCAGTAGTAAAGGGGGGTAATTAAAGTGTCTAGAGGCGGGAGGGGCTTCAAAAAGCTTTAAAACAGCTGAAGCTCGAGCCGCTGGGTCTGAACCGAGGGGTCCAATCACCGTTACTTTAATAATGATAATTATTATAATAATAATAATAGTAATAGTAATAATAATAATAATAATAATAATATATACTGTGGATACTTTATACTAATTATGTCAGTATTACTACTAATAAATAATAATAATAATAATAATAATAATAATAATAATAATAATAATAATAATAAATATAGCCGCAAGCGGCGATTTACGGGGTTCGAGCGTTACAGGCAAAGAGACCCCTGGAGGCCAGTTAGGCTTAAAACATGTTGCCGGTTGACCGGCATCGCCAAACTGGGTGAGGATGACCAGCATGACCGTGAAGACCAAGCTAGATTACCAGCATGACTAATCTGGATGACAAACTTGTTGACCATATTGACCAAGCTGGAAGACCATAATGACCAAACTGATGACCAGCATGGCAAAGGTGGTTGGCCAGTATGACCAAGCTGGAAGACCACCATTACTATGAGGACAAAGCTGAATGACCAGCAGGACCATAATGACCAATGTGAATGGCCAGCATGACCAAGCTGGATGGCCAGCATAACCAAGCTGGGTGACCAGCGTGACCATAAAGACCATAATGGCAATGCTAGATGAGTGGTGTGAGTAAACTAGTTGAAAAGCATTGATAAATTGAGCTGTAGTGTTCATCAGGTTTTATGTGGTGTCTTACTGCACTCTAGTGCGCATTTGGTGAAACAAATTCAGTTCTTAAATTGAAAAAACACAAGGCATAAAAAGGGCATATAAATAACCCGTATATAGTATATAAGTTTTGACCTGATTAACATTCCGCCTGTTAAAAGCTTGCTGGAATGTGATTGGCTAATAGTGACCACAAAAGTGTCCATATCAAATTTTCATTTGGTGTACCATTAGTGCATGGGCCATAGATGATAATTGGCTAGGATGACCTTGATAGCTTGTATGGTTCTAGAGAAACAGCTATCGAGCATCGGCCCCGCCCCGTAGGGGTGTATGTCTACTTAAACTGACAGGGTATCTGAGAATCATGTAATGATCAAAGGACTGAAGTGGTATTAGTGTCAGGTTAAGCATTCAAAAGTTATAAGTGTTAAAGACATTTTACTGCACCATGGTAGAACTCATTTGCATATGGCGGCCATATTGTTTATAAATGTAAAGATTTTTTTAATAATTATTGAGGAGTAAGCTCTGCTGAACTGTTTGACACCAAACATGTCATGATTGGTCAAGGATCCAAGGACAAGATCTCAAAAGTAAGTTTTGCATATTATGCAAATAAAAAAAAAATTAAGTCGGTGGAACATAAACAAGAATGACCCAGGTGGCTGAGTAGCATGACCAAGAAGGATAAATATGTTCAATTAAGCAAGACAAGCAAGATTAAATAAGTTCAGCAGAGCTTTAATTTAGAATAATTCACCTGTAGCTGTTTCACCAAATGACCACCAGAGCGCAGCAAGAGACCACATATAACCTGCTGGAAATCTATCACTCTATAAGTAAGACAGAACATTCCCTATCAGTGTGTTTCTATTTATTACAAAGAGAGGAAAAGTCTGATTGGGCTCAAAATTGGTTCTCATGATCAAGTGGTCTGTATATATATGTGTGTAAATTTGTGTGTTGATAGGGTCAAAGGTTCCTGACTTCTGTCCATTTAGGCTTGAAAAAAGCGATAATACAGGCTTATGGCCTACAAAATGGCTGTTGCTCTTTGGCCATATTAGAGGCAAAAAATATCTGATTTGGCTCAAAATTTGCAATCAAGATCACAATATCAGTCTATATATGTATGTCAATTTCTGTGTCAATAGGGTCAAAGGTTCCTGACTTCTGTCCATTTAGGTTTGAAAAAAGCGATAACACAGGCTTGAGGCCTACAAAATCGCTGTAGTTTTCCAGCCGTTGTAGAAGCAAAACATGTCCGATTTGGCTGAAAATTTGCAATCAAGATCAGATTATCAGTCTATATATGTGTATAAATTTGTGTGTTGATAGGGTGAAAGGTTCCTGTCTTCTGTCCATTTAGGTTGGAAAATAGCGATAAATAGAATAAATTGAAAATAGTTATTTTTTCACTGTAGAGCCTACTGAAGACTTATTTGGCTCATACTTGGCACATGTGCTTCAAATGTCATTGTTAATTAGTAGCTTCAACAGTTTTGGCATGTTTTAAACTTTGACAGAGTTTTGGCCAAATAACTCTGAAAAGGCTTTCACGTACATGTTTGATCAAGGTTTATGGGCCTCAAATAGTTAAAATGTCAAGATTTTTTTGATAATTATTTACCTACAGGGTCTCAAGATTGCATCAAGACCAAATTTGTTTTGATTGATTAAGGACTTAAAGACAAGTTCGAAAAGAGCAATTTTTACTCTTTTGGCCACTGATGAAAATCTTTGCATTTTTGGTAAACATATGTAATTACAAAGTTGTAAAGGCTACAGCAAAGTATACAACTAAAAAAGAATAACAAGCCTAGGCCACTTGTACCTTTAGATATAACTGATTTTCTGCTATAGCGCCCCCTTGAGGCCAATCAACGCCATATTTTAATGGATGATAGAAGGCCCTGAGATACATGTAGGGTATAAGTATCGTCCTGATTGGTCATTGTTTAGCATGTCAAAAGCTTGCTGGAAACTGATTGGCTAATAACGATCGCAAAAATTTGCATATCAAATTTTCCTTCTGTAAAACATTAGGACATAGGCCATAGATGATACATGCCAAAGGAGAGCTTCATAGCTTGTACGGTTCCTGAGAAACAGATTTTTAGCTTTGGCTCCGCCCCCTGGGGGCGTATGTCTACACAGATTGACGGGCTACCTCAGAATCATGTTGGCATCAACGGTCTAAAGTGGCATTAGTGTAGGTTTAAGCATTCAAAAGTTACAGCTGTTAGAGTAAATTTGGGTGTGCCACGGTAAGATTAATTTGCATATTGCGGCCATATTGTTTACAAATTTCACAATTTTTTTGATAATTATTGAGGTTGGGACTCTGCTGAGTTGTTTGACACCAAATATGACAGGATTGGTCAATGACCCTAGGACAAGTTCTCAAAAGTAGGTTTTGCATATTATGCTAAATAGCAAAAAATCTAAGTGGGCGGAGCTTAGTGGTTCTATTGACCTTTTTGATTTGCCATTAACCAAGGAATCATACAATGCAAGAATTTTTGCTCTAGCTATCAGGGCGTGGCAGTTACGAGGCCTAACGCGTTGACCTTCGCCATAGCGCCCCCTTGAGGCCGATCGGGCTCATCTTTTGAATCTGAGTAGCGGTGAGAAGTACTACCATATGACCAAGTCTCAGCCCTGTAGGCCTTACGGTTTCTTCTGCCCGATCACTTCTATGGCAGAAAAAGAATAAGAATAATAATAATAATAATAAATATAGCCGCAAGCGGCGATTTACGGGGTTCGAGCGTTACAGGCAAAGAGGCCCCTGGAGGCCAGTTAGGCTTAAAACCTGTTGCTGGTTGACCGTCATCACCAAACTGGATAACCAAGGTGGGTGACCATTATGACCAGAAAAAGACCCAGGTGTTAGACCAGCATGACCATAAAGACCCAGCTGGTAGACCAGCATGACCATAAAGACCCAGCTGATTGACCAGCATGAACATAAAGACCCAGCTGGTTGACCAGCATGACCAAAATACCCAGCTAGTTGACCAGAATGAAAATAAGGACCAAGCTGGTTGACTAGCATGACCATAATAACCATGCTAGATGAGTGATGTGAGTAAACTAGTTGTAAAAAGCATTGATAAATTGAGCTGTAGTGTTCAGCAGGTTTTATGTGGTGTCTTTCTGCACTCTAGTGGGCATTTGGTGAAACAACATCAGTTCTTAAATTGAAAAATACAAACCACATTAATCCTGATGGGAGCCTAGTGGTGAGGCATAAAAAGGCCACATATAAATAACTCACATATGGTGTATACGTTTTTACCTGATTAACATTCAGCCTGTCAAAAGCTTGCTGGAAAGTGATTGGCTAATAGTGACCACAAAAATGTATCAACATTTCCTTTGGTGTACCATTAGTGCATGGGCCATAGATGATAATTGGCAAGGATGACCTTGATAGCTTGTATGGTTCTAGAGAAACAGCTATCGAGCATTGGCTCCGCCCCCTGGGGTGTATGTCTACTTACACTGACAGGGTATCTGAGAGTCATGTAATGATCAAAGGACTGAAGTGGTATTAGTGTCAGGTTAAGCATTCAAAAGTTATAAGTGTTAAAGACATTTTACTGCACCATGGAAAAACTAATTTGCATATGGCGGCCATATTGTTTATAAATGTAAAGATTTTGTTTAATAATTATTGAGGAGTAAGCTCTGCTGAACTGTTTGACACCAAACATGTCATGATTGGACAAGGAGGCAAAGACAAGTTCTCAAAAGTAGGTTTTGCATATTATGCAAATTAAAAAAAAAAATTGGGTGGAGCATAAACAAGAATGACCCAGGTGGCTGACCAGCATGACCAAGAAGGATACAGATGTTCAATTAAGCAAGACAAGCAAGATTAAATAAGTTCAGCAGAGCTTTTATTTAGAATAATTCAACTGTAACTGTTTCACCAAATGACCACCAGAGCGCAGCAAGAGACCACATATAACCTGCTGGAAATCTATCACTCTATAAGTAAGACAGAACATTCCCTATCAGTGTGTTTCTATTTATTAAAAAGAGAAGAAAAGTCCGATTGGGCTCCAAATTGGTACTCATGATCAAGTGGTCTGTATATATATGTTTGTAAATTTGTGTGTTGATAGGGTCAAAGGTTCCTGACTTCTGTCCATTTAGGCTTGAAAAAAGCGATAATACAGGCTTATGGCCTACAAAATGGCTGTTGCTCTTTGGCCATATTAGAGGCAAAAAATATCTGATTTGGCTCGAAATTTGCAATCAGGATCACAATATCAGTCTATATATGTATGTCAATTTCTGTGTCAATAGGGTCAAAGGTTCCTGACTTCTGTCCATTTAGATTTGAAAAAAGCGATAATACAGGCTTGAGGCCTACAAAATCGCTGTAGTTTTCCAGCCGTTGTAGAGGCAAAACATGTCCGATTTGGCTGAAAATTTGCAATCAAGATCAGATTATCAGTCTATATATGTGTATAAATTTGTGTGTTGATAGGGTGAAAGGTTCCTGTCTTCTGTCCATTTAGGTTGGAAAATAGCGATAAATAGAATAAATTGAAAATAGTTATTTTTTCACTGTAGAGCCTACTGAAGACTTATTTGGCTCATACTTGGCACATGTACTTCAAATGTCATTGTTAATTAGTAGCTTCAACAGTTTTGGCATGTTTTAAACTTTGACAGAGTTTTGGCCAAATAACTCTGAAAAGGCTTTCACGTACATGTTTGATCAAGGTTTATGGGCCTCAAATAGTTAAAATGTCAAGATTTTTTTGATAATTATTTACCTACAGGCTCTCAAGATTGCATCAAGACCAAATTTGTTTTGATTGATTAAGGCCTTAAAGACAAGTTCGAAAAGAGCAATTTTTACTCTTTTGGCCACTGATGAAAATCTTTGCATTTTTGGTAAATACATGTAATTACAAAGTTGTAAAGGCTACAGCAAAGTATACAACTAAAAAAGAATAACAAGCCTAGGCCACTTGTACCTTTAGATATAACTGATTTTCTGCTATAGCGCCCCCTTGAGGCCAATCAACGCCATATTTTAATGGATGATAGAAGGCCCTGAGATACATGTAGGGTATAAGTATCGTCCTGATTGGTCATTGTTTAGCATGTCAAAAGCTTGCTGGAATCTGATTGGCTAATAACGATCGCAAAAATTTGCATATCAAATTTTCCTTCTGTAAAACATTAGGACATAGGCCATAGATGATACATGTCAAAGGAGAGCTTCATAGCTTGTACGATTCCTGAGAAACAGATTTTTAGCTTTGGCTCCGCCCCCTAGGGGCGTATGTCTACACAGATTGAATGGCTACCTCAGAATCATGTTGGCATCAAAGTTGTAAAGTTGCATTAGTGTAGGTTTAAGCATTCAAAAGTTACAGCTGTTAGAGTAAATTTGGGTGTGCCACGGTAAGATTAATTTGCATATGGCGGCCATATTGTTTACAAATTTCACAATTTTTTCGATAATTATTGAGGTTGGGACGCTGCTGAGTTGTTTGACACCAAATATGACAGGATTGGTCAATGACCCTAGGACAAGTTCTCAAAAGTAGGTTTTGCATATTATGCTAAATAGCAAAAAATCTAAGTGGGCGGAGCTTAGTGGTTCTATTGACCTTTTTGATTTGCCATTAACCAAGGAATCATATAATGCAAGAATTTTTGCTCTAGCTATCAGGGCGTAGGAGTTACGGGGCCAAACGCGTTGACCTTCGCCATAGCGCCCCCTTGAGGCCGATCGGGCTCATCTTTTGAATCTGAGTAGCGGTGAGAAGTACTACCATATGACCAAGTCTCAGCCCTGTAGGCCTTACGGTTTCTTCTGCCCAATCACTTCTATGGCAGAAAAAGAATAAGAATAATAATAATAATAATAATAATAATAATAATAATCAGAACAATTACAATAGGGTTTCTAGCACTACGTGCTCGAACCCCTAATAATAAATATAGCCGCAAGCGGCGATTTACGGGGTTCGAGCGTTACAGGCAAAGAGACCCCTGGAGGCCAGTTAGGCTTAAAACATGTTGCCGGTTGACTGGCATCGTCAAACTGGATGAGGATGACCAGCATGACCGTGAAGACCAAGCTAGATTACCAGCATGACTAATCTGGATGACAAACTTGTTGACCATATTGACCAACCTGGAAGACCATAATGACCAAACTGGATGACCAGCATGGCAAAGGTGGTTGGCCAGTATGACCAAGCTGGAAGACCACCATTACTATGAGGACAAAGCTGAATGACCAGCAGGACCATAATGACCAATGTGAATGGCCAGCATGACCAAGTTGGATGGCCAGCATAACCAAGCTGGGTGACCAGCGTGACCATAAAGACCATAATGGCAATGCTAGATGAGTGGTGTGAGTAAACTAGTTGAAAAGCATTGATAAATTGAGCTGTAGTGTTCATCAGGTTTTATGTGGTGTCTTACTGCACTCTAGTGGGCATTTGGTGAAACAAATTCAGTTCTTAAATTGAAAAAACACAAGGCATAAAAAGGGCATATAAATAACCCGTATATAGTATATAAGTTTTGACCTGATTAACATTCCGCCTGTTAAAAGCTTGCTGGAATGTGATTGGCTAATAGTGACCACAAAAGTGTCTATATCAAATTTTCATTTGGTGTACCATTAGTGCATGGGCCATAGATGATAATTGGCTAGGATGACCTTGATAGCTTGTATGGTTCTAGAGAAACAGCTATCGAGCATTGGCCCCGCCCCCTGGGGGGGTGTATGTCTACTTAAACTGACAGGGTATCTGAGAATCATGTAATGATCAAAGGACTGAAGTGGTATTAGTGTCAGGTTAAGCATTCCAAAGTTATAAGTGTTAAAGACATTTTACTGCACCATGGTAGAACTCATTTGCATATGGCGGCCATATTGTTTATAAATGTAAAGATTTTTTTAATAATTATTGAGGAGTAAGCTCTGCTGAACTGTTTGACACCAAACATGTCATGATTGGTCAAGGATCCAAGGACAAGATCTCAAAAGTAGGTTTTGCATATTATGCAAATTTAAAAAAAAATTAAGTGGGTGGAGCATAAACAAGAATGACCCAGGTGGCTGACCATCATGAACAAGAAGGATAAATATGTTCAATTAAGCAAGACAAGCAAGATTGAATAAGTTCAGCAGAGCTTTAATTTAGAATAATTCACCTGTAGCTGTTTCACCAAATGACCACCAGAGCGCAGCAAGAGACCACATATAACCTGCTGGAAATCTATCACTCTATAAGTAAGACAGAACATTCCCTATCAGTGTGTTTCTATTTATTAAAAAGAGAAGAAAAGTCCGATTGGGCTCCAAATTGGTACTCATGATCAAGTGGTCTGTATATACATGTATGTAAATTTGTGTGTTGATAGGGTCAAAGGTTCCTGACTTCTGACCATTTAGGTTTGAAAAAAGTGATAATACAGGCTTATGGCCTACAAAATGGCTGTTGCTCTTTGGCCATATTAGAGGCAAAAAATATCTGATTTGACTCAAAATTTGCAATCATGATCAAGTGGTCAGTATATACATGTATGTAAATTTGTGTGTTGATAGGGTCAAAGGTTCCTGACTTCTGACCATTTAGGTTTGAAAAAAGTGATAATACAGGCTTATGGCCTACAAAATGGCTGTTGCTCTTTGGCCATATTAGAGGCAAAAAATATCTGATTTGGCTCAAAATTTGCAATCAGGATCACAATATCAGTCTATATATGTATGTCAATTTCTGTGCCAATAGGGTCAAAGGTTCCTGACTTCTGTCCATTTAGATTTGAAAAAAGCGATAATACAGGCTTGAGGCCTACAAAATCGCTGTAGTTTTCCAGCCGTTGTAGAGGCAAAACATGTCCGATTTGGCTGAAAATTTGCAATCAAGATCGGATTATCAGTCTATATATGTGTATAAATTTGTGTGTTGATAGGGTGAAAGGTTCCTGTCTTCTGTCCATTTAGGTTGGAAAATAGCGATAAATAGAATAAATTGAAAATAGTTATTTTTTCACTGTAGAGCCTACTGAAGACTTATTTGGCTCATACTTGGCACATGTACTTCAAATGTCATTGTTAATTAGTATCTTCAACAGTTTTGGCATGTTTTAAACTTTGACAGAGTTTTGGCCAAATAACTCTGAAAAGGCTTTCACGTACATGTTTGATCAAGGTTTATGGGCCTCAAATAGTTAAAATGTCAAGATTTTTTTGATAATTATTTACCTACAGGGTCTCAAGATTGCATCAAGACCAAATTTGTTTTGATTGATTAAGGACTTAAAGACAAGTTCGAAAAGAGCAATTTTTACTCTTTTGGCCACTGATGAAAATCTTTGCATTTTTGGTAATTATATGTAATTACAAAGTTGTAAAGGCTACAGCAAAGTATACAACTAAAAAAGAATAACAAGCCTAGGCCACTTGTACCTTTAGATATAACTGATTTTCTGCTATAGCGCCCCCTTGAGGCCAATCAATGCCATATTTTAATGGATGATAGAAGGCCCTGAGATACATGTAGGGTATAAGTATCGTCCTGATTGGTCATTGTTTAGCATGTCAAAAGCTTGCTGGAAACTGATTGGCTAATAACGATCGCAAAAATTTGCATATCAAATTTTCCTTCTGTAAAACATTAGGACATAGGCCATAGATGATACATGCCAAAGGAGAGCTTCATAGCTTGTACGGTTCCTGAGAAACAGATTTTTAGCTTTGGCTCCGCCCCCTGGGGGCGTATGTCTACACAGATTGACGGGCTACCTCAGAATCATGTTGGCATCAACGGTCTAAAGTGGCATTAGTGTAGGTTTAAGCATTCAAAAGTTACAGCTGTTAGAGTAAATTTGGGTGTGCCACGGTAAGATTAATTTGCATATGGCGGCCATATTGTTTACAAATTTCACAATTTTTTTGATAATTATTGAGGTTTGGACTCTGCTGAGTTGTTTGACACCAAATATGACAGGATTGGTCAATGACCCTAGGACAAGTTCTCAAAAGTAGGTTTTGCATATTATGCTAAATAGCAAAAAATCTAAGTGGGCGGAGCTTAGTGGTTCTATTGACCTTTTTGATTTGCCATTAACCAAGGAATCATATAATGCAAGAATTTTTGCTCTAGCTATCAGGGCGTGGCAGTTACGAGGCCTAACGCGTTGACCTTCGCCATAGCGCCCCCTTGAGGCCGATCGGGCTCATCTTTTGAATCTGAGTAGCGGTGAGAAGTACTACCATATGACCAAGTCTCAGCCCTGTAGGCCTTACGGTTTCTTCTGCCCGATCACTTCTATGGCAGAAAAAGAATAAGAATAATAAATATAGCCGCAAGCGGCGATTTACGGGGTTCGAGCGTTACAGGCAAAGAGACCCCTGGAGGCCAGTTAGGCTTAAAACATGTTGCCGGTTGACCGGCATCGCCAAACTGGATGAGGATGACCAGCATGACCGTGAAGACCAAGCTAGATTACCAGCATGACTAATCTGGATGACAAACTTGTTGACCATATTGACCAAGCTGGAGGACCATAATGACCAAACTGGATGACCAGCATGGCAAAGGTGGTTGGCCAGTATGACCAAGCTGGAAGACCACCATTACTATGAGGACAAAGCTGAATGGCCAGCATGACCAAGCTGGAAGGCCAGCATAACCAAGCTGGGTGACCAGCGTGACCATAAAGACCATAATGGCAATGCTAGATGAGTGGTGTGAGTAAACTAGTTGAAAAGCATTGATAAATTGAGCTGTAGTGTTCATCAGGTTTTATGTGGTGTCTTACTGCACTCTAGTGCGCATTTGGTGAAACAAATTCAGTTCTTAAATTGAAAAAACATGAGGCATAAAAAGGGCATATAAATAACCCGTATATAGTATATAAGTTTTGACCTGATTAACATTCCGCCTGTTAAAAGCTTGCTGGAATGTGATTGGCTAATAGTGACCACAAAAGTGTCCATATCAAATTTTCATTTGGTGTACCATTAGTGCATGGGCCATAGATGATAATTGGCTAGGATGACCTTGATAGCTTGTATGGTTCTAGAGAAACAGCTATCGAGCATTGGCCCCGCCCCCTGGGGGTGTATGTCTACTTAAACTGACAGGGTATCTGAGAATCATGTAATGATCAAAGGACTGAAGTGGTATTAGTGTCAGGTTAAGCATTCAAAAGTTATGTGTTAAAGACATTTTACTGCACCATGGTAGAACTCATTTGCATATGGCGGCCATATTGTTTATAAATGTAAAGATTTTTTAAATAATTATTGAGGAGTAAGCTCTGCTGAACTGTTTGACACCAAACATGTCATGATTGGTCAAGGATCCAAGGACAAGATCTCAAAAGTAGGTTTTGGATATTATGCAAATTAAAAAAAAAATTAAGTGTGTGGAGCATAAACAAGAATGACCCAGGCGGCTGACTAGCATGACCAAGAAGGATAAAGATCTTCAATTAAGCAAGACAAGCAAGATTAAATAAGTTCAGCAGAGCTTTTATTTAGAATAATTCAACTGTAACTGTTTCACCAAATGACCACCAGAGCGCAGCAAGAGACCACATATAACCTGCTGGAAATCTATCACTCTATAAGTAAGACAGAACATTCCCTATCAGTGTGTTTCTATTTATTAAAAAGAGAAGAAAAGTCAGATTGGGCTCCAAATTGGTATTCATGATCAAGTGGTCTGTATATATATGTTTGTAAATTTGTGTGTTGATAGGGTCAAAGGTTCCTGACTTCTGTCCATTTAGGCTTGAAAAAAGCGATAATACAGGCTTATGGCCTACAAAATGGCTGTTGCTCTTTGGCCATATTAGAGGCAAAAAATATCTGATTTGGCTCAAAATTTGCAATCAGGATCACAATATCAGTCTATACATGTATGTCAATTTCTGTGTCAATAGGGTCAAAGGTTCCTGACTTCTGTCCATTTAGATTTGAAAAAAGCGATAATACAGGCTTGAGGCCTACAAAATCGCTGTAGTTTTCCAGCCGTTGTAGAGGCAAAACATGTCCGATTTGGCTGAAAATTTGCAATCAAGATCAGATTATCAGTCTATATATGTGTATAAATTTGTGTGTTGATAGGGTGAAAGGTTCCTGTCTTCTGTCCATTTAGGTTGGAAAATAGCGATAAATAGAATAAATTGAAAATAGTTATTTTTTCACTGTAGAGCCTACTGAAGACTTATTTGGCTCATACTTGGCACATGTACTTCAAATGTCATTGTTAATTAGTAGCTTCAACAGTTTTGGCATGTTTTAAACTTTGACAGAGTTTTGGCCAAATAACTCTGAAAAGGCTTTCACGTACATGTTTGATCAAGGTTTATGGGCCTCAAATAGTTAAAATGTCAAGATTTTTTTGATAATTATTTACCTACAGGGTCTCAAGATTGCATCAAGACCAAATTTGTTTTGATTGATTAAGGACTTAAAGACAAGTTCGAAAAGAGCAATTTTTACTCTTTTGGCCACTGATGAAAATCTTTGCATTTTTGGTAAACACATGTAATTACAAAGTTGTAAAGGCTACAGCAAAGTATACAACTAAAAAAGAATAACAAGCCTAGGCCACTTGTACCTTTAGATATAACTGATTTTCTGCTATAGCGCCCCCTTGAGGCCAATCAACGCCATATTTTAATGGATGATAGAAGGCCCTGAGATACATGTAGGGTATAAGTATCGTCCTGATTGGTCATTGTTTAGCCTGTCAAAAGCTTGCTGGAATCTGATTGGCTAATAACGATCGCAAAAATTTGCATATCAAATTTTCCTTCTGTAAAACATTAGGACATAGGCCATAGATGATACATGCCAAAGGAGAGCTTCATAGCTTGTACGGTTCCTGAGAAACAGATTTTTAGCTTTGGCTCCGCCCCCTGGGGGCGTATGTCTACACAGATTGACGGGCTACCTCAGAATCATGTTGGCATCAACGGTCTAAAGTGGCATTAGTGTAGGTTTAAGCATTCAAAAGTTACAGCTGTTAGAGTAAATTTGGGTGTGCCACGGTAAGATTAATTTGCATATGGCGGCCATATTGTTTACAAATTTCACAATTTTTTTGATAATTATTGAGGTTTGGACTCTGCTGAGTTGTTTGACACCAAATATGACAGGATTGGTCAATGACCCTAGGACAAGTTCTCAAAAGTAGGTTTTGCATATTATGCTAAATAGCAAAAAATCTAAGTGGGCGGAGCTTAGTGGTTCTATTGACCTTTTTGATTTGCCATTAACCAAGGAATCATATAATGCAAGAATTTTTGCTCTAGCTATCAGGGCGTGGCAGTTACGAGGCCTAACGCGTTGACCTTCGCCATAGCGCCCCCTTGAGGCCGATCGGGCTCATCTTTTGAATCTGAGTAGCGGTGAGAAGTACTACCATATGACCAAGTCTCAGCCCTGTAGGCCTTACGGTTTCTTCTGCCCGATCACTTCTATGGCAGAAAAAGAATAAGAATAATAATAATAATAATAATAATAATAATAAATATAGCCGCAAGCGGCGATTTACGGGGTTCGAGCGTTACAGGCAAAGAGACCCCTGGAGGCCAGTTAGGCTTAAAACATGTTGCCGGTTGACCGGCATCGCCAAACTGGATGAGGATGACCAGCATGACCGTGAAGACCAAGCTAGATTCCCAGCATGACTAATCTGGATGACAAACTTGTTGACCATATTGACCAAGCTGGAAGACCATAATGACCAAACTGGATGACCAGCATGGCAAAGGTGGTTGGCCAGTATGACCAAGCTGGAAGACCACCATTACTATGAGGACAAAGCTGAATGACCAGCAGGACCATAATGACCAATGTGAATGGCCAGCATGACCAAGCTGGATGGCCAGCATAACCAAGCTGGGTGACCAGCATGACCATAAAGACCATAATGGCAATGCTAGATGAGTGGTGTGAGTAAACTAGTTGAAAAGCATTGATAAATTGAGCTGTAGTGTTCATCAGGTTTTATGTGGTGTCTTACTGCACTCTAGTGGGCATTTGGTGAAACAAATTCAGTTCTTCAATTGAAAAATCACAAGGCATAAAAAGGGCATATAAATAACCCGTATATAGTATATAAGTTTTGACCTGATTAACATTCCGCCTGTTAAAAGCTTCCTGGAATGTGTTTGGCTAATAGTGACCACAAAAGTGTCCATATC
This sequence comes from Astyanax mexicanus, assembly GCF_023375975.1. Lineage (NCBI taxonomy): Eukaryota > Metazoa > Chordata > Actinopteri > Characiformes > Acestrorhamphidae > Astyanax > Astyanax mexicanus. The sequence goes on from NC_064410.1 coordinate 1,101,097, forward strand.
AAATTTTCATTTGGTGTACCATTAGTGCATGGGCCATAGATGATAATTGGCAAGGATGACCTTGATAGCTTGTATGGTTGTAGAGAAACAGCTATCGAGCATTGGCCCCGCCCCCTGGGGGTGTGTATGTCTACTTAAACTCACAGGGTATCTGAGAATCATGTAATGATCAAAGGACTGAAGTGGTATTAGTGTCAGGTTAAGCATTCAAAAGTTATAAGTGTTAAAGACATTTTACTGCACCATGGTAAAACTAATTTGCATATGGCGGCCATATTGTTTATAAATGTAAAGATTTTTTTTATAATTATTGAGGAGTAAGCTCTGCTGAACTGTTTGACTCCAAACATGTCATGATTGGTCAAGGAGGCAAAGACAAGATCTCAAAAGTAGGTTTTGCATATTATGCAAATTAAAAAAAAATTAAGTGGGTGGAGCATAAATAAGAATGACCCAGGTGGCTGACTAGCATGACCAAGAAGGATAAATATGTTCAATTAAGCAAGACAAAAATGATTAAATAAGTTCAGCAGAGCTTTAATTTAGAATAATTCAAATGTAGCTGTTTCACCAAATGACCACCAGAGCGCAGCAAGAGACCACATATAACCTGCTGGAAATCTATCACTCTATAAGTAAGACAGAACATTCCCTATCAGTGTGTTTCTATTTATTAAAAAGAGAAGAAAAGTCCGATTGGGCTCCAAATTGGTACTCATGATTAAGTGGTCTGCATATATATGTGTGTAAATTTGTGTGTTGATAGGGTCAAAGGTTCCTGACTTCTGTCCATTTAGGTTTGAAAAAAGCGATAATACAGGCTTATGGCCTACAAAATGGCTGTTGCTCTTTGGCCATATTAGAGGCAAAAAATATCTGTTTTGGCTCAAAATTTGCAATCAAGATCACAATATCAGTCTATATATGTATGTCAATTTCTGTGTCGATAGGGTCAAAGGTTCCTGACTTATGTCCATTTAGGTTTGAAAAAAGCGATAATACAGGCTTGAGGCCTACAAAATCGCTGTAGTTTTCCAGCCGTTGTAGAGGCAAAACATGTCCGATTTGGCTGAAAATTTGCAATCAAGATCAGATTATCAGTCTATATATGTGTATAAATTTGTGTGTTGATAGGGTGAAAGGTTCCTGTCTTCTGTCCATTTAGGTTGGAAAATAGCGATAAATAGAATAAATTGAAAATAGTTATTTTTTCACTGTAGAGCCTACTGAAGACTTATTTGGCTCATACTTGGCAAATGTGCTTCAAATGTCATTGTTAATTAGTAGCTTCAACAGTTTTGGCATGTTTTAAACTTTGACAGAGTTTTGGCCAAATAACTCTGAAAAGGCTTTCACGTACATGTTTGATCAAGGTTTATGGGCCTCAAATAGTTAAAATGTCAAGATTTTTTTGATAATTATTTACCTACAGGGTCTCAAGATTGCATCAAGACCAAATTTGTTTTGATTGATTAAGGACTTAAAGACAAGTTCGAAAAGAGCAATTTTTACTCTTTTGGCCACTGATGAAAATCTTTCCATTTTTGGTAAATACATGTAATTACAAAGTTGTAAAGGCTACAGCAAAGTATACAACTAAAAAAGAATAACAAGCTTAGGCCACTTGTACCTTTAGATATAACTGATTTTCTGCTATAGCGCCCCCTTGAGGCCAATCAACGCCATATTTTAATGGATGATAGAAGGCCCTGAGATACATGTAGGGTATAAGTATCGTCCTGATTGGTCATTGTTTAGCATGTCAAAAGCTTGCTGGAAACTGATTGGCTAATAACGATCGCAAAAATTTGCATATCAAATTTTCCTTCTGTAAAACATTAGGACATAGGCCATAGATGATACATGCCAAAGGAGAGCTTCATAGCTTGTACGGTTCCTGAGAAACAGATTTTTAGCTTTGGCTCCGCCCCCTGGGGGCGTATGTCTACACAGATTGACGGGCTACCTCAGAATCATGTTGGCATCAAAGTTGTAAAGTGGCATTAGTGTAGGTTTAAGCATTCAAAAGTTACAGCTGTTAGAGTAAATTTGGGTGTGCCACGGTAAGATTAATTTGCATATGGCGGCCATATTGTTTACAAATTTCACAATTTTTTTGATAATTATTGAGGTTGGGACTCTGCTGAGTTGTTTGACACCAAATATGACAGGATTGGTCAATGACCCTAGGACAAGTTCTCAAAAGTAGGTTTTGCATATTATGCTAAATAGCAAAAAATCTAAGTGGGCGGAGCTTAGTGGTTCTATTACCTTTTTGATTTGCCATTAACCAAGGAATCATATAATGCAAGAATTTTTGCTCTAGCTATCAGGGCGTGGCAGTTACGAGGCCTAACGCGTTGACCTTCGCCATAGCGCCCCCTTGAGGCCGATCGGGCTCATCTTTTGAATCTGAGTAGCGGTGAGAAGTACTACCATATGACCAAGTCTCAGCCCTGTAGGCCTTACGGTTTCTTCTGCCCGATCACTTCTATGGCAGAAAAAGAATAAGAATAATAATAATAATAATAATAATAATAATAATAATCAGAACAATTACAATAGGGTTTCTAGCACTACGTGCTCGAACCCCTAATAATCAGAACAATTACAATAGGGTTTCTAGCACTACGTGCTCGAACCCCTAATAATAATAATCAGAACAATTACAATAGGGTTTCTAGCACTACGTGCTCGAACCCCTAATAAAAAACGTGCTATATAAATAGACTGTCTATTTGTGGGAGGTGTTAAGTTTGTATGGTTTTGTTTAGTGTAGTTTAGTGGTACTATACATATACTAGTACTTTTACTATTATTACTAATACTCCTACTATACTACTGCTACTACTACTAAATAATAATAATAATAATAATGCTTATATATATATATATATATATATATATATATATATATAATAATGCTTAATTTATGTCAGTATTCGTAATGTTAAATAATTTTAATGCTGTTAACCTGATTTGCCTTAAAACATAATTTGTGGGAGGTGCTTATGTGTGTAATAAGGGTTTGTGTAGTGCGTGTTTAGATTAGAGTCCAAATACAGTTGCTTTAGTATTATAAAATTACACAAAAATTCACAAAAAAACGCAATACAAATTAACGTAACAAAAAATTTATAATTATAATAATTTACCACTTTTTATAGGTTACAAGTTCAAGACTGTCCGTGTTTTCTTCTTCTTCTTCTTCTTCTTCTTCTTCTTCTTATTATTATTATTATTATTATTATTATTATTATTATTGCTGTATGATAAGCTGTTGTGTTTAATAATGACTATATTGATACAGATTAGGCTGTAGTGATGTAGGGAAGTCTCTGCATCCCTTCTGGAAATTTCTAAACCCAAACCGCAGTGTTTAAAAATACTGACGGCTTTTCTGCCCTCAGCTTCTGTGTGTTTGGGTCCGATTCCATGGTAACGTCTCTCTCACATCATTTTCCATTTTCCCAGTATGGCTGTTAACTGGTCTGATCTATAGCAGATGTGGCTGAAGCTGGTTGTGGCGGCGGCACAGCTAATTATATACAACTATAAAAATAGCTGAGCTTTTAGTAGTTCAGCACTGAGTGTATATAACAAGAGGATGGAGTAAAGAGTGTGTGTAGAGTGTGTGTAGAGTATGTGTGTGTGTATATGTTAATGAGGTTTTACTTCCAGTGGTGAACACAAGAGGGAGACATCTTATAATAATTTTCAGATACAGTCCAAAATACTGCTTTAATATGGCTTTAATTAAAATGTTTGCCCTGGAAGTGAAGTGAAAAACAGAATTCAGGCCAAACCAGGTCATCTTGATTGTTGTTTTTTGATTAAATCTCAAATGCAATACAGATTATCATCAAAATGAAGAGAGCACTTCAGTTTCTGAATCAGTTTCTCTGATTTTGCTATTTATAAGTTTATGTTTTGAGTAAAATGAACATTGTTGTTTTATTCTATAAACTACAGACAACATTTCTCCCAAATTACAAATAAAAATATTCTCATTTAGAGCATTTATTTACAATTGACAATTTGCCATTTGTAAGAAATGGCAGAGATTTCAGACCTCAAATAATGCAAAGAAAACAAGTTAATAATCATAAAGTTTTAAGAGTTCAGAAATAATCAATATTTGGTGGAATAACCCTGATGGTTTTTAATCACAGTTTTTTTTAATGCATCTTGGCATCATGTTCTCCTCCACCAGTCTTACACACTGCTTTTGGATAACTTTATGCTGCTTTACTCCTGGTGTAAAAATTCAAGCAGTTCAGTTTGGTGGTTTGATGGTTTGTGATCATCCATCTTCCTCTCGATTATATTCCAGAGGTTTTCAATTTTATAAAACTAAAGAAACTAATCTTTTTAAGTGCTCTCTTATTTTTTTCCAGAGCTGCATATTTTAGTTTTGGGGAATGGTGCTTCTGCTTTTCAGGTCTGCCGTTGGGAGAAGGGGAAGTGTGATGCCAAAGGGTTTTGTGTTTTTATGCAGTAATGTTTTAGAGTTAGGCCAGGGCCATCACCCAAAATGCTCTTTTAAATGCAGCTTTATGCTTTTTGATTGGTTAGTGAGCGTTTTGCCTAGTAAGAAAAAAAAAAGGTAAGCCAGAAGTTTGTTCGTTCAAATCCCAGGACTAGGAAGGTTACTAGTTCTAATCCCAAGAGTGTTTAGAAACTCGAATTCTTGCTTTATCAATTTATCAAGGAAGGCACCAAAGCAACCAAATCAATTTCAATGTGCTCCAGTTGCCTTGGAGGGTTTCTCAGCACACAAACAACCTAAGGAACTTGATCTAGAAGGTTGCTAGTTCTAATCCCAAAAGTGCTTAGAGACTCATATTCTTGATTTATCAATTTATCAAAAAAGTCACTGAAGCGTTCTAACATTTAAACCGTCTGTGGATAAAAGAGGTGACCTGGAATGTTGCTGGTTCTAATCCCAGGACTTGATGCTGTAGAAAAATGAGATCTGTTTTTTGCTCGTTTGCTTTAGTGCCTTTGGAGTGGTACCCAGCACTCATGCTACTATCCAGTGATAATAAAAGAATTGAGGGTGAAGGTTGCGGGTTTAAATCCCAGCACTGTTTGGAGACTCCTGATTTGTTGTTTTGTAAAACGAGGCACATGCCATCCTATAGTTTTCGTAATCCCAAAACTGGGAATACAATATCTGGGCAGCAAAGTGACCAGTTTCCGTAAAATACAGAGAATAAGATGCTTTCTGTTCTCAGCATTTGTGCCCCTGTGGCTTTTGGATGTTTTCCAGCACCCATAACATTCCCGCCTCGTAAATCAGGATATTTTTATGGCTGTGTGTGTGTGTGTGAATGTGTGTGTGTGTGATAGCAGGGGTGGTAGAGCTGGTATGTGCTAAATTATGTCCTGTTCTGCCTACATTCCAGACTTGGATGTGAGTTTGCTTCACAAGCTCTTACATGCAGCTCGGGTTTAGAGTTTTTAGAGAGTTGGAGGAGTGGGTGTCGCTCATCGTCTGCTGAGATCTGAGATCAGATTTATCTGAACATATTTTGACACTTTTATTTATTTATTTTATTTTGTTAACAACAATAAACAGCAATGCAGACTATAAATTTAACAATATTGATCGATATGATATTTTATTATATTGGTTCTAGGCTTACGTGCCAAATTAGATTTGGGATTTACCTTAATATGGAAGCTAAAGTGTTGATTAGGGGTGGGCGATATAGCCCTAAGATAATATCACGATATTTAATGGTATTTTCACGATAACGATACTCTTGGCGATATGATAAAACATTGAATTAAAAAATATATATATATATTACAAGAATACATTGCTAACACTCTAACATACAGGAACGGAGATATTAAAAAAATACAATAATTTTATCAGATTTGTAAAAGAAAAAATGCTGGTGATATTATTCTGTATGATACAATATGGCACAGCCCTTATTGATTGTTGATTAATGTACACCGGCCTTTAATTTTAAAATAGATAGCCTGAAATCAATAAATTAATTTAAATAAAATAAAATAAAATAAAAGTTTCATTTATCCCCCACTTGCTAGAGTCATCTTAAACTGTCAGCAGTGTGTGGACGAGCATTGTCCTGTTGGAATAGCATTTCAAAAAAAGTAGTGCGGCTATCAAAGTGCCTATAATCAATAAATTAACTTAAAAATATATATTTTTAATTGTTCAGTTACGAGAGCTTTCCTTTATCCACCCTACATGCTACATACTCCATTTCTCCCTTTCTCCAGACTACAATTCCCACAATGCATCACCCAGTCACTTGCAGCACTTGACTCCAATTCAAGTTCACCATCTCCTGAGTGCTAATTCATCACTCCTGTTTCTCTCTGTATCCAGTGCATATTGAGCATATTGCCTTATAGTTAAAATAACCTCCTTTCTTTCTTTGGTTTTAGTATAAGTTAGCATCATGCTAGCAAGGGATGGGGGAGAGGGAGGGCCATCCTACCCACCCAGAGAGAGCAGTCAGTCAGTGATTCTCTCTCAGATTCTTAGCCACGGACAGTCTTGCGATCTCCTGATGATAGGATCATTCAGAAAGATAAGTGTATCTGAGCTGCGTATGTGTTCGACACACCCAGCTGTCACACAGTAAAGTAAAGTAAATACAGAGGTGCTGTGTTTTGAATACCTTCTTTGGTATGCATGAGTGTGTGTGTATGTCTGTGTGTGTGTGTGTGTGTGTGTGTGTGTGTATAGAGGATTAGGCTTATTATCTAAAACACCTGTGCACATCTGGGGTCGGTGCATCTAAAAAACGCTGGCATGCTTCAGTCAGACCTCAGGGAGCCTTCAGAACATGCTTCCTCACATTCCCCCACCTGTACCTGCACGTCTTTACCAAGTACCAAACTCTCAAACATATATATACATATATACATATATATTTAGGTTAAATGCTGTACTGTGTAAAATTCAAATAAAAGTTTAAATTAATTGTTGCATAGCCAATAAAACCTTAAAACGATGGGTTGCACCTTTTTTCATTATCATATATAAAGTGTTGATCTTTTTCCTAAAGATTCTTGCCTGGAATGGGCAACAGACAGATTATATGTGGCTGTATGTGGACGAGATATGTTAATGTGGCTGTAATGAAGATCAAAGGTGACCAAAGGCATCTTTACCAAGACAACCAAAGAAATCGGCAAGATAAAGAGTTCATTTTTACGCCTCCCACATCCACAAGACCTTCGTGTGTCATGGTGTTTGGTGCAGTTTCACACGATGCCAAATGGTTTGGCAGAGAACAAAAATTACTTTTTTATAGATGCTTATATCATTTCTGATGCAAATGCTGCTGTTAATAATGGTCAGTGAGCAAAGAAAAAAAGCATAGCCTTGATGCAATGCCAGTTGATAGTTAGGCTTTAAGATGAGTTTAAGATTAAGATTTTAATTCATTATATACATCCTTAAAGGAGGAATTTAGTGTAAAATTGACTTTGGGTGTAGTAAAACATGATAAAGAGTACTTACCTTTGTTGAATAGCACACCTCCGCGTTCCTGCAGCTTTCTGAGATCCAGTATTTTGTGCACTTTTTGCCCAAACATGCTTTAGAATGGATGATATGGGGCATATTTTTTTTTGCCCCTGCAAATAAATCACTTTTTACAGCTCAAAGGAGCTCCACACCTTATTGGCAGAATTTTAAAAGTGCACAATAAGCTTATTAATGAAACACTGTTCTTAAAAATTGGATTTTAAGCGTCTTCTGCACTTTTTAAGTTATTAATGCCTCATTTTAAATATCAGGGTTCTTTTGATTCTACCAATGAGGTGTGTATGAGCTACTTAGAGCTGGATAACGGTGGATTCTAAAGGATGTTTGGACAAACTGCAAAAAATGATTGGATCTCAGAAAGCTATTTAACAAAGGTTAGGACTCTTTATCATGTTTTACTACACCAGAAGTCAGTTTTACACCAGAGTTCTCCTTTAAATAGTTGTTTCCCGTCATTAAATCAATGTTTTTGTTTATTTTTTATGAGATTATGGGATTATTTAGCTCTTATACACACTACATGTCTTATATATCTTATCTAGTATCTTCTACATGCTGTCTCCGATCAGAAGTCCTCCTCCAGAGGAGATCCTCAGTCCTCGTTCCTCTCGGCTCAAGCCCAAACAGGCTGTGGCCCTGAGCTGAAATGTGAAGAATCCTCTGCGTCTTTCTCAAACGGGGATGACAGATAGTTGCGAGAGTGAAAGGGTGATACAGTTGCGTCTGTGTGCATCGATTGCCCCGAGGTGCCCTAGAAGTGTGCACTCTTTTCAGTAGATGTAACTGTAAGCCTACTTCTGTTGCTTGTGTTTTATGTGGTTGAACCATTTGAACCATCTGAACATTTTGGTGGAAACCAGACACTCTTTGAAGTAAAGCACCAGAATCAGCTGTCTGAGCTGCGTGCACGATAATAATCTCTCTGAAATTAAATCATCTCCACTACTCAGACAGACAACTGCTGTTCTGTGTGCAGACCATGCATGTGGTCAGCTTAGAAGGTCTTACTCCAATGATTCCACGTCTTTGTTGTTGAACATAGACTCTGCAGTACGTTCACATTACAAGCCACGTTGCTTAGATCTGATTTTACTTTTCAGATTATCAGTAAGTGATCTGTATCTGTGTGTAATGTGAACGAACAGAGACTGTAAAAAAAGATGGACGCCATGTCGTCGTTTCTATTCATTCAATGAAAATGAAGCCAAAATCTTCCTCCATGTTGGCGATCCTGACACCCGATTCTGCGCAGTAGAGACCAGAGGGGGGAGAAAGACTGTGGAGAGCAGCCTACTCATTTAAATAACTCCGCCCCTGAGGGCTGCCTCGAGGTCACAGGCTGCAGAGCGGAGCGGGGCGGAGCTGACGGTCTGTTATTGGTCCCGCCTATAAGCAGCCCTTTTACAATAACCACACCTTTTTTGAATAGAGCTGAATAACGTTTAAAAAAAAAGAATTCTGTGGGGATATAAAAATGTAACAATATAAGCAGAGGTTACACTAGCTGCTGCATTTAAATAATGGAGGTAGATTTACAGTAGATTAGAAAAAAATGTGATTGAGAGTTGTTCTGTTTTGCCATTGAAACCTATGGGGATGGGTAGAGTTACACAGCTTTCTGCAGCCGAACAGCAGGGGGCGCCCGACCTGTGGTGGCTTCACTTTTGAGAGACGATGCTCTGTCCAGCTATATACAGTTCTTCTTCATCAACAACAATAAAAAATCCTCATATTAGAGAGAGGAGAGACTCGTAGCTTTATAAAGGGTTATAAATGGATGAGTCCAGGAGGTGCAGAAAAAAGGACAGGTGGTTTGCTTTTGCTGTTTTTTTTTGCAGCTATAGCTGCACTGCGATTCTTCCCAGGCGATTCTTGGCTTCAAACTTAGAATCTTGTAAGCTTTTAAACTTTGAACCTTTAAAATCTTGCTAATGTTCATACATCTTCTTCGGAACTTTGGATTAAAAGGTTCTTTTTGGACCAAATGATTTTTTTCAAGGAACTTTCTACAAATAATCAATCCCTTCAGCTGTAAAAGTCACTGTTTCTTCTATGGAATGAACAAATGAACGAATGAATGGGCTACTCCATTGGGTGGAGCCAGACTACAGTGTCCCCTGGTGGCCGGATGGATAATGGATAGATTAGCCTCCAGCCAAGTGTTTTTTTAAATGGGTTTTCATAGTTATCAAAAATTACATGTAGGCAAAATGAAGTTTGAGAAATTTGCACATTGGTGGAGAAACACTCAGATAGTTTTAACCAGTGTCTTAATCTTTCCTGTCACGAGTTGAGGGAAGAGAAAAGCTTAATCACTTGTTGCGTAGTTCCTCAAATCTAGCTCTAGACTACCACAGGACTACAGGTTTCAGTGTTCTCTTTGTTCTAGTGCATCTCAAAAAAACAAAAAAATCATTGAAAGAAATCACTTTATTATAGTAATTCAGTTCAAAATGTGAAACTCATATATTATATATAGATCTTTTATTGTTCATTATGGCTTACAGCCAATAAAAACCCAAAAATCAGTGTCTCAGAAAATTTGAATATTTATAAGACCAATTGGCACTTTTGTCAGTGTGTCGCAGTGTGCCAAGTCCTGCTGGAAAATGAAATCTGAGAAGGGTTCTCGGTATAGTTCTCACTACAATGCGCCTAAACAAAGATTAACAAACAATCAAAAAGAAAAATCTTTACTAAAGATCTTTACATCTGTTTAAACCTTTTTTTTTAGCTTATTTGAGTTTTTTAAGCATACATAACTCAAATAAATACTGTCAGCAAGGTGATATCATTTTTTATGTCTAATTTTAACACAGTCATATTTACAAATGAAAAATTGAGCAAAAGAAACATCACTGCTTTGTTTCACTTTTACGCAAACAGAACAGTGGGATCTAACGACGGAGTACAGCACTGCTATTGGCTAGTGGGCGGGGTTTAAAACAACGCAACGCTAAATAAACCACTTCTGACACCAATCTTTACATATTCAAGACAAATCATTGATAAACTAGTACTGTTTGTTGTAATATAAAAATATGAACATTGTAATGGTTGCATTGAAGAAAGTATAGTGCAATTTGCCCATACACACAAACTAACAAAATAAAAAATGGGTTTAGAACTTTGAAACTGTTTAAAACTTATTTTTTTTGCTTATTTGAGTTATTCAAAAGGTAAGCAAAACTTTTTTTTTCTCTCAGATGTTTGATACACATTAGGATTTTTAAGGTTGTTTTTTAGGGAGCCTCCAGCAGCTCTTTTACTTTTAGTGAAAGATTTTTCTTCTTGGCATTTTGTAAAGCCCCCCCCTTCCTTTTGTCACGCTCCTTTAGTCCCATCCTCCCCCTGCTCGCCTGGAGAGAGAGAGAGAGAGAGATTGGAGAGAGATTGTAAGGAGAGAAAGAAAGAAAAAGAGAGAGAGAGAGAAAGAGAAGGTCTGCTTCCTCCATAATAAAAGAGCAGTGAATGAGTGACGGCCTCAGACATTACAGCCTGGAGGGTGAGAGTTTTTACCTCATGGGGGAAAAAGGAAAAAGAGAGGGGGAGCTGAAGGAAAGGAGAGAAGGAGGGAAGAAGAGAAGGAGCGGGGGAGGAAAAGTGAGAGAAAAGAGGGAGAGAGAGAGAGAGGTAGCGCGAGAGCAGGAGTCTCTGACTGGAGGCACGCCCTCTTCTCTCCAGTGCAGGAGTTTCTCCTGGTGTTTCTCTCGGGTTCTCTGGTCTGAGCTGAATCAGTGAGACGCTCGTTGTGAAAGTGCAGGCTGTGAGAAAGTGCAGTTTGTGAGAGTGGAGTTAATGAAAGAGTCTGGTGGATCTGAGGAGCAGAAATGTCTCTACAGCAGTGTTTTAGGACGTACTCCACAGACAGTGTGGGCAGTGATGGGGTCTTCACAGAGGACAGCTTCTACCAGGGGATGCTCAAATCCATGGATGGAAGGAAAGGTAGAAAAATCTATCTATATTCTTCACTGTATTTTTGTAATACTGTTATAAGGCAAACACAAAAACTACAGTCCGATATATTCACCTCTGAACAGCGAAAGAGCTAACTAGCGCTTAGTGCGGTTAGGGGTAATGCTAATGCTGCTCCAGCAGTGCTAGGCTGGGTTAGGCGCTGGCTACAGGCCGATATATTCACCTCTGAACTGCGAAAGAGCGCTTTGGTTAGCAGCTAATGCTAATAATACTGCTCCAGAGGGAACATTGGATTATAAGGAGCTCTGGTGATTTCTGGGAAAATTTAAGGATTTTAAATGTAGATTATAGTGCAAAAAAATAATCAGTAAATTAAAATAAAAAAGCAGATTCTTGTACAACCAAGATACCATCCATTCCTTCACACCTCAAGCTCACATTCCTGTCTGTGCTTTACAGTTCCAGCACACTGTTATTAAACTGTAAAAGTTTAACTGCCTGTAGTTTAAGCTTCTAAAAGAATGGAGTTCAGAGCATTTTAAAGCAAAGCCCTGGATCTGTTGTGGCTTTACATTTCCATTCACACCTGGAATTTTAAGTACCTGTGCAAATTTGACCTCTAACCTCTTAGTTTTCTGTAGCTGGTTGAGTGAGCTGGAGGTTTGCACGAGGAAAGATCAGGGTGTAGCTGAAAGTGTGGCAAAAAAACAGGAAAAAAGTAATTCTGCTTATATTTCCAATAATAATAAAATCAAGTACACTGATCGGCCAAAAGGTATTATCTGTCTATCATGGGGCAATAGTATGTACATTGTGAGCGTGAGCGATATGGCCCTAAATTAATATTGCGATATTTCCTGGTATTTACACGATAACGATACTATTGGCAAAAAAAGACAAAACACTGAATAAACTAAAAAAATAGATATATATAACTAAAAAAAATTATATATTTTAAGAATGCACTACAGCAACAAAATGAAATTTTAATTTTATTATTGCATACAAAATTATATGGAACACCCCTAAAACTGAGATATTAAAAAATGCAAAAATTTGATCAGATTTATAACAGGAAAAGTCAATGATCCAGAATGATCCGTCATGATACTAATAATAATAATGCACTCCAGATATCTCCATATATATCCAGGATTAAAGTAAAATAAATGATACTGTACAGATATATATAATCTGTCTCTAGTAGGTACTGTATATAATGGGAAAATATGAGAACACTGGGAATTTTTGCTAAAATGTTGCTAAAACAGTATAAAAGTAGAACCCTAGTGTGATAATAATTAGGGGTGTGTGATATGGCACCATATTTCAGGGTATCATATCATAGTTTACCATATATTTAAAAAATATTGGTTATATTATTGCGTACGATATGATATGGCACACCCCTATTCTACAATGAACACAATTCTACCTAGAAAGAGGAAGAGTTCCTTCTGTGGTTCTTTTGATTTTCACCATGAAAACATTATAAAACAACACAGAGAAGTGGTTGCTGTGGCTCGCGTGTCTGTCGCTCTACAGAAATAACATACAGGAGGAAGAAAATGAATCATGAGTCATTGTTCTATAAAAATTAGTCTTATTTCACTATGTATCTAGTTATTAATATTGAGTATAAATAATGTTTGTATCTATATACCAAGCATTGTTATGAAGGTATCAATGTCTATGACTCTTGAGTCTGACAGTTCACTCTTAAAATTAATTTTTATTTTATCAGAAGATTATATCAGAGTTACATGTGCATCTCAAAAAAATCAGTTGAAAATGTGAAACTCAGCAGTGTGCCAAGTCCTGCTGGAAAATGAAATCCGCATCTCTATAAAAGTTGGGGAGCATGAAGTGCTGTAAGATTTTGTGGGAAAACAACAAAACAAACAAAACTGCACTGGCTTTAGACTTTTCAATGATATTCCGCTCTACTACAACTGGCCATCATTAGCCGTTCTAATTCAAAATTCATTAATTTAAACTAATTTTAAGTTATTTTTATTTGTTTTAAAGATAGATATACCTGGTTGTCTGGCCTCTCTGTAAGTTATAAATGTGTATATCAGCATCAACATTGGCATTCGCCCAGAATTCCCACATTGGTGCATCCCTATTTTAGGTGTTTGTTTTTTTTTTGTTTTAAGCCATGGAAGAGCCACTTTCGCACCTTTGAACAAATCTAGTTAAAGAAGCTTTCGGTCAACTGAAATTCTTCTTCTTCAGGCTACTATAAGACTCTTCATTGGGTAGATTGTATTATTTAAAGCGTATTTTAATTGTACGAGTGTTTGATTGCTTTAAGGCATTTTGGACAGCAGCCTAGTAAAACTAGATACAGATATTTACTAATTGGATGACTAAGCGCTCTTGTATTTTGCTCTGGGCGAGAGTGTCTGCTAAACGCTGTACTCGTAAATGTAGATTTTATTAGAGAGATATTTGATCTGATTTCTGCTTTGCTGTTTAAGAATCATTGTGCTCAATATATTTTGACCGGGGTAGAACAGGGATTGAGTCTAGCTTTGAATACTCAATGCTCGTCCATCCATTTGCCCATCCATTCGCCCATCCATTCGCCCATCCATTCGCCCATCCATTCACCCATCCATCCATCCATCCATCTATCCATCCATCCATCCATAAACTAAGAGCTTAGCTTCTTTGCTCAGTCTTCTTTTTGTCATAAAAGTGCTCCATACTTCCCAAATGATCCAATTCTCCAGCCAATCTTATGCTCTATCATTCCCTCTCTCGTGAACAAGACGCTGAGATGCTTGAACTTCTGATTTCTTCTTTAAAACCAAATAAAATCAAATTATACTCTGTTCCTTTGTCTATGCAATGTCCTATCCGCTCTTATTTTCTGAAAGCTTTTCCTGATTTCTGTTGGATCACTTTGTGATAAAGTCTGGGTAAAAGGCATTAACAGCTATATAAGCAATAAACAAACATGCATAGCAACAGAAACCAAAGTCTAACAGCAAAAAACATGAGTCTTTGTTCACCTGATGATTCGAGAACAATAAAAATCTGTCAACTGACATACATTCCTGCTCACTATAGGTTCCCCACCTTCTGCTGTTAGTGTCATTGTCCTCATAATCCTCATACTTCCACCCCAACCACCTATCAGTGAGCAAAAACCCTCAGTTACTGTTAGTGATCTTAATAGAAGAGTGTTACGCTGTTTGGCTATTGTCCATTGACTACTGTTAATAAACTACAGTAGATTTCTAGGTGAAAGAATTGTTTACAAAATACCTTGTATGAATTTACATCTCTGGAAAAAATGAAGAGATCACTTCAGTTTCTGAATCAGTTTCTCTGATTTTGCTATTTATAGGTTTATGTTTGGTTCATGTTCTCCTCCACCAGTCTTACACACTGCTTTTGGATAACTTTATGCTGCTTTACTCCTGGTGCAAAAATTCAAGCAGTTAAGTTTGGTGGTTTGATGGTTTGTGATCATCCATCTTCCTCTTGATTATATTCCAGTTTTTAAGTGTTCTCTTATTTTTTTTCAGAGCTGTATATTTAATAGTATTATCAACAGTATTAGTGACAGTATCTGAGAGTATACAGGAACTGAAAGTGGCATTCCATCTGCAGGACTGAATTTGGCATCTGTGGATCATTCTGTTCCATTAGTCACAGGAGGTTACTCAAGGACTGTGGTGTGTTTGTGCAATCAGTGCTGCTTTATTGTGTGATGTTTGGGTGAGGAATGGATCACAATCAGCGTTTCACCAGTATCTGTATCACTGTGGTTTAGCCTCAAGCTGTAAAAAAACGTACATAAAACAAACCAACAAACTCACCGGTGTTTTGAAGACTCTGATCAAATCTAATCAGATCTGCCCTTTTTTTTATTAATTATGCTGTGGTTTTAATCAGACATGCAGCAGTGCCCTGTAGCACAGCCTATCAGTAATACAGTAGATGGTATGGTCTATATTTAAAAGTGGTGAATCATCCAGCATTTTAAACAATGTTATACCACAGTTAGTTATACCAACCCTGCAATGTGATTGGCTGAGAGGCGTTGTATGAGTGCCGCTATCAGCCGGTAATGCACTGTAACCAAAGCTCTCCATGTATTACTGTATTACTCCGCCACATACAGGTAACCTAGCAACGATGCAGCGCTTACAAACCAAACAGCTCAAACGCAGCTACAAACAAACAGAGCCTATAACCTGTAATATTAGCACTGCTGTGCTGTTCTACGAACACATCACAGCAGTGCTAATATTACACGTTATAGCACCAACCTTGAGTGTATCATTGCTTAATCATAGCTGCAAACAACTCATTTTTATATAAAGATGTAGTAAAGTATAAGTTAAGGTGTATTAAGCAGGGAAAGAAGAGTCAGTCACACATCCTCCACCCTCACAGCATGCTGTCGCATTTATTCAATGTTTAATCTTTCCAAAAAATAAATAAATTAAATGAACATATGCAGCTACACTAGTGTTTATTCCTCTATTAAAGCTCTTATTTAAACTCAATAACTCAGCAACTGAGTTAGTTTATTTAGGAATAAATGCATATTTATGTGGAAATCATTTACAGCATATGGTTATTTAGTAATTGTTTGTTTTGTAAAAAAAAATGGGCTGTTTTGACACTGTTGTTTCAATAATAATAATAATTAAAAATTAATAAAACAAAAACTCTTAAGGGACAACAAGTATTGGATGACTTGGACTATGCAAGTTGTATTACAAAGGTGATAAAAAAGCAAGACTTTTAATGTGATTCGGGTAAGAAATTAAATTAATTTAACTTATTTAATAACTAAATTCTCTATTTCTGTTTATTTTCTTTCTTACAGATGAACGGGACCGAGTCCAGAAAAAGACCTTCACAAAATGGGTGAACAAGCATCTAATAAAGGTATTAAAACACTTTCGACTTCGTGTGTGTGTGTGTGTGTGTGTGTGTACATACATTTGCATTTAAATTCCACTGTGCGCACCATATGTGTGTGAGAGTGAGTCATCCACATCTGGCCCTACTTTCACTGAAGAAGTCGTATCTACTGTGATTTAAACATCTGTTCAACAGAAGGTTCACTGCAGGGGGTCCGGGGCCCTGCGCCCCGTAATTTACATTATAGAACAATTACTCTAAAGGGGTCTTTTTTTGTCTTTTTCAGTGCATAAACAAACCTATAGGAGAGGTTCAGGATAGACGTATTTAACATAGTATGCAAATAAAACAAGCAAGCAATTAAAAAAACATATAGAGAAACATAAATATGTAAATTATGCAGAATATAAAGTAAAATTTGCATTTATTGGCTTAATTTAATATAATTTAATAATATATATATATATATATATATATATATATATAGCTCTGGAAAGAAATGAAGAGAGCATTTATATGATTGCTATTTATAGGTTTATGTTTGAGTAAAATTAACATTCTTGTTTTATTCTATTTGCTTTTTTTCTATTGGTATTTCACTGACTTTAGAAACTGGAATATGCAGTTTGAGATTTGACACTCATTTCTTTCCATGTTGGAATAAAATACCTTGAATATGAGGTGCCTAGTGGCCCGGTGGTCTAAAGCACTGCAACTATGATTGGGTTTGATTGCTGGTTCGAATCCAGGTCATGCAGCTTGCCATCAGCTGCTGGAGCCATGAGAGAGCACACACAGTTGTTCTTGCTCTCTCTGGGTGGGTATATATAGAGTATATCAGTAGATGGCGCTCTCTCTTTCCCCTCATCACTCCTAGGGTGATGTGGATCAGCACAAGGCTGCGTCTGTGAGCTGATGTATCAGAACCATGTCGCTGCGCTTTCCTCCGAGCGTTAGCGCTGTGATGTGATGCTACTCGGCAATGCGGCAAAAAGAGGCAGAGTCTGACTTTACATGTATCGGAGGAGGCATGTGCTAGTAAAAAAATGGGAGAAAATGGGAAGAACATTGTTTATATTTAATTTAACTTTAAAAACGCTGCCCTAAGACCCTAAGCAGTGCTGAAGTGTGTAGTGTGTAGTGTGTCTGTATGTAGACGTCCACACCTCCTGTTCCTGTCATACCTCTCATATCAAACTCCTGATCTGTGATGCTCATACTCATCTGGACCTTTGTCTCTCTTCCTTTTTGTCTCTGTCTCTCCATCACCACCTGTCTCACTCTCTCTCTCCATCTCTGTTCGTCAGCACTGGAGAGCTGAGGTAGGTGGAGTGCTGACTGAACCTTTTCTGCATGGATTTCACTTAACCCCCAACCCTCCACTACCTCACCCCCACCCTGCTGTACCAAACACTCTCTTTCCAGCCAGAACATGTGCTTTAACTTCATTAACTTGGGTTGATTTTTGAGGAAAATTGTGATGATTTTAACACTCAAACTGAATAGAAACTGATGGAGCATCCTCAAATTATAAAAAAAAATATATATATTTAATAACATAATAATTTGTTGAAGGAGATCAGTTCCCTCCATATTGCCTACCCTAAATATAGTTAAAGGGGAAATAACCCTTAAACCATATTTTTTTTCATTATTAGATGAAATGTGTTCCTTGGAATTAATGCTTATTTTTTTTATAAACATTTCCTAACCTTTAAAAAAACATTTTTTTCTGTTGAGGTTTTATTTTTATTGACATTTCCGCCTCTGCAGCACCCTCTCGGGTTCAACTATGCTAAAGGTACAAGCCTCACTGCTATTAGAGGCACACTGCTGCTCAGCTCAATCAGCTCTCCCTCCTGCTCCGCTCCTAAACCCATACATCACCCAGCAGTGCCCCTCCCAAACGACTCCTCCCATTTTTTAGCATTTTAAAAATTTGCTATCCCAAGATGACAGGGCATACAGGTCATTTTTTATACTAATCAGAGTGTCATTTGCTCATCATTTCATTTAAGAGGCAAGTGAGCTCTGACTTTGGCAGATTGCTATTTTAACAGCGCAGCTACCTGGATTTTAGCTATTTAAATAAGACTAGGTAATGGAGTTTTTTATATATAAAAATGTGTACAAATGTGCTTGCAAGAGCTTTATCTTTTTATTTGCTGAAAAGGTGTTAAAAAAAAGTAACACACCTGTCCCCTCTGCACGATAGTAATAGTAATGTGTGTCTGATTTAAATCTAAATTATTAGTGTTGTTGGGTTAGTCTGGTGCCCAACAATCCCTAAACCCATACATCACCCAGTGCACCTCTCGACCTTTTCAACCTTTTTTTTAGGCATTTTTAAAATTTGAGCTAAGGCTTCAGGAAACTGCTGGAGGAGAGTTTCATAAATATACATTATTATTTCACATAATTATGGTCCATTTTTTTACATTGTTGTAAATAAGAAGTTATAAGTTATTTATAAGACAAATATCCTCATGGAAATCAAAGAATTGTAAATATATTGTACAAATAACACTCGGTTAATGCAAAGCTTTGATTCCTATTGTTATATGAATCTCTGTATTTGTTTATTTGTTTATTTGTTTGTTTGTTTGTTTGTTTGTTGTGTTTTAGGCTCAGAGGCACATCACAGATTTATACGAGGACCTGCGGGATGGACACAACCTCATCTCTCTGCTGGAGGTTCTCTCTGGAGAGACACTGGTGAGTTCCTCCACACTGACCCTCAGAACCACGTCCTCCTGACCACAGATCCTTATAGAGTCCAGTAAAGACCATCAGACTGATCTTAGATCAGCATCCTGAGGCAAATCTACATCTACCACTACTTTCTCCTGCTTCTGCAGCGTCTATTTCCTCCACCCAGAATCCACCTCTCTCTCCTTTAATCACAGGCTGCCTGCTATTTAATACATAAAGATAATTAACCTCTTTAACCTGCATTTATCTGCACATAACCACGGTTTTAACTCCCTCAATATTGTGTTAAAGGGGCTGTCAGCTGGATGACTAATTCTAAAACTAGCTTAATGATTTCAAGCATTTGTGATGTGACTTAAAAACTAAAAAAACAGCTAAAAAACATCTCTAAGCTCTGGATTGGTTAGGACTGTGTGGAAACTGGACACCAAATAACATTACTGCTTTTATTCTCTGGCAGTAGTCATAACTTTTTGGTGAAATGATGGTAATTTAAAGAAGCAATCAGTAATAAATGTAAACAGGTGTGTAAAATGTCTAAATGAGTTCAATTTCCTATCCTGGATCCTAAAAAAAAAAAAAGAAATAAAAAGAGGAAGAAAATCCCAAATAAGAAAATATTAAAAATCCAAACAAAAAGTATAAAAATCCCCATAAATAATAAAAAACAAAAGAAAGAAAAAAGAGCAAGAAAAGATTAAGAAGAGAAGATAAAAATCCTAACAAAAATGATCAAAATTCTAAAAAAGTATAAAAACAAAAGAAAGAAAAAAGAGGAAGGAAATTCAAAAGATTTTAATAGATTTTTTTAAAATTCCAACAAAAAGTTAAAAAAAAAATCCCAAAAAACAATAAATACAAAAGAATGGAAAAATAATATAATCCCAAAGAAGAGAAGATTAAAAATCCCAACAAAAAGTTTCCAAATTAAACAAAAAAGTTTAAGGAAGTTCAAAAGAAGAGAAGATTAAAAATCTAAACAAAAAGTATAAAAATCCCCCAAAAACAATAATAAAAAATAAATTGAATTTTAAATCCCAAAGAACAGAAGATTAAAAATCACACAAAAAGTATCAAAATCTAACAAAAACAATACAATCAAAAGAAATAAAAATGAGGAAGAAAATCATCAAAGGACAGAAGATTTAAAAAATCCCAACAAAAACACATTTTTTCACCTTCGCGGAGAGCAGACACTCCCTTTTTATTAATATAAATATATTTATTTTGAGATTTTCAATATAGCAGGGTGCTTATAGCATGATTTATATGTATTTACTGCAGTGGTGTGAAAGTGAATTGTGAAGTGAACTGTGCTCCACAGCTGTAGGGGACGCCACTGAGTTAAATGTTAAAAAAGTACCAGTTTTCACATAAAGCTGCTTTAAACATGAATTGATCTGTGGAAGAGGCTGACAGCCCCTTTTTTATATTTTATTTTTTTGCATGTATCGGTGTTGCCTTTGCACTTTTTTAGGCTGTATGATCACCAAACACAACCCCCCCTTTAACAAATTAAATATGCAAATGAGTTGTGAATGCTCAGCAGTCACGTCAGCGACTGTCTCGTCTACTGTCTCCATTCTTCTCCCTGCACTGCGCCGCCTTTAACACGTTAATCTCATGTTTTCTCACCTCTGTTCTGACTGTCTGCACTGGTCTCTAACCCCTGACCTTTCAGTTTTCTACCTCTGACCTCCTGACCTTTGCCCTGACCTTGACCCCCTTTTGCCTTTGCCTCCTCCTCTCTTGCGATGCTCTTGCGGTGGGTAGCCGAGGGAGCGGGACGTGGTCAGGAACTCGCGGTTGGTGAGTGGGTCTAGAACCTTCCGGCTCGCCTCCTCGGGGCGCGTGGCATGTGTCACTCCCAGGTGACTTCCTGGGCTGTGCATGATGTCACTTCCTTTTGTCTTGTGGCTTGCCATCAGTGTCCCTTCCTTTGAAAATCATATATACAGTACAGGCCAAAAGTTTGGACACATCTTCTCTTTTTTAATGCGTTTCCTTTATATTTTCATGACTATTTATTTAATTATTTATTAATTGTAGATTCTCTAAATGACCCTATTTTAATATTTTTATTTGGAATTTGGGAGAAATGTTGTCTGTAGTTTATAGAATAAAACAACAATGTTCATTTTACTCAAATATGAACCTATAAATAGCAAAATCAGAGAAACTAGCCTAGTCAAGCCAGTCTATTTTATATGGATGCATATATGGATTTTTTATAAAATAAAAGTGCAGGGCTTCATGGTAAGTTTGATTTGGGGGATATTTATTTATTTATGATCTACAGAACTTTACAGAATATTATTTATGCTGTATCTCCATTTCACCATTCATTTCTATGCATCGCTTCATGTCTGATCGTACTTCCAGACATGGGATCACTTAGCTGTGAATGACATCATACACTGTAAGCCAATAGGAGTCTGACTGATGTATCATCTGGACGTTAGATTGGCTGGATGTTGGTAAATGATTGACATGCTAGTGCATGGTCTGTACTGTATGCTGCACAGTTGTCTCAGATAGCAGTGAATGCATTGCTTATATTTAATATGGCATTGCTCCCGGTTTACCTTTAAGATTTTAAGAGTTCTTATCTGAACATGATTAAATGTCACATGATTAAAGATAATTCTATTGTGTTTGCTTATTTACTTATTTCAGTATTGCAAAAAATACAATGTATAATAGAGACTAAAGTTTTAGAGATTGTGTTCATTGATATCATCTGAGGTTTTTATTTGTAGCATATTTATATTACTATATAATAAATTTTCTTTCTTGTTTTCTATTTTTGTTCTTAGATTTTTGTCCTTTTTAAAGGAAATAATTTGTGAAAATTTCCAAAATGTAGTCAATCAGCCAAGACAGAGTTAAAGTGTAATAGTATCTGTTTTAACTGGCCAAAACTGTTGTGAATATTATGATATAACAACTTTCTATCTAAGCATCAACATCACTCATTGACTTTCCATTCTTCTAATTTCCGTATTTATTGTTTTTTTTTTATTGTCCTCCAGCCCAGAGAGAAAGGTCGCATGCGCTTCCACAAACTACAGAATGTGCAGATCGCCCTGGATTTCCTCAAACATAGACAGGTACGTTAGTCTCAACACCACAGAATTTAAAATCACAGGTGCGCCACTGACTAGTTAAAACCCTGACAACAGTCAACATTCAGCCACCCAATTCTGGCACACCTGGCTCTTTAAGGAAATGACAACTGACACACTGATTGATTTATTTCATGCTATGCCCAAAACACACCCATGATTAATTTTTTGTGTCCACACAATATCAAAGACACCGACACCGACACCCCTTAAATCCTTTTCAGTTGTTATTATACAGGATAGCAACCCGTTTCATATACACCATCACTAATGGAAAAAAAAAATTATATAGCTTCACTCAAAAACAAAACTTCACCTTTAGATCAATAGATAGTGAATCAAAAGTGCTTCTCTGGTGGCATAACTCCAAACATCCTTTATTTTTTTTGTTTTCTGAGATTCTTTAGAATACGTAATCTACAGTATCTTAATCCAACTTTTGTTCCGTTCCTCATTACAGGTCAAACTGGTCAACATCAGAAACGATGACATTGCAGATGGAAACCCCAAGCTGACCCTTGGGCTGATATGGACCATCATCCTTCACTTCCAGGTACTTCCAGATTAAATAATTAAATCAAATACAGTTACTGCTCTTGATTTATCATAATGCAATATTCCAGTCTATCCATATTCCACATAATCATGTGATTACTTCTCGCCGCTAACTGTAGTGTGTGTTGATGTTAAATCAGCGGTAGGGCAGTTTTTATTGCTCCTATGAAGATATTTAAACGTTCAAACATGAGCAACAAGTGATCTCAGATGTTTCTGCAGAGCATTTCCCTGATTGTTCTCCTTTTTAGGGAATTTCTGCGTAATTAAGGCGCTGAGATGTAAACACAATCATTCAGAGTGGTTTGGTTTCGTTGTAGAGAAACTAAAAACCAGCTCAGATTTCTTTACAGTATAAAAGAATAAGAAGCAGATGTTGCAGTGTGTACTCTGCAAAATTACTTCTAAGTAAACTTTTAAGTGAGCTTCTAACAGATCAATCTAAAAAAAGGGGTTTCTTTACTTTTTTTATCTAAAAATTGAAAGACATTGTGGTGAAGGTTCACAATCATCTGAGTTAAATCTTTTAAATTGTGACCATGGACTGTCATTGCCCTTAAAATCACTCTCAAATTAAATAATTTGATTCACCTTTAAAATCATCGCTGTATTCAATGCTTTTTGCAAACCATGATTCTCCCACCACCATGCTTTACAGCTAAGATATACAGCATATAAAAATACCAATGATTTCATTAATAGCTGAATTTAAATAGCTTTTAAATTTCTTTGAAGAAAATAAAATATATCAGTAATGTTAAATTTTTTTGTAAACCTTTTTTGATCTTTAAAAAACATTTTTATTGCGAGGCTTACAATATTCTAATTAATCAATCAATCAGTTAATCAATCAATCAATTAATAATACCGCCCTCCTACTGACATCCAACCATCCGCGTCTCATTGTGCTATCAGAGGCACACTGCTCAGCCCAATCAGCACTCCCTCCTGCCCCGCCCCTAAACCCATACATCACCCAGCAGTGCCCCTCCTTATTTATTTATTTTTTTTGCATTTTTCAAAGTTGAGCTGAGAATGGACTTTTAACCTCTTGAGACCCTGTGTCACATTTTTTAAAATGCTGACCCTGTGCCCTCAATTGATGAAAAAACAAGGTGGTGGGAATCCTAGTCGAAAGTTTCTACAGCCAGGCCAGACAGAAACATGAACTGGGAAAAAATTCTCATCCTGTTTTATTTCATTTTTAAAACTAGTTTATTTACTTTATGTAGAATGCTACAATTTTGTTTTTGGACTAATTGGATTTTTTCTGATCCCAAATAGCAAGAATAGAGTTCAAATGTTAAAATGAACTACTGTCATTTTGTAAAAATGACCTGCTGTACAAAGACAACGTTTAGTTTTATTATACTTGTTTTCGTTACAATTGGGTTCAACAACCCTCTGGGCTGGAGAGTTACTAGTCTGTAGCAGCACTCTATCCCATTACACTTTATTTTCCAAAACTGAATTTTTTGTAGCCACCAAGTAATGGCTTGGAAAATATCCGACCCTCGGCCAAACTTAACTACTGATCCCTGACCTAATTCCTATTTTTATATGTCATTTGTTCTCAGACAGTCTAGTTTGTGCAGCAGGGTGTGCTGATAGTCTACACTGGACTTCACAAGCTGTTTGCTGCACCATGTTCACATCTGTTCCCCTCGTCTGGATCCAGTTTAAACAGTTCAGCACATGATTCTCATTTATCGGACTTGATTCAGACTAAACAGTAAAGAAAAGAGGGAATGAAAGGCTTCTTTTGTTTGGAGAAAAGAGAAATTGTGGGGCTGTTCAAGCAGAAAAAGCTTTACTTGCTTTGAATCTCTGAGAAACTCTTATTGGTTTCAGTCGCTGGAGGAGCTTCAGCAGAGCGGCTCGCTCACTTCATTTCTTTAAGGATGGAAAAGTGAAGAGCTTTGAAGTTATAACAGGCCTGTCGGGGATTATGGTCTGGGAATCTGTCCATCCGCCTCCGTGACTCACTGTTTTCCACCAGGAAAAGGGAGAGGGCACCGTGGCACGGCTCGCTCATGACTCATGAGACGGCTCTTTTTTAGACGTTTCCAGCATTTCTTTATTTCTTTAATGATTGTCGACAGGGGGACGCCAGAACTGGTTTCCGTTGTTGATCACACTGGTCTTTTGTCCTCATTTAACACAGAAATCCCTTTTTGTTTTGGATCAAAGTCAAGTGGCATGGCTACTGTGCACGTACTGCACCGATCTGTGGGTTATGGAGCAATGCTATAAATGCTATAAATGCAGCAAATTCTGCAAATTCTTTTTAAGCTAATTTTTAAGTAAATTACTGATTGCATTGTCAATTGCATCTAATGAGACTCAATTATGCAATGCACCCACAGATGAACATGAACAGTGTATAATTTTATCTAAACATGTCTACCAGAATAGACCGAACCTAGATTTTTGTTTTCTTTACTTAACAATTGAAGTAACAATTGCTTTACAGCTTAAAAGTCAAACTACGCAGACTTTTTGATTGATTTACAACTTAACAATTGGAGTTCCCTGACTTTTCTATTGGTTTACAACTTAACAATTGAAGTACCCAAATCTTTTGATTGGTTTACAGCTTAACAATTGAAGTATCCAGACTTTTCTATTGGTTTAAAATGTAGCAGTTGAAGTACCCAGGCTTTTCAATTGGTTTACAACTTAGCAATTGAAGTTCCCTGACATTTCGATTGGTTTACAACTTAGCAATTAAAGTCCCCAGACTTTTTAATTTGTTTAAAGCTTAACAATTGATGTACCCAGACTTTTCGATTGGTTTACAACTTAACAATTAAAGTTCCCAGACTTTTCTATTGGTTTACACATTAACAATTGAAGTACCCAGACTTTTCGATTGGTTTAAAGCTTAACAATTAAAGTACCCAGACTTTTCGATTGGTTTAAAGCTTAACAATTGAAGTATCCAGACTTTTCGATTGGTTTGAACTTTGCAATTGAAGTACCCAGACTTTTTGATTGGTTTTTGACTTAACAATTGAAGTACCCAGACTTTTCGATTGGTTTGCAACTTAACAATTGAAGTATGCAGACTTTTGTTTGGTTTACAACTTAAAAATTGAAGTACCCAGACTTTTTGATTGGTTTACAACTTAGCAATTGAAGTTCCCAGACTTTTCGATTGGTTTGCAACTTAACAATTGAAGTATGCAGACTTTTGTTTGGTTTACAACTTAAAAATTGAAGTACCCAGACTTTTCGATTAGTTTACGACTTAACAATTGAAGTACCCAGACTTTTCTATTGGTTTATTCTTTGTCCACTGGTCAGATTCTACTCCTGCAATGGAAGGAAGCTGGAACGGCCCTCTGGGTTCTCATAAAGCTAAAACGGGAGGGTGGAGATTGTTTCCATGCCGTCTGAGTCACTGTGTGCGTACACACCAGAGAGCCTGACCACTCAAACCATCCAACTTCCCCATCACCACACAGAGGAGCATTTATACCAGCCTGATTAGTGCCAGTTTTACCCTGAGAGAAATGATTAAGCTGAGGGAGAATCCTGACCATGAGTCACTGGAGAGAGCCACACACACCCACACACATTAACACACACACACACACATACACACACACAAATACACACACACCCACACATTAACACACACACTTAACCTAAAAGATGAACAAACCCCTGATCATGAGACGTTTTTGCAAGAATCGTATGATCACCACTATGGTCTGCAGTGTTTGCCCACAACAGTATCTTAGCAACAAGAACTAGGTTGTTATTATGGTGTTATTATGGTGTTATTATGGTGTTATTATGAGGTTATTATGGGATACTTGGATACTTGCTTCATTTCCAAGAACAGCAAATTTCATGTAATAAATAATAATTCTCACTTTTACTACTTTATTGAAAATACTTTTTGTTGGAAGCTCAATGTATGACTTCTTCAAAACTACACATCCCATAATTCCTCTCTCACCTTCCTCCAGATCTCAGACATCCAGGTGAACGGTCAGTCAGATGACATGACAGCCAAGGAGAAGCTTCTTCTGTGGGCACAGCGCATGGTGGAGGGCTACCAAGGCCTTCGCTGTGATAACTTCACCACCAGCTGGAGGGATGGCAAACTCTTCAATGGCATCATCCATAAACACAGGTGAGGAAGAGCCTACGGAAAGCCAGAGGTAGAGCTGATCATCCCTCAGATCACCCCTTTTCATGAGTAGAAAGAGAATACTGCATTTTTCGCACTATAAGGGGCACCAGATTGGGTGTTTCTCCATGTTTCCCTTCTAATTCAGCTTGTCTCGCCTCTGGGTATTGGAAATGTTACTAAAAGCAGTGGCTTGCATTGTTGAAATGCATGAAGCTCGAAAGCGTTACACAAATATATCTAAGAATCTTAATGTTCATGTGTCCACGGTAAGACAGACAGTCTACAAATGGAGAAAGTTCAGCACTGTTGCTGGAGCTACTCTCCCTAGGCGTGGTAAAGTCCTGTAAAGGTGACTGCAAGAGCACAGCACATGCAGGATGATCAATGAGGTGAGGAAGAATCCAAGAAGAGTTTCAGCTGTCAGCACATGCTAACATTTTAGTTGACAAAGCTACAAGAAGGAAAACATTAAACAAGAACTGAGTTCATTGGAGATGGGAGGACACCACGCAGGAAGCCACTGCTGTCCAAAAAAAACATTGCTGCAGGAAGTTTGCAAAAAAAAGAACACCTGGATGGTTCTACTACTGTGGACAGATTAAACCAAAATTGAGTTGTTTGAAAGGAAAACACAAAACACAACGCTATATGTGGAGAAAAAAAAGAAAGGCACAGCACACCATCATCATCAACTGTGAAACATGGTGGAGGGAGCATCATGGTTTGGGGCTGCTTTGCTTTGCTGCCTCAGGGTCTGGACTGATTCCCAAGTTTACCAAGAGTTTCAGTTTTGCAGGAAAACTTAAGATCATCTGTCCTCCAACTGAAGCTCAACAGAGGACGGATGATGCAACAGAACAACGACCCAAAACATAGAAATAAATCAACAACCGAACGACTTCAACAGAAGAAAATACGCCTTCATGACCTCAAGAGATATCCCAAGAATATTATAGCTAAACTGAAACAGTTTAGTGAAGAGGAATGATCCAGAATTCCCCCTGACCGTAAACGACAGAAAACAATTGGTTGAGGTTTTTGCTGCCAAAGGAGGATCAACCAGTTATTAAACCCAAAAATCCACACTTTGTACTGTGAATATTAACATGTTTTGTTCAAATTTAACCATGCAAACATATATATGTAATATATATATATATATATATATATATATATATATATATATATATATATATATATATATAGCTTTTTGTGTGGTATTAGCAGTATTTAAGCAGTCTGTGTTTGTCTTTTGTTGTGACTTAGATCCAAAAGATTTTAGAACACATTAAATGACCAATTTATGCAGAAATCTAAGTATAATCCCAAAGAGTTCATATACTTTTTCTTGCAACTGTATATATCAATTGCAGATATCTGTTTGCACATATTTCAGATTATCTATCTTAACCACATAACCACATATTTACTATGAGATAGTATTAAGAGATGAAAGTCTGGTAAAGGAGGGTTTAGGATGAAACTAGGAAATTTGAGTCGTGAATGAAGGGCGTAGCGTTGGCGAACGCCAAGCATCCCCAGAGGCTGTGCTTTTTAAAATCCCTGCATGTACCTGCACAGCACAGGTATGCTTCTGCAGCTTCTGGAGGTATATAAGAAATCGCAGAAATCGAGAGGAGCATTTTCAGGATTTGATTTTTAGTAGATGCATGCGGTCAACATGGAATATTGGAACCAGGAAGTTTGGATAAACTGGATTACCAGTGGAATTAGTCCCTGAAATCTCTTAAAATCTCTTAAAAAAGCTCTTAAAACATCCGATTGGACCAAGATTATTTTTCTCCATCAAGTTCATCACCAGCTCGATGTTCAGGCTGAAGAGGAAGAAGAAGCTCGGGACGGGGAAGAGGCGCAGCAGCTCCTCCAGCAGCGCTCAGGGATCAGTCAGTGATCTGGACGAGCGAGTGATCATGCTGTGTGAAGACTCTGTACCCTCTCGGGGATCTTTAGACTCCAGTCCGGAGTCGCTGAGTCCAGAACATCGCTCCAGCTTCGGCTCTCAGAGCGGCGAATCAGAGCTCAGCAGAGAGTGTCATCTCAGCACCCTGAGCAGTGATAAGCTACCCTGTAGAAAGATGTATTATACTGAGGTGGCGCCTCCAGGGATGAAGAAACACCACTACTACTACTACAACCAGCACAGCGGGCCAGTGTACGGATGCTTTGTGTTTCTTTGCAGATTATAGAGGTGGTAGTAATGGCGTAATTAGGCGGCATATTTCAATATTTAAGCATAAAAATCAAAATAGTATATACAGCTCTGGAAAAAATGAAGAGGTCACTTCAGTTTCTGAATCAGTTACTCTGATTTTGCTATTTATAGGTTTATGTTTGAGTAAAATGAACATTGTTGTTTTATTCTATAAAAAATATACAATGTCATTTAGAGCATTTATTTGCACAAAATGAGAAATGGCTGAAATAACAAAAAAATGCAGCGCTTTCAGACCTCAAATAATGCAAGACGTCAATATTTGGTGGAATAATCCTGCTTTTTAATCACAGTTTTTTTCATGCATCTTGGCATCATGTTCTCCTCCACCAGTCTTACACACTGCTTTTGGATAACTTTAGGCTGCTTTACTCCTGGTGCAGAAATTCAAGCAGTTCAGTTTGGTGGTTTGATGGTTTGTGATCATCCATCTTCCTCTTGATTATAATCCAGAGGTTCTCAATTTGGTAAAATCAAAGAAACTCATCATTTTTAAATAAGTGCTCTCTTAATTTTTTATCCAGAGCTGTGCATGACTATATTTTTGGATTGTGCATATGCCGTTTTATAATCCTGTTATTTTGCCTCAAAATGATTTTTTTCTCACACTAATATCCATGTGCTAAAATTTTAATTATTGGCATATGCATGCTGAATTAATTTATAAGTTTGCTTAATTTAATGTTCTTAAAGTTCTTATTAAAGCAATACGTTATTTTATACATGCATGCTCAGATGCCTTTTTACAACTTTGTTATTTTGCCTCAAAATAAATTTAGCCTCACGCTAATGTTCATTTCTGAACATCAAACACTGTGGTCTCCTCATTTAGAATTCTTCAATTTTTTTAAACCAGATGTCTCAAGAATTTATGAATCGATCATGTTTAGTATGAATATGAATCGTAAAGTCCCTCGTGCATTAAAGAATGTTGAAAAATAAATAAACTGTGCAGAAATAAACACTCAGTTCACTATATGAAGGCAATGTCATTTATGTTAGTAATAACTGATCTAATTATGTAATAGTACTGATTTACTCCTATTCTGATGTAGCACTGTTTAGTTATTTAACTTTAACCCAATGTTTATTAGTGTAACATTGCATAAGGAAACAAGCAAAGGAAACAGATGGAAATATCAAGCTGTCGGAAGCAATAATAATAAAAATAGACAAATGAACAGAATGACTCATCATTTTTATAGCTGTGTTTACCTGTGTGTGTGGTTGTGTTAAATATGCGTCTCTTTATGGCTGAGAGGCGTCCTGTGAAGCGCAGTTCAGCCTGGCTCTGGATTCTGGAGTCATGTTGTAACTTGGTTCCTCTGTCTGTCCTTCAGGCCTCATCTGATAGATATGAGTAAAGTTTACAGACAGACCAACCTGGAGAATCTGGAGCAGGCCTTCTGCGTGGCGGAGCGGGACCTGGGCGTCACCCGTCTGCTGGATCCAGAAGGTAACAGGAGATCAATTATTCATGAATCATCTGTTTATGCTGTTAATGCTGGATTTGTATGGAGTTCCATACAAAAAAGTTAGGAGCTAGTTTGGTTTTATATCCAGAACTAACCCTAAAGCTCTCTTACATTCTGTATCAGTAAGGTGAGATAAACGAACACAGATCAATTTATAAACTGAATAAAGAATAAAATTACATCGCTGTTCGCTTAAATGAGCTGCTGGTGTATCTTCACAGCGTCAACGTGGCGCACTGTTAAGATACCAACGCTCCAAAGTCAGAGCACACCTGGCTCCTAAAGGGAATGACAACTTGCACACTGATTGAAATATTTTACATTGCGTAGTGCATTTTGAGCTGCGCAAAATGTACTTTTCCTGTCGTTATGATAGCAAAGACACAAAGATATGTCTTCTGGGTTAATTAGAAATTTGCCATGCAGTAGTGTTGCAGTATTGTTGCATGAAGCTCAGACGTTTCAGCTGTATTATAAAGTCAGTTTTCAGTTCCAGTAGTTTTTGTTGTTTAGTCGTTTGCACTGTGAGGCTGTTATTAATGCAGGCTGGTGATTGGTTCTCCTGTTTTGTGTGCAGATGTTGATGTTCCTCACCCTGATGAGAAGTCTATCATTACATACGTCTCCTCCCTGTATGACGTCATGCCCAGAGTTCCTGATGTTCAGGGCGGTGTTCAGGCCAATGTGAGATACTCAAATACTCACACTCAAATTATTAAGTATTTTCAGGTGATTATAAAAAGTAATCTACTGAATTTGTTTGGCTATAATCTCTTTTTGGTGTTGTGGATCAGGAGCTGGAGCTGCGCTGGCAGGAGTATTATGAGTTGGTCACTATGCTGCTGCAGTGGATCAGACACCACGTCATCGTGTTTGAGGAGAAGAAGTTCCCCACCAGCTATGAGGAGATAGAGGTTAGTTAGTGTTCATATGAAATTTACTGACATGTAATTGAGGAAAATGAGAAATGACTGAAATAACAATAAAAAAGATGCAGAGCTTTCAGACCTCAAATAATGCAAAGAAAACAAGTTTATATTCATAAAGTTTTAAGAGTTCAGAAATCAATATTTGGTGGAATAACCCTGATTGTTTTTTAATCACAGTTTTTTTTCATTTATCTTGGCATCATGTTCTCCTCCACCAGTCTTACACACTGCTTTTGGATAACTTTATGCTGCTTTACTCCTGGTGGGAAAAATTCAAGCAGTTCAGTTTGGTGGTTTGATGGTTTGTGATCATCCATCTTCCTCTTGATTATATTCCAGAGGTTTTTAATTTGGTAAAATCAAATAAACTCATCATTTTTAGCGATCTCTTATTTTTTTCCAGAGTTTATATATATTTTTTATAGTTTAGATCATGCCTACTGCTACCCCACTAAAGACTTCTAATGAGAATGTTTAACTGATATTGTTTAATGTGTGTTTTTTAATTCCTGTTTTATTTCAGGTCCTCTGGCGACAGTTTTTAAAATTTAAGGAGACAGAGCTGCCAGCAAAGGAGGCGGATAAAAATCGCTCCAAACACATTTATAAAGCTTTCGAGGTAAGAGATGAATCTCTGGGAACAGCCAGGACAAGTTTCTTTAAATAACCCTTTTTTTATTCCTCTTTTAAAACTAAGACTGTGAAATGCTTTGGTGGCTTAACTCTACTGAAACATGTAAATATTAGAGGCTGGGGATTAAACATCAACTATAAATGTATTCAGTCGTTATGTGAGATAATCTGATAATCTGATTTGTTGTATAGAAGAGGAAGAAAGTGTGCTATTATGTTGAGTTATACTCAGTAGTCTAAAAGTTTTCTTTTTTGTATTTTGGATTATTCAGTAACTACATTAAAACTGTATGGCCTGTTTTTCATTTAAAAGTAAAATAAAAATAAAGTAAAAAAATATATACGATTGATAATATATTAATATTATAATAATATATTGAAAATATATATATATATTTTTTTTTTACGCTTTTTGACGGATTTTGCTCTAATTCCCCTTTTTTTATTCCTGGACAGGGGGCAGTACAGGCTGGTCAGATTAAAGTGCCCCCCGGTTATCACCCGCTCGATGTGGAGAAGGAGTGGGGGCGTCTACACGTGGCCATACTGGAGCGAGAGCGGCTGCTCAGGACAGAGTTCGAACGGTGAGACTGAGGTTCAACATTTACAGAACAAAACTTAAAAATAATAAAAAAAAAAAAAACATAAAAATAAAAATAATAACTTACAGCCTCAGTTCCAGTGAAGGTGGGATGATGGGTAAAATATAAATAAAAACAGAATATGATGATTTCTAAATCATTTTTAACATATATTTAACTGAATTCACTACACTACCTGTGGATATTTTTACTTTTTTGTACTTTTTCTTGTACAGTATGTCTCTATTATATCCTCAGAGATCATGCACGGTATACTTTTTTTACACAGGCTTTGTTTTATAAATCAAATTATCCATATTTCAAATGTTTTTTCAAGGCTGTTTGGTAAATTAGACTTGGTGGGCCGTCATTTTTTGAAGGACCAGCCCTTTGTCACAAGACCGGGTCTTCTTCTCTAAGAAAGGAGGCAGTGTAGTGGTCAGATAGAGAGAGAGAGAGAGAGATACGCAGTGGATTTCTCTAAAGCCGATCTGTGAAGGCTCAGACATGGCGTTTGTGAACTACACCCACGGACTGGAGTTCCTGCTTGTCCAGAAGAGGGCGTGAGTTACAGCGCATTAATCTGATATATTACTGGGGGCGTGTCTGTGGGAGCGATGCTGGATTTAAATCCCTTAAAATTAAGACTGTAGAACTAAGACTAAGACTTGTAAATATGTAAATATTTGAGGCTGGGGATTAAATATCAACTATAAATGTATTCAGTCGTTATCTGAGATTGATTTGTTTTATGGTAGAGGGAGAAAGTGTGCTATTATATGGAGTTACTAGTGTACTATATACGCTTTTCTTTTTTTTTGGATTAGTCAGTAACTAAATTAAAACTTTATGGCCTTATTTTTTTTCTCAAAAGAATAAACTAAAAACATGTATGTTTGACGATATTTGTTCTAAAATATATTGTCTTTTTTTCTTGACATTTTTACAGATTTTCTTATTTTCAAATATTCTAATACTTACTTGTTTTGTAATGTTTGCTGGTCTTGTTCAAATGAAATTTAGACTAATTTTATCAATATAATACATTTGTATAGACTATATAGACTAATTTTATCCATTTAATTTTGATAGTTTCACTAATTTGGTTGCAATGGTAACTTTTTTAAAACTATGATTGCTATTTTTTTTTCCTGATATTGAAATAATGACACTCTTTGCCAGTTATTTAGACTAAACAATGACTTCATCCTTTAAAAACATGAATATCTCCATCCTTTGGATATGTCTGTAATCGGTACAGTGGATTAATGTCCATGGTGTGTGTGTGTGTGTGTGTGTGTGCAGGTTGGAGAGGCTGCAGAGGATCGTCAGTAAGGTTCAGATGGAGTCAGGTGTGTGTGAGGAGCAGCTTAACCAGGTGGAGTCGCTGCTGCAGACGGTGAGGAAATACATACACTTAATAACACACTTATACAACAATATACCTGCTGCATATGATTTATATATATATATATATATATATATATATACAGCTCTGGAAAAAAATGAAGAGATCACTTCAGTTTCTGAATCAGTTTCTCTGATTTTGCTATTTATAGGTTTATGTTTGAGTAAAATGAACATTGTTGTTTTATTCTATAAACTACAGACAACATTTCTCCCAAATTACAAATAAAAATGTTCTCATTTAGAGCATTTATTTACAGAAAATGAGAAATTTGAAATAACAAAAAAAAATGCAGAGCTTTCAGACCTCAAATAATGCAAAGAAAACAAAAAAATCATATTCATAAAGTTCAGAAATAATCAATATTTGGTGGAATAACCCTGGTGGTTTTTAATTACAGTTTTTTTTTCATGCATCTTGACATCATGTTCTCCTCCACCAGTCTTACACACTGCTTTTGGATAACTTTATGCTGCTTTACTCCTGGTGCAGAAATTCAAGCAGTTCAGTTTGGTTTGAGGGCTTGTGAGACTAGTAGACAATATTTTGTAGGTAACTAAATTAAAGATTAAGTGTCCTGATACTTTATTGAGTGTAACTGTAGTGATGATTAGATTATTGGTGTGTAACAGGACGTGCGGGCGCTGGGATCAGGGAAGCCGGTTCAGCACGCAGCGGAGATCGAGGCGGATCTGGACAAGGCCGAGAACATGATCCGCTTCCTGTTTAATGATGTGCAGCAGCTGAAGGATGGGCGCCACCTGCAGGCAGAACAGATGTACAGGAGGTGAGTACAGTTTAAGCAGGAGGAAAAAATGTATACAACTTTTCTAACAACAGAGCTGATTCTACATCAAACGCATTATAATATATAATATTATCATAAATGTCTGGCTAGAGCCCCATGGCCACCAAGTGCATCTGCTTTAAAGCATTAAATTATTATATTTCTTTAATGATGCTAAAATAAAGGGAAAAGCCTAATTTTGACTAGACTAATTTTATCAATATAATATAATAATCATTCTACTATAAAATGGATAGGTCTTGGATAACTGATGTATTATTTTTATTTACTAATTTGGTTAAAATGGTAAAGTTTTTTGAGATTTTGACTGCTATTTGTTATGCTAATTTGTCTGGCATTTTGGCTTTGCAACAAATAAATTATTTGAGATATTGACTGCAAATTTTTCTGTGATGCAGAACAAAAAGATGCAGAACTGCTTTCAGATCTCAAATAATGCAAAGAAAACAAGTTCATATTCATAAAGTTTTAAGAGTTCAGAAATAATCAATATTTGGTGGATTAAATATGGTTTTTAATCACAGTTTTTTTTCATGCATCTTGGCATCATGTTCTCCTCCACCAGTCTTACACACTGCTTTTGGATAACTTTATGCTGCTTTACTCCTGGTGTAAAAATTCAAGCAGTTCAGTTTGGTGGTTTGATGGCTTGTGATCATCCATCTTCCTCTTGATTATATTTTTAATAGTTTTAATAAGAAGTTTGATTAAACTATCCATCTTTAGCTCTTTATGTTGGATGATTAGTCCTGATTAATCAGAAGGTGTATCTGGATGGTTTTGAGTGTGTAAAACGTGCTGTACTGAAGTAGTGATCTGATCTGATGGTGATCCTCAGGGTGTACCGTCTGCACGAGCGTCTGGTGAACCTGCGCAGTGAGTATAACCTCCGGCTGAAGTCCGGAGTCACCATCACCCAGGTCCCGGTGACCCAGATCTCCATGAGTCAGACCCTGCAGCAGTCCCCGCAGCGCGTCCGCCCCGAGCTGGACGAGGTCACGCTCAGATACATCCAGGACCTCCTGGGCTGGGTGGACGAGAACCAGCGGCGCATCGACGGAGCGACCTGGGGCTCGGACCTGCCCTCCGTCGAGTCCCAGCTGGGGAGCCACCGCGGCCTTCACCAGTCCATCGAGGACTTCAGATCCAAAATCGACCGCGCCCGAGCAGACGAGGTAAAACACAGACTTCTCTCACTCTTTATTCTCTGTAGTTCATACTGGATTATTGTGGTGAACCTTCGTAATTTAATTAATGTTATAATTTTTTATTTGTAATTTATTCTTTCAGAATCAGTTAACGCCCGTCAGTAAAGGAGCGTACAGAGAGTACCTGGGGAAGCTGGACCTGCAGTACGGAAAACTGCTGGTAAGCACTGAGCTGGAAACTCAGAATATAATAAAGTTATATAGAGTTATAGTTATTTAACACACAAATAATACCAGCAACATCCACCTGCACAGCTACACATACCTCCTGAAAGTAATGGGGATATCTCATGAGGTGGGGATGAGTTAAGAAGTTGGGGAAGAGTTGAGGAGGTGGGAAAGAGTTGAGAAGGTGGGGAAGAGTTCAGTTGAGTTAAGGAGATAGGAAAGAGTTGAGTTAAGGAGTTTTGTGGATGAGTTGAGTTTAGGAGATGGGGAAGAGTTGAGGAGGTGGGAATGAGTTCAGTTGAGTTGAGGATGTGCGGAAGAGTTGAGTTGAGGAGTTTGGTATGAGTTGAGGACTTAGGGAAGAGTTGAGTTAAGGAGTTTTGTGGATGAGTTGAGTTTAGGAGATGGGGAAGAGTTGAGGGGTGGGAATGAGTTCAGTTGAGTTGAGGAGGTGGGGAAGAGTTGAGTTGAGGAGTTTGGGATGAGTTTAGGACTTAGGGAAGAGTTGAGTTAAGGAGTTTTGTGGATGAGTTGAGTTTAGGAGATGGGGAAGAGTTGAGGAGGTGGGAATGAGTTCAGTTGAGTTGAGGAGGTGGGGAACAGTTGAGTTGAGTTGAGGATGTGGGAAAGAGTTGAGTTGAGGAGTTTGGGATGAGTTGAGGACTTAGGGAAGAGTTGAGTTAAGGAGGTAGGAAAGAGTTGAGTTGAGGAGTTTGGGATGAGTTGAGGACTTAGGGAAGAGTTGAGTTAAGGAGGTGGGGAACAGTTGAGTTGAGTTGAGGAGGTGGGAAAGAGTTGAGAAGGTGGGGAAGAGTTCAGTTGAGTTAAGGAGATAGGAAAGAGTTGAGTTAAGGAGTTTTGTGGATGAGTTGAGTTTAGGAGATGGGGAAGAGTTGAGGGGTGGGAATGAGTTCAGTTGAGTTGAGGAGGTGGGGAACAGTTGAGTTGAGTTGAGGATGTGGGAAAGAGTTGAGTTGAGGAGTTTGGGATGAGTTGAGGACTTAGGGAAGAGTTGAGTTAAGGAGGTAGGAAAGAGTTGAGTTGAGGAATTTGGGATGAGTTGAGTTAAGGAGATGGAGAAGTGTTGTTTCTGCTCTATTCCAACTTTTTAAAGTATCAATTTTTACAACATATATTCTTCTTCTTTTTCTTCTTCTTCTTCTTCTTTTTCTTCTTCTTCTTCTTCTTCTTCTTCTTTTTCTTCTTCTTCTTCTTCTTCTTCTTCTTTTTTTCCTCAGAACTCCTCAAAAGCTCGGCTGCGATATCTCACCCAGCTGCATGCGTTCGTCGTCGCCGCTACTAAAGAGCTGATGTGGCTGAATGAGAAGGAGGAGGAGGAGGTGAACTACGACTGGAGCGACCGAAACACCAACATGACGGCTAAGAAGGATAATTACTCAGTACGACCAGTTCCACTGCTACTCTCTCTTTACTAGAATATTGATGTAGTTTTTAATAATATTGATGTTATCATGTTTTAAGATCATTTAATTAAAAGTTTTATACAGAGTCCATCATTGAGGAGATTAGGATCTCCTGTAAATAACAATATCTGGCTGTATCAACAATGTGTGACTGTCTCCTATACATCCTTTATAATATTTAGAAAAATAAAGGTTTAACCTAGCAAAATAAATAAATAAATAAAATAAATAGACGAGTTTTAACAGGATCGTGTTTACAGGGTTTGATGCGAGAACTGGAACAGCGGGAGAAGAAAATGAACAGTGTTCAGGCCACCGGAGACAAACTGCTGAAGGAAGGACATCCAGCCAAGAGCACTGTGGAGGCAAGTAACAGAGAATTCACTACAATTTAGAAACTATTTAACTCATTAAACTAATAATTTAAACATTAATATACCAATAGAATCACCCTTGATCCAATTATATGATCATTTTTATGCATTTTGCATTACTGCACTATACCACTTGTTATTTATGTATGTAAGTTTTAGATACATCTTTGGATATAAATAAGAGAGCACTTCAGTTTCTGAATCAGTTTCTCTGATTTAGCTATTTATAGGTTTATGTTTGAGTAAAATGAACATTGTTGTTTTATTCTATAAACTACAGACAACATTTCTCCCAAATTCCAAATAAAAATATTCTCATTTAGAGCATTTATTTACAGAAAATGAGAAATGGATGAAAAAAACAAACAAAAAAAGGTGCAGAGCTTTCATACCTCAAATAATGCAAAGAAAACAAGTTCATATTTATATCATGTTCTCCTCCACCAGTCTTACACACTGCTTTTGGATAACGTTCAAAAATTCAAGCAGTTCAGTTTGGTGGTTTGATGGTTTGTGATCATCCATCTTCCTCTTGATTATATTCCAGAGGTTTTTAATTTGATCAAATTAAAGAAACTCATCATTTTTAAGTGCTTTCTTATTTTTTCTAGAGCTGTATAATCTTCAAAAAAAAAATGAATGAAATTGTGATTGATTAATGAAACAAATCAAAAATGTTAATACTTCCTCTCTGCAGGCGTTCATGGCGGCTCTGCAGACTCAGTGGAGCTGGATCCTGCAGCTCTGCTGCTGCATCGAGACCCATCTGAAGGAGAACACCGCCTACTTCCAGGTCTGTTAAACACTGGAAGAGCTGATTCACATTCATAAGAGTTTATTATTTATAATAATTTCTGCACCGTGCAAATGAAGATCCTTCTACACGCTCAGCGTTTCTCTCTCTAACAGTTCTTCTCAGATGTGAAAGAGGCAGAGGAGAGGATGAGGAAGATGCAGGAATCCATGAAGAAGAAGTACGTGTGTGATCGCTCCATCACTGTCACTCGTCTGGAAGACCTTCTGCAGGATGCTGTGGTGAGAACAGCTTTCAGGAACATATCATTTAGCAAGTTAGTGAACTCTAAATAGTAGTAGTAGTGCATGAAAAAAAAACCCTGGTTTTTAATCACAGTTTTTTTTTTATGCATCTTGGCATCATGTTCTCCTCCACCAGTCTTACACACTGCTTTTGGATAACTTTATGCTGCTTTACTCCTGGTGTAAAAATTCAAGCAGTTCAGTTTGGTGGTTTGATGGTTTGTGATCATCCATCTTCCTCTTGATTATATTCCAGAGGTTTTCAATTAGGTGAAATCAAAGAAACTCATCATTTTTAAGTACGACTAATTGCACTAATT
This sequence comes from Astyanax mexicanus, assembly GCF_023375975.1. Classification (NCBI taxonomy): domain Eukaryota; kingdom Metazoa; phylum Chordata; class Actinopteri; order Characiformes; family Acestrorhamphidae; genus Astyanax; species Astyanax mexicanus. The sequence continues at coordinate 1,140,577 of NC_064410.1, forward strand.
TTAATAAAACTTGCAGTTGGGTGATTGATCTCAAAGCATTAATGATGTCCTTAAAATGATATGATTCAGAAGGTATATTATGATAAGGAAAATGATCACAATACGATACGGCGGTATTGAGTGGGTTGGGTAATTGACCTTGTAAATTTGGGAGAAAATGGGATAGAAAATAATAATAATAATAATAGTAATAATAATAATAATAGTAATAATAATAAATGATATTTTCAACCTCCATTTTTGTTTATATATTTGGCTTTGTGTCTATATTAAAACCTTTGGGCTTAAGCTGGGTTTTTGAAAATTTATTCTTTTGCACCCTTTGGTAAAGTATAAAATATTACGGGATCTATTAAATCACAAAAGTCCATTAACTAGTTGAGATATGCCACTGTGAAAAAAATATTTCAAAAATTTTGTATATACATATATATTTATGCTCTTTGATTTGATTGCTTCTTCTTCATTTTTATATCAAATCAGTTTTCAATTTATGCAGTTTATGTTGTTTTAATCCTTTTTTGCTGTTCTGTTTGACCCACAGGATGAGAAAGAGCAGCTCACTGAGTTTAAGACTCACCTGGACGGCCTGAACAGAAGAGCAAAGACCATCATCCAGCTGAAGCCGAGAAACCCAGCCACGCCCGTCAAAGGCAAACTACCTGTTCAGGCTGTGTGTGACTTCAAACAGATGGAGGTATGAAGGAAAACTGATATTGTTGCAACATATAGGGCCCTATTTTATCAATCTATAGTGCAACGGTCAATTGCAGATCATGCAGCTTGATTTAGGGGCGTGTCGGTGTGTCTTTAGTTTAATGAGGTCGCCAAAAAAACATGCCTTGTGCAGCTCAAAATGTGCAAAATGCATGAACTAAGAAAACAGCAATGTTTATTTTATTCTTTATTCTGTTTATTGTTGAGTTAAAAGCTCCTGCATGGATAAGATGCAGTAGAATTGGGCGGCTGGCTGTTGACTGTTGTCAGGGTTTTGATCGGTCAGTGGCGCACATGTATTTCCCGCTGCCAAGATAAAAACACGCCAGGAATTTACCTCACTTCAAGACCACCACACCCACCCATCAGCATAAATATATTCCTAAACTCGTAAATTTTTGGCCCATGTTACGCATAAAAGGGTTAAAAACATTTGAATCATATATATTTTATTATTTGCATCAATTTAAATATTAGTGATTTTATATTAGGTTTTATAGTAGGTGTGATATAGTGTGAAATGTGATGTCTGTTATTTATTTGGTGTCATTTCTTGAAATATGGTTTAATATTCCTTTAATAAAACTGAGTTGTTTTTTTGTTTTCTCTAGATAACAGTGCACAGGGGAGATGAGTGTGCGTTACTGAATAACTCCCAGCCCTTTAAATGGAAAGTGAGGAGCACCAGTGGGAGTGAAGCCACAGTTCCCTCTATCTGCTTCATCGTACCACCAACCAACAAAGAGGCTGTGGAGAGCACGTCCGGGTAAAGAACTGTTATTAATCACATTGAGATATTTCGGTTTTTATTACTTAGTTATTTTATACTAACATGGCAAAAGACTATACAGAAACCTATTGGAACCATGGTATGCTCATGGTGTTCCCGCAGGTCCTTAAAAAGTCTTAAAATGTCTTAAATTAAAATCTTGATAATTATGGTCTTAAATTGTCTTAAATTTACTGTAAATTTGCTGTAGGTATTACATTTTTAGGTGGTGCATTTAATGGCAGTGGGAAATCACATACTGACATTAGCGGCTAGTTACTGAGGAGAGAATTAAGGTTAGCGGAGAGCTAGCTAACATTAGCAATGAGCTAGCTAACAATACTGGGGAGAGAACTAAGGTTAGCGGAGAGCTAGCTAACATTAGCAATGAGCTAGCTAACAATACTGGGGAGAGAACTAAGGTTAGCGGAGAGCTAGCTAACATTAGCAATGAGCTAGCTAACAACACTGGGGAGAGAACTAAGGTTAGCGGAGAGCTAGCTAACATTAGCAATGAGCTAGCTAACAACACTGGGGAGAGAACTAAGGTTAGCGGAGAGCTAGCTAACATTAGAGGTGGCAAACATGTTCTGCAACACAATGGGACAAAATTGAAAAGGAAAATTGATAACAAATGTGAAAAGTTAAGTTGTAATTTTAATACAATAAATTATTTTTTACTTTACGAACTACGAGAGAACTACGTAAATGTCGAGGCTGTGTTCCAATAACCTGTTGTGTGTTTTATCCGTTAGTTTGGACTCCAGTCTGCAGAAGTTGATGATTCTCTGGCAGAAGCTGCACGTGGACATGAAGAGTCTGCTGTCCTGGCAGTATCTGATGAGAGACATCCAGTTCATCAACTCCTGGAACTTCTTCATGGTATGAATGCTTTCTATCAATTCAATTCAATTCAATTCAAGGTGCTTTATTGGCATGACAAATAGTGCTACATTTGCGTTGCCAAAGCCAAAGAGTTACACAGTTTTTACAGTAAAGTGAACTGATTAAGAGATTAACAATAGAACAGATTCCACTTGTTTAAACAATGCAAAAACACAATAATAATCAATAAGTGTAAGTAATTAACTATTAACAAAATCAACAAAATTAACAAATTGTGTGTGTGTTCAATTTAAAGTTGCTTTATTAGCATGACAAATATTCACATTTGTGTTTCCAAAGCTGTGATCAACATTTTCCTAACAAAATAGAACATAAGAGAACTGCACAGGTAAATGTGAACACAAGTTTAAGTAAATAATTAAATTAATTATTATAAAAAAGTACTGTATTACTTTATTATTACTGTATAATTACTGTATTATTACTATATTATTACTGTATTATTACTGTATTACTTGTACAATCTCTCTCTCTCTCAATCCCTCTCTCAATCTCTCTCTCTCTCTCTTTCCCTCTCTCTTTATCAGTCCCTCTCTCTCTGTCTCTCAATCTCCCTCTCTTTCTCTCTCTCTCTATCTCAATCTCTCTCGATTCAAGTTAGCTTTATTAGCATGACTGTTTTAAAATCAACGTTGCTAAAGGACACAAATGTCAAAACTGTACATATAGTAAGACATTAATTAACATATTAACGGAAACATCAATTAAAAAAAAACAATGACAATAGTAACAGCAACAGTAATAACAACAATAATAACTGGAGTAATAATAATAATAATAGTTATATTAATTAAAATAATCAAGTATAATAATATTAACATAATAATACACTATTATTACTGTCCCCTCACAATAATACAAAAATACCAGCATTTTAATTCATTTAAAAATAAAAAATAGAAAGTTACTGTACTATAAAGTAAATTTTGTCACTATATGTATTTTTCACTCATTCTTCACTGATTATCTTTCCCCAGTTTAAGAGTCTGAAGGTGGAGGAGTACCGTCTGGCTCTGAAGAACCTGGAGCAGCACTATCAGGTGTTCATGAGGGACAGTCAGGACTCGGATCTGTTCGGAGCGGACGACCGCATGCAGGTGGAGAACGCCTACAGTAAATCCACCCAGCACTACGATAACCTGCTGCGCTCGGTGGAGCAAGGTGAGCTCCAGCTTCAGAACACTGTTTCTGATCCACCCCTCACACCTCAGCCCACCTGACCCCCTGTTTTTATTTAATCCCTACTTTTAATTTGCCTTTAAATCGATCTGATCATGTGGTTTTTATCCATACTGATCAGACGGTAACTCTACCATTCATCTTACAGAACCTCAGATCATCAGCTCCACACACAGTGATGCCGGTAAAGATTTCAGATTAAATATGAAACGTGTTTAACTGCATCATTATAATCATTATAATCATCATCCTAATCACCCTCACCTTCATGATCTGTGTCACGTCCTGTTCAGTCCTTTTTATCCTGTCTGCTTTTCATTTTCACCAATCTGCTCACCAGTCTTTAATCCGCTGTTGTGTGATTTAACGCAGTGTGCTCTGTGTACGTTTGTGCAGAAATTCACAGCTAAACTGCTTCTGATTTCTGCTGTCATTTTGTTATGCATGACTCCAGTGATAATTGTGAGCTTATTTGTTGCATTGGACAGACTATTTAAATTTCAATTGACATGCTGGATATAATGCAGTTGGCTGACACTTAGATTATCATTCTTGTTGAATACATTGATTATCATAATGATCTAAGGATAGCTGGTTCAAATTTTGGATCATGCTGTTTGGTATCAGCAGCCGGAGTCAGAGAGAGCACAATTGGCCATTTAAAAAAATAGCCTAAGAATGCAAAGAAAGCATTGTTTTATTCTTTTTAAGTTGTTTCGTTGATGAATGTAGTTTTTTGGGGCGACAAATGGTCTCAGATGTTTCTCTTTTCCTGAATTCTACCAAAATTAACAAATTGTGTTTTAAAGATTTGTGATGCTGTGAATTGTTTTCTAAAGCACTATTTCTCATCCTGGTCCTGGTTTCCTCCAGCCCTACACATTTTATTGCTTTCTAGTGTCAGAGAGCCTATTTAATAGTGGGATTTATTATGGATCATTACAGATACTTTTTTTGCCGTAAAAGTACCAAGTAGTCATGCAATTAGGAAAAATAAAATCCTGTATAGAATTAAAGGATGCATGAGGATGACTATCATTAATCATTATTTTATAATAGCATCACAGATCCTCTGAATTTAATCGAAACCCAAACGTGGGTTTTATATGTTTTCTGGCCGTCCAGACTATCTAATATCTATCCAGCGGTCTAAAGCGCTGGCATTATGAGCAGGAGGTCGCAGGTTCGAATCCCGCTCATGCAGCTTTACCATCAAGCTGCCGGCGCTCAGAGGGAGCACAGTTGGCCCTGCTCCCTCCGGGTGGGTACAGTAGATGGCGCTCTCTCCCCACATCACTCCTAGGGTGATGTCTGCAGTGCAGGGCGTCTGTGAGCTGATGTATCAGAACCGAGTCGCTGCGCTTTCCTCCGAGCGTTAGCGCTGTGATGCTGCTTGGCAATGCTGCATCAGCAGCAGCTTGTAAAGAAGCGGTGGCTGGCTTCACATATATCAGAGGAGGCACCCTCCTGGTGTATTGGGGTATTACCGGGTAATTGGCCGTGTAAATTGGGGAGAAAATGGGAAAAATTTGAAATAAAATTATGTAAAAAAGTAGGTTTTATACTTCTGCTTATGATCTCGTCTCCGAACACACCTTATTCAACTAACTAATTAATCACTTAATTAACATCTCGAGAGTTCTGTCAGGACCAAGGCTGAGAAACACTGCTCTAAAAAATTAAAATAAATAATCTCAGAGCTTCAGTCTGTTCTGTTCCCTTTCCTTCCTTATTTTTGGTGTATTTGTAATGATCTGTATCTCAGATTTAGAATATAAACCCAATATATAACAGGCATGATCTCATCACCTCCACAGGAGAGCAGGGTGAGTCTGAGTGTAAGACCTACATCACTCAGATTAAGAACCTGAGGCTGAAGCTGGAGAGCTGCGAGTCCCACATGATCGGTCGCCTCCGGCAGGCGGTGGATAAGGAGCCGCTGAAATCCTGCACCCAGAGAACCACCGAGCAGAAGGTGTGGTACACTACAGGTCTTATATTACACCCTGTGCAAGATCGTGATCCAGATGCACATTGCTATCTTTGCTATCATTGCTATCTTTCCTCCCGATGCATAAATGAATCTGTAATTGTGTCTCATTTTGAACAGAAGATGCAGATTGAGCTGGACGGGATTAAGAAGGATCTGGATTCGGTGGTGAAGCAGAGTGAAGCAGCTCTGGTCTCTTCTCAGCAGTGCAGCTCTGCTCCGGCTCTGAGGGCTGAACTCGACATCACCCTCAGGAAGATGGAGCACGTTTACAGCCTGTCCTCCGTCTACCTCGACAAGTCAGTCTTTATACCTTTCATTTATACAAATACTCCTTTAATTCAGCTTAGACCAGTTTAGTGTGCATCAAAGGCACACTATTAAATAGTATTTATGTGTTTAAATATGTCAAAGAAATAGAAGCACTTTTAAAGGAAAGTGTCGGATTGCAAATTGAATCGCTTTTTAAAAGAAAGATCAATCAATCAATCAATCAATCAATCAACCAATCAATCAAACAAACTTTATTTCCACTCGGTAATACATTAAGGATAACCCTCAATTGCAAAATTACACACGCACATGGCGCACCTGCATAGCTAAGATAGGATTGGACGTCTGACTGTTGACTGTTGTCAGGGTTTAAATCAGCCAGTGGAGCTCCTGTGTTTTCCTCTGCCAAGATAGCAATACACCAGAAATGTACTGTACCTAAACACACATCATTTCCAGACCACCATGCCCATCAGTGTAGATATATTCAGAAGCACCGTTGCTATTTAAAACATGCAGATGCAAGGGGATAAAAATATTTTTTGACACTAAGTGTAAAATGACAAATCTTTGCATTCTTTTATCATTTTTTTCTATTCAATAAACATTTTCCAAACTGACGCTACACCAATCTTTTCATCCTGCAGGTTAAAGACGATAGACTTGGTAATACGCAGAACACAAGGAGCTGAAGACGTCCTCAGAAAGTATGAAAACCAGCTGCGTGACGTCCAGAAGATTCCTGCAGACGAGAAGGAGGTGGAGGCCAGCCTCGCACAGCTGAAGGTGCTTCTGAACTTTTATTAATTTAACTAAATCAAATTAAATAAATTCTAATTAAATTTCAGGTTATACAGGACTTTCAGTTTAGTTCTCCAGCACTGAGAATGGAACAGTATTAGCATTAGCCACTGTAGCCTGAAATCTGTGTAGATTAACATCCAGCGCTCATTTGACTTTAAAAGAAAGTCTGTTTTTAATTACAGTTTTGTTTACTTAGCTTAGCTTTACTTAACTTAAGTAAAGTGGTAAAGCGCTAAAACGGTTTATACGCGGGACAAACTGCTAGCTAATAACGCCCTGGCTTACCAGAACACTTTAGCATCTCCAGCCTTAGTGCTGGAGAAATTCGGGATCTAAGATTACTGTAAATAAGCGGAAGTGCTTTATTCACACAAATAAACAGTTTTCAGGAGAGAAATCTGTGCAGATTAACATCCAGCACTCGTTTAACTTTAAAAGAAAGTATTTTTTCATTACAGTTTTGTTTACTTAGCTTAGCTTTACTTAACTTAAATAAAGTGTCTTTATAGTGTCTCTTAAAATGCGCCTTATAATCCAGTGCACTTTATAGTGCGAAAAATACTATATTATGTACATGATAAAAAATTAGTGTTTTTAATAATTTATTTATTATATCACCAGAAACTGCGCTCTGAAGCTGAGGGTGAGCAGCCGACGTTCGATCGTCTGGAGGCGGAGCTTCAGGACGCCGTGTCGGTGAACGAGCGGATGTCCCGCGTGCACAGTGAGCGTGACAGTGAGCTGGATCACTATCAGCAGCTGGTGGGGGGTCTGAGGGAGCGCTGGCAGGCCGTGTTGGTTCAAATGGACCTGCGGAGGCGGGAGCTGGAGCTGCTGGGTCGGCAGATGCAGGCGTACAGGCAGAGCTATGATTGGCTGATCCGCTGGACTGCAGACGCCAAACAGAGACAGGAGAAGATCCAGACCGTGCCGATCAGAGACACCAAGACCCTTAAAGAACAGCTGACCCAGGAGAAGGTACTGGATCATGAGGACGGGACTGGGTCCTGATCATACAGTAAATTTATATGCTTAATAAAGAGTGTATTAAAAGAGGATTGAGGAGAGTTTAAAAAAATGTATTAAAGTGATGAAAATCTTATTTTTGAAGGAGATCTGTTCAAGTCGGCACCACATTTCCATTTTCTATTCTTACATACTAATTACATATTATTTATTAAAAAAAACTATATTTTTGAGTTTCGAGGCTCAAATTCCAACTTTTACTGTAAGTTTGAAAGAAAGTCAATAACAGTTGAGCCAACTAGATTTTTTTTAGTTTAAAGTAGTTCAATATTTAAAAGGTATAATGACATTAAATATTAAGTCTCACCAATTAAAAAAACAAAAACAAAAAAAAAACAAAGAAAACAAAAAGTTCATATTCATAAAGTACATTTAAGAGTTCAGAAATCAACATTTGGTGGAATAACCCTGGTTGTTTTTTAATAGTTTTTTTCATGCATCTTGGCATCATGTTCTCCTCCTCCACCAGTCTTACACACTGCTTTTGGATAACTTTATGCTGCTTTACTCCTGGTGCAAAAATTCAAGCAGTTCAGTTTGGTGGTTTGATGGTTTGTGGTCATCCATCTTCCTCCTGATTATATTTTATAGGTTTTTAATTTGGTAAAATCACTTTTTAAGTGGTCTCTTATTTTTCTCTGGAGCTGTATATTATGGTATTTATTAATTATAAGTGTTTTATATGGTGTTTGTTTGATTTATCAGAAACTCCTGGAAGAGATTGAGAAGAACAAAGACAAAGTGGACGAATGTCAGAAGTTTGCTAAAGCGTATATCGATGCAGTAAAGGTAAGTGTGCTCTTCCTCAGGTCTGTATATAAATGTGAATTTATTAGGGTTTTTATTCTAAACTGCATCGTTTTTAATGTTTTTCTTCAGGATTATGAGCTTCAGCTGGTCACATATAAAGCCTTAGTGGAGCCCATTGCTTCACCTCTAAAGAAAACCAAAATGGAGTCTGCATCAGACAACATCATTCAGGAGGTATTTTAGTTTTTAGCATACTTAATTGACTTTTAATAGACTTTAGTTAATTGTTTAATTGGATTGTTTCGATTCTGTTGCTCTAAATGTCTTAAATATGCTTTAACTGTGTGAATTATTCATTATTTTACAGTACGTCACTCTCAGAACTCGCTACAGCGAGCTGATGACTCTCACCACCCAGTATATTAAATTCATACTGGATACCCAGCGCCGCCTAGAGGACGAGGAGGTAAGAATCAAACGGTTAAAGTGGGGAAAGTATTTATTTTTTTTACATTACTCTGGTATTTTACTGTGTTTAAACCTGAAATACTCTGCAATACTCTTATGTAGTTTAATGTATGGACAATACACAGTGGTTTGCAAAAGTATTCATACCCCTAGAACTTTTTTTTTTTTCTTTTTTACATTTTGTCAACTTACAACCACAAACTTAAATGTATTTTATTGAGAACAAAACATTTTTTTTTTGCATCTTTCACTGCGCAAATACAGCTGCAGATCTTTTTGCGTTCGCAGCTTTGATCATCTAGAGCCTTTTTCTAGGGATTTTACTCCACTCTTCTTTATAAATCAGCTGAAGATCAGTCAGGTTGGATGGAGAGCGTTGGTCTGTGAACAGCAGTTTTCATGTCTCTCCACAGAAGATCAATGAGATTTAGGTCTTTAGGACTTTAACTGGATCATTCTAACACATGAATATTCTCTGATCTAAATCATTATAGCTCCACTGTAGCTCTGGCTGTATGTTTAGGGTCATCGTCTTGCCGGAAGGTCTCAAGTCTTTTACAGCCTCCAACAATTTATTTATCGCCATCCATCTTCCATCATCAAATCTGACCAGCTTCCCGGACTCTGTCCTCACAGCATGATGCTGCCACCACCATGTTTCACACTGAATCACATGCTGCAGGACTCTATTAACTAATTGAGTTTCACAATTCACAATTATGTGATACTTCGTGTTGATGTATCACTTAAAAGCTTAATAAAATACATTTAAATATGTGGATGTAAGGTGAGAAAATATGAAAAAGTTCAAGGGGTATGAATACTTTTGCAAGCCACTGTATAGAAAACATATTTTGTATTTTTTTGTATGTAAATCACAGGAGACACAATTTCAATGACAAGACTGCAGACTAAACACTCAGTTCTCTGTAAGATGGTTAGATTGTGGACGAGGTGCTCACCTGGATCACGAGTAATGCTAAATCCTAGTGGTGCAGCACATCTCATTCTCCCAACGATTCCCGTCCCTCATTATCTGTTTTACTGCTGTACGGATGATTTCTGAATTCTAAATCTCTGTCACAAGAAGAAGCTTGAGTGGGCGTTTTCACACCTGTAGTTTTCGTAGGTTTATTTGGTTCAGATCAGTTGATGAGTTTGTTAATATGGAGCATTTGGAGAATTACTACTTGGTTTGGTTTGTTTTCACACAGGCACAAACCAAACGAAACAAAATGCACAAACGCACTGATTGGTCAGAGCGCGGGAGCAAAAAGCTAAATTAAGCAAGAAAATTCTATGTTCAGCACATACAGCTCTGAAAATGAGAAAGCGCTTGTTCATAGGTGTGGTAGTTAATTTTCTGAATCATAAATCAGATTAAACTGCACCTGAACAGCCGTTTATCTCAAATTAATGAATATCTTGATCTATATAGAATAGTATATTTGTGTCACGCCTGGCATCTCTAGCTCAGCCTGCGATCTCTAGTCTCCAGACTACACTACCCAGAATGCACCATACACTGACATCATGCATTCACTTGATCGCTCCTGATCTCCTGAATACTAATCACACTCAGCTCACAGAGTAATCGTTTGTTTTGATAGTTTTTGATAGTTTTTGATAGTTGGATCGGATCTCCTCTCACGGGTCTTGTTACGGTTATTTTGGTCTGAAACCGAGTGCAAATACTGATTTTAAACCTGCTTAAAACGAACTGCACCAAAAATACAAACCAATTCCAGTCCAATTTTACCGAACCAAAAAGTAGTGCTGGTGTGAAAACGCCCTGAATTCACTGTAGAGATCCTTCAGCCTGAAGCAAACTCAGAAAACCACCACGAAAAAAAAGCATGCACTTTTACACCAGCAGAATGAATGCAAATGTAAAAACATGTTTAACCCTTTCACTCTCTGTTGCTTGAGCTCTTGATTTTTTTTTTGTACAGTAAGAGAATGCTTCAGGCTGATTATCACCCTTTCCCTCAGTTTCTGTTCTGAGAAGCACAGTTTTGGTTTACACCCTTTTTACTTTCTAACTTGCATTTCTGTTTGTTTGCTTCTCTATACTGCTTGCCAGTGCTTTATCATGATGAATGTTTATCATGTTTGGGCGATAATGAGGTAAATTCTCCACCACAGTGTCTCACTGTCACATTTTTTAATACCTCTATGCACGGCCATGTCTTACAAAACTAATCTAGTTTTATCTAGCCATAAAAAATTGCATTTATTTCCAGAAAAATGCAGCCTAGTCATTTTCCACAACGACATTCATCAGATGCATGTGATGCATTTTGCTGTGACACCAGTTCAACTCCCATGCATTATTTGCTGCATCACTAGACAGTAAACAAAATTATCACAGGATTTTAAAAAAAATGGCACAAAGCAAAATTTAGAACCAAATGAAGCGTTTTAAAAAATTGTATTTATATTTTTACGTTTGCATTTCTGCTATGCTTACTATTGATTTCTTTTTTTTTGCTTTTATTTTTACCTCTAAATATTCTCCCCCTAAAAACTGCACTGTATCAAATAAAAAACAGTATGTCTTTATAAAAACTAAATAGTTTTGATTACTAAAATGTATCTACATATAAGTGAGTCGGATGATGATTTCTGTGTTTTATTTTAAGGTTTTTTAAATCAGCGAAAATTAATAAAAATAGACAAATGTGAGACATTAAATAAAAAAAATAAAGTCTTTAGTCTTTAGTTTTAGTCTTAAAGTATTTATTGTGATAGCTTTGTTTGTAATAGTGACTGTTATTTTGACACAGTCTGTGAGGGTATATTTGTATTAGTGACTTTTATTTTGACATGGTGGGTCAATTAATGAATTGAATTAATGACGTTAATTTTCCAAAAAGGTCGGTTTGCATTAGTGACTTTTATTTTGAAGTAGTTTTTTTGTTGAATTAGTTGCGCTAATTTAGAAAAGGTCTCTTTGTTATTTTTTATTAGAGACTTTTATTTTGTGTTTCTGTGTGTTCATTCGGATTAGTTACTTTTATTTTGAAGTGGTCTTTTGATCATGTAAATTGTGCAAATTTTCAAAAGGTCGCTTTGTTAGTTGTGCTAGTGATGTTTGTGTTAAGAGGGTCTCTTTGTCTGTTTTTATTAGTGACTTTTATTTTTTCCACGCTGTTTTTAGGCATTTCTTAATGTCTTTCAGCCTAAAATCTGTTTTACGCATTGTATTATTTGCATTGTGAAAATCGTAGGGTCCTATAAAAGTAATACAAACAACTAATACGTATGAACGCACGGAAATAAGCAAAATAAAAGTCTCTAAAAAGTTTAAATCTAAAAACGAAAAATAAAAATACTTTTTTATCCTTTCTAAACCACAGTAAAGAGAAAATAAATAGAGTTCTAAAGTTTGGAATCATTTTAAGTAAATCATTTGGAGGCTTTATTTCTCAAGCCATTCCTAGGAGTAACACATCAATAGCATGATGCCATTCAGTATCTCAGTTGTTTATTGTGTTGTGAAGTGATTGTGTCTCATTCTGTGTTCCATACATTAAAATTAAATGCTTTTGTGTAAACTAATTTTTGTAACTCCTTAAAAAGTTGACAAAATAACCTGCTCATGTACTTATCTTTATGTACATACATGTGTCTGTAAGTACAGTCTAAACCAATGTACCATATTTTTCGGACTATAAGGTTTATAAGGATTATAAGGCGACATAAACAAAACTATATTCTTAATAAAACACATTTTATTTTAAAGTCAAACGAGAGCTGGATATTAATGTACACAGATTTCTCTCCTGAAAACTGTTTATTTGGGAGAGTAAAGCGCTTCTGAGTATCTATAGTAAGCTTAGATTCACAATATTTTTTCTAAAGGAGAGTTTTCAGTAAAGTTTCTCCAGCACTAAGGCTGGGTGCAGCAGCATTAGCATTAGCTGCTAAATGTAGCACTAGCGGGATGTAAATCTAAACGTCGGATAGCACTAAACTGAGGAACCCTGAGTGTTCCAGTAACCAAGGGCACTATCAGCTATCAGCGGTTCATCCCACATAGCTACAGTTCAAAATGCTGATTGGAAGAATTTACACATAAGTCGTATTGTCGATTTTTTAAGTGCGCCTTAAGTCCGAAAAATACGGTAACGTCTAACCTCAAATACTTAACCCTGCCTCACATTTCCCTTACTATTCCCTCCACTAATACAGAAAGCAACGGAAAAGCTTAAGGAAGAAGAGAGGAGAAAGATGGCGGAGATGCAGGCCGAGTTAGAAAAGCAAAGGCAGCTAGCAGAATCTCACGCCAAGGCCATCGCCAAAGCAGAGCAAGAGGCTGAGGAGCTGAAGCTGAAGATGAAAGAGGAGGTCAGCAAAAGACAAGTGGTTGCTGTCGATGCAGAAAAACAGAAGCACAACATTCAGCAGGAGCTTCACGAACTCAAGAACCTCTCAGAGCAGGAGATTAAGTCCAAAAGCCAGCAGGTAGAAGAGGCCCTGCAATACCGCACCAAGATCGAAGAGGAGATCCACATAATCCGACTCCAGCTGGAGACGACGGTAAAGCAGAAGATTATGGCTGAAGGTGAACTCAAGCAGCTCAGAGATAAAGCAGCGGAAGCTGAAAAACTAAGAAAGGCTGCCCAGGAAGAAGCAGAGAAACTTAGGAAGCAAGTGAACGAAGAGACCCAGAAAAAACGCAAAGCAGAGGAAGAGCTTAAACTGAAATCTGAGGCAGAGAAAGAGGCAGCAAAGCAAAAGCAAAAGGCACTCGAGGATCTGAAGACATTCAAGGCTCAAGCGGAGGAAGCTGAGAGGAGGATGAAGCAGGCTGAGCTGGAAAAGGAGAGGCAGATCAAGGTTGCAGAGGAGGTGGCACAGAAGAGCGTTGCCACAGAACTTCAGAGTAAGTGTCTGTCGTTTGACGAAAAAGCGACAAAGCTTGAAGAGTCTCTGAAACAAGAGCAAGGGACTGTTATTCAGCTTCAAGAGGAGGCAGACCGACTCAAAAGGCAACAGGCTGAAGCAGATAAGGCAAGAGAAGCAGCTGAGAAAGAGCTGGAGGTATGGAGACAGAAAGCGAACGAGGCTCTTCGTTTGAGGCTCCAGGCAGAGGAGGAAGCCCACAAGAAGAGTGCAGCTCAAGAAGAAGCAGAGAAGCAGAAGGAAGAAGCGAAACGTGAGGCTAAAAAGAGGGCGAAAGCAGAGGAGGTTGCTCTGAAACAGAAGGAAACTGCAGAGAAGGAGCTCGAAAAGCAAAGGAAGGATGCTGAAGAAACCGCTCAACAGAAACTTGTAGCAGAACAGGAGCTGATCCGTTTGCGACTAGACTTCGATCACGCCGAGCAACAGAGAACGCTGCTCGACAGTGAACTCCAGCGCCTCAAGAATGAAGTGAACACAGCCGTGAAACAGAAAGAGCAACTAGAGGAGGAGCTTTCTAAAGTAAGGAAGGAGATGGAGGTCCTCATGCAACTGAAATCTGATGCTGAGAAAGAGTCCATGTCAAGCACAGAAAAAAGCAAGCGCTTCCTCGAATCCGAGGCAGCCAAGATGAGGGAACTTGCCGAGGAGGCGGCAAAACTTCGGGCAGTCGCTGAAGAAGCGAAGAAGCAGAGAAAGGTTGCAGAGGATGAAGCAGCTCACCAGAGAGCTGAAGCTGAGAGGATCCTCAAAGAGAAGCTCGCTGCCATCAACGAAGCGACTCGTTTGAAAACCGAGGCTGAGATCGCTCTGAAAGAGAAGGAAGCTGAGAATGAGCGTCTCAGGAGGAAGGCTGAGGATGAAGCCTATCAAAGGCAGGTTCTTGAGGACCAAGCAACTCAGCATAAGCAAGATATCGAGGAAAAGATCGGCCAGTTGAAGAAGTCCTCTGATGCAGAGTTGAAGAGGCAGAAAACAATCATTGAAGAAACACTGAGGCAGAAGAAGGTGGTTGAAGAGGAGATTCACATCCTGAAAATCAACTTCCAAACCGCCTCAACAGGAAAACAGGAGCTTGACCTTGAGCTGAACAAGCTAAAGAGCCTCGCCGATGATGCTCAGAAGAGCAAAGCGCAAGCAGAAAAGGAGGCAGAGAAGTTCAGAAAACTGGCTCTAGAGGAAGAGAAAAAGAGAAAAGAAGCAGAAGAGAAGGTAAAACGGATTGCAGCCGCAGAAGAAGAAGCGGCGAGACAGTGCAAAGCTGCTCAACAAGAAGCTGAGCGCCTTAAAAAGAAAGCAGAGGAGGCTAAACAGCAAAAGGTCAATGCTGACAAAGAAGCTGAGAAACAGATCATTATAGCACAGGAAGCTGCCCAAAAGTGTACGGCCGCTGAGCAGAAAGCCCAGGATGTCCTCGGTAAACAAAAAGAGGACAGTCTGGCTCAAACGAAGCTGAAAGAGGAGTATGAGAAGGCAAAGAAATTGGCAGAAGAGGCAGAAAAAGCCAAAGAAAAGGCTGAAAAAGAGGCGGCTCTGCTTCGGCAAAAAGCAGAAGAGGCCGAGCGTCAAAAGCAAGCCGCTGAAGCTGAAGCCGCTAAACAGTCCAAGGCACAGGAGGATGCTGAGAAACTTAGGAAAGAAGCTGAAACAGAAGCTGCCAAACGTGCCAAAGCAGAAGCAGCAGCACTAAAACAGAAGAAGCAGGCTGATGCAGAGATGGCCAAGCATAAGGAGCTTGCTGAGACCACCTTGAAGCAGAAGTCTACGGTTGAGCAAGAGTTAGCGAAGGTTAAGCTTCAGCTTGAGGAGACAGACAAACAGAAATCTGTGTTGGACGAGGAACTGAAACGACTGAAGGATGAGGTCGGCGATGCTGTCAAGCAGAAAGCTCAGGTGGAAGGTGAGCTCTCTAAAGTGAAGAGCCAGATGGAGGAGCTAATCAAATTAAAGGTCAAAATTGAGGAGGAAAACAAGCGACTTATGAAGAAAGATAAGGATAACACAAAGAAATTGCTTGAGGAAGAGGCTGAGAATATGAAGAAACTAGCTGAGGATGCAGCTCGGCTTAGTGCTGACGCTCAAGAAGCTGCAAGACTGAGGCAGGTCGCAGAGTCCGATCTCGCCCAACAAAGGGAGCTGGCTGAAAAGATGCTTAAGGAGAAGATGTTAGCCATTCAGGAAGCAACCAAACTAAAAGCTGAAGCTGAATTGCTCCAAAAGCAGAAAGACCAGGCTCAAGAAGAGGCTCAAAAACTGCTAGAGGCCAAAAAGGAGATGCAGCAGCGTTTAGAGAAAGAGACAGAGGGCTTCCAGAAGTCTTTAGAAGCAGAACGTAAAAGGCAGGAGGAAGTTACTGCTGAAGCCGAGAAGCTAAGGACCAGGGTGACCCAGCTAAGCGATGCACAATCGAAAGCAGAGAAAGAAGCTAAACAATTCAAGGAACAAGCTGAAGAAATCAGAGCACGTTTGAGTGAAACTGAGCAGCAAACCTCTGAAAAATTCACAGCTGTGAAGAAACTGGAAGCAGAGAGGCAGCAGAGCAGTAAAGAAGCAGAAGATCTGCGCAAAGCAATTGCTGAACTTGAAAAGGAAAAGGAGAAACTGAAAAAGGAGTCAGTGGATTTGCAGAATAAAGCAAAAGAGGTATTGTATTGTAGCACCCCAGGAATACTAACTTCCCTGAAAATAACCATAACCCTATCCAGTAACTATATTAAAACGAAAAAGTCTCAATCACTAGCAACATGGTCATATAATTTATTTCTTTTTATTCTTCTTTTTCTACCTGTAGTAAATGTATATTTATATATACAATTGCATGTACTGTAAACAACTTCTATATAATGCATGTGATAGATTAGCTATTCCAACATCCAATTTACTATTACCAATATACATTTTATAGACTCTGTTGTTTTTGTATGCTGTATTTGTGGAATTATTAATGCAATGTTTCTGTTTAATCATAGATGGCCAGTGCCCAACAGGAGCAGATTCTTAAAGAAACAACAGTGCTTCAGAAGACATTCTTTACAGAGAAAGAAACCCTGCTGAAAAAGGAAAAGGCAATTGAGGATGAGAAGAAGAAGTTGGAGAAACAATTCGAGGATGAGGTGAAGAAAGCCAAAGCTCTTAAAGACGAACAGGAGAAACAGAAGAAGCAGATGGAGGAAGAGAAAAAGAAGCTTCAGGCCATCCTGGATGCTGCAGTCAAAAAGCAGAAGGATGCCGAGGAGGAGATGCTCGCCAAGCAAAAAGAGATGGCGGAGCTAGAAAAGAAAAGACAAGAGCAAGAAAAGCTCATGGGTGAGGAAAACAAGAAATTACGAGAAAAGCTTCAACAGCTCCAAACAACTCCAAAACCTGCCACTTGCCAAACAAAGGAAATCGAAATACAAACCGACAAAGTTCCTGAAGATGATTTGGTTACAGCAACAGTGCAGGAAACAACTAAGAAAGTTTTCAATGGCTCCACAGAGGTCGATGGCGTAAAGACAAATGGAGAATCACCACTTTCGTTTGACGGAATCCGAGAGAAGGTCCCTGCCAGCAGGCTGAACGAAATCGGTGTGCTGAATAAAAAGGAATTTGACAAACTTAAAAAAGGCAAGACAACAGTGCAAGAGCTCAGCAAATTGGACAAAGTCAAGATGTGTCTGAAAGGTGGTGACTGCATTGCTGGGGTAATAGTTGAACCCAACCAAAAAATGAGCATCTATCAGGCTTTGAAGGAAAAGAAAATTTCACCTAGTACAGCTACGATGCTCCTAGAAGCTCAAGCAGCATCTGGATACATGATTGATCCCGTCAGGAACCGAAGACTCTCTGTGAGTGAGGCTGTGAAGGAATCCATTGTTGGGCCTGAACTTCACACATCGTTGCTCTCTGCTGAAAGGGCTGCAACTGGTTTCAAAGATCCTTTCACCGGACAGCAGATCTCACTGTTTGAAGCAATGAAAAAGGGTCTGATTTCAGAAGACCAAGCAGCTAAACTTCTCGATGTTCAGATTGCAACTGGCGGCATAATTGATCCAGTAAACAGTCACCGTGTTCCCGTCCAAGCAGCTTGTAAACAAGGTCTGCTGGATGAGGACCTTAATAAAGTCTTGTCCAATCCTCCAGATGATAAGAAACCATTCAGTGATCCCAGCACACAAGAAAACCTCACTTATGCTCAACTACTCAGCAGATGCCAAGCGGATCCTGAGACAGGTCTTCCACTTCTACCTGTTACAGAGGCAGCATCGGCCGTGGAAAAGACTTACACAGATGAGGAAACTAAGGATGCACTCAGTAAAACAAACATTTTAGTGCCATTTGGAAGATTCAAAGGCAAGACAGTGACCATTTGGGAAGTGATCAATTCTGAATACTTCACTGAAGACCAAAGGAGAGATCTCATTCGGCAGTATAAGTCGGGCAAAATTACAGTTGAGAAAATCATAAGGATTGTGATAACTGTTGCTGAGGATAAAGAGAAGAACAAAGAACCTTCGTTTGATGGTTTAAGGTCACCTGTTCTTGCATCTGAGCTCCTGGATTCTAAGATCATTAACAAGAATTTATTCAATGAGTTGCATAATGGAAAGACATCTGTTAAAGAAGTGTCTGAGATGGAGCCTGTCAAGAAAGCTTTAAAGGGAACAAACAGTATTGCTGGAGTGTTCGTTGAGTCAACTAAAGAGAAACTTCCAGTGTACGAAGCCATGAAGAAGAACATGCTAGGAGCAGAGGCTGCACTGCACCTCCTAGAAGCCCAAGCCGGAACTGGCTTCATAATCGATCCAGTGAAAAACCAAAAGCTCACTGTTGACGATGCTGTTAAATCTGGGATCGTTGGTCCAGAGCTGCATGAGAAATTGCTGTCTGCTGAAAGAGCAGTATGTGGATACAAGGATCCATACACTGGGAAAACTGCATCCCTGTTTGAGGCGATGGAGAAGGGCCTCATTAACAGCGATCAGGGTATCCGACTACTTGAGGCCCAGCTTGCGACGGGAGGAATCATCGACCCGGTGAAAAGTTATCGACTTCCTCAGGATGTTGCTTACAGACGTGGCTTTTTCAGTGAGGAAATGAACAAGAGCTTAAGCAGTCCGTCTGAATCTAATAAAGGTTTCTTCGAGCCCAACTCCAAGGAGAATGTTCCCTATGCACAGCTTCTGAAAAAATGCATCACCGATAAAGAAACAGGCCTCCCACTTCTGCCACTCTCAGATAAAGCTATCAAATCCACTGAATCAGATGTGCTCCTGGACGTTCAAACCAAAGAAGCATTAAACAAGGCAACAATGGAGTTGCACAGTGGACCCTTCAAAGGAAGAAAGGTCACGATCTGGGAGATAATCAACTCTGAATACGTAACAGAAGAACAAAGAATTGAAATACTGCGACAGTACAGATCAGGAAAAGTCACAATTGAAAAGATCATTACGATTGTGATATCCATGGTTGAAGAAAAGGAGATGAAAAAGCAGGAAGATAACTTTAATGGTTTTAGAGGACCTGTTACTGCGACCTCCTTGTTCGAATCCAAAATCATTGACAAGGCAATGTATGATCAGCTCCAACAAGGGAAAAAGAAGCCGAAAGACATTGGTGAAATTGAATCGGTTAAGAAGTACTTGAGAGGATCAGAAAGCATTGCTGGAGTGTTGGATGAAAAGTCTAAAGAGAAGTTCAGCATCTATCAGGCAATCAAACAGAAATTGCTGACACTAAACACAGGCCTTTCCCTGCTGGAAGCCCAAGCAGCAACTGGGTTTATGGTGGATCCAGTCAGGAATCAGCGATTTACAGTAGATGATGCTGTGAAAGCTGGCCTAGTTGGACCTGAACTTCATGAAAAACTTCTGTCTGCAGAGAAGGCTGTAACTGGTTACAAAGATCCATACACTGGTAACAACATTTCACTGTTCCAAGCAATGCAAAAAGAGCTTGTTCTTAGGGAACATGCTGTCCCTCTTCTGGAAGCCCAAGAGGCCACTGGTGGGATAATTGATCCAGTGAATAGCCATCGTATCCCTACTGAGATCGCCATACAGCGAGGATACCTAAACAAGCAGTTGTCCAAGGCTTTCAGTGATCTTTCAGATGATGTCAAAGGCTTCAATGACCCAAACAAAGACGAGAGCGTCACCTACAAACAGCTGATCGATCAATGCAAGAAAGACCCAGAATCTGGTATTTTGCTCCTACCACTTTCTAAAGCTGAAGTTGCAAAAGAAGTTGAGAAGTCTTACACTTATTCTGAAGAGCAAGCACAGACAGACTTGGCTAGCACACAAATAGACCTACCTCACAAAGACTTTGCAGGAAAGCAGATGAGTTTATGGGAAGTCTTGTCCTCAGATATGCTTCCACAAGAAGATAGAAGAAGGCTTATCGAACAGTACCGGTCAGGAAAACTCACTAGGGAAAGAATGATCATCATCATCATCGAAATCCTTGAGCATAGAGAAATCATTAAAACCGAGCAGAGTATGCTATGTGACGTAATCAGACGCAGAGTTACAATTGAAGAGCTGTACAGTTCACGAATAATAGACCTTGAAACGTACAATCTTCTTAAACAAGGCAAGAAAACCATTCGTGAGGTCATGGAGATGACAACTGTCAAGCAGTACCTCTTCGGCACAGGCAGCGTCGCTGGAGTGCTCTCGGACGACTTCGCCAAAGTTAGCATTTACAACGCCATGAAAAGAGGCATTATCAAGCCAGATGTTGCTATCGACTTGCTGGAGGCACAAGCAGCAACAGGATTTATCGTTGATCCTGTGAAACATGAATTGCTGACAGTTGACGAGGCTGTCCGTAAAGGTCTAGTTGGCCCAGAACTTCATGACAAGCTCTTGTCTGCGGAGAGGGCAGTCACAGGGTATAAAGATCCATATAGTGGTAAAGTCATTTCCCTGTACCAAGCCATGAAGAAGGATCTGATTCCTGAAGACTATGCATTAAAACTCCTCGAGGCTCAGCTTGCAACTGGAGGCGTAATGGATCCTGAGTACAATTTCCACCTCCCATCTGATGTCGCAATGCAACGTGGCTACATCAACAAAGAAACAGCTGAGAGACTAACAGATCCCAGTGGAGACGTCAAAGATTTTACTGATCCGACCGCAGATGAAAAGCTGTCTTATTCCCAACTCCTTAAGCGATGCAAAGTTGACAAAGAAAGTGGCCTGCATTTGCTGTCCCTCGCAGACAAGCAACTGACAATAAAGGGTCTCAGAAAGCAAATTACGATAGAGGAACTCCTGCGCTCGCAGATTATTGATCAGAAGACTTACACAGAGATCCTGGAAGGTATTATCTCAATAGAAGACATCCGCAAAGATCTGAAGAAATATCTTGAAGGAACAAGCTGCATTGCAGGGGTGTACGTTGAGGCTTCCAAAGACCGCCTGTCGATTTACCAAGCCATGAAGAAGAACATGATCCGACCAGGAACTGCTTTTGAGCTGCTGGAAGCGCAAGCAGCCACGGGATATGTCATTGATCCTATTAAAAACCTGAAATTGACTGTCAATGAAGCTGTAAAAATGGCGGTTGTTGGACCAGAGTTTAAAGACAAGCTTCTCTCTGCTGAACGAGCTGTGACTGGATACAAAGATCCTTACTCTGGGAAGATCATTTCCCTGTTCCAGGCCATGAAGAAGGGTCTGATCCTGAAAGACCACGGTATTCGTCTTCTGGAGGCTCAGATTGCCACAGGCGGAATCATTGATCCTGAGGAGAGTCATCGCCTTCCGGTAGAAATGGCGTACAAGCGTGGCCTCTTTGATGAGGAGATGAATAGTATTCTCACTGATCCCTCTGATGACACTAAAGGGTTCTTTGATCCGAACACTGAGGAGAATCTGACTTACCTTCAGTTGATGGAGCGATGCATGACTGATCCCGAAACAGGACTTGCTCTATTACTGATGAAAGAGAAGAAGCGCGAGCGAAAGACATCGTCCAAGTCATCGGTACGCAAGCGCAGAGTCGTGATTGTAGACCCAGAAACTGGGAAAGAGATGTCTGTTTATGAGGCATACCGCAAAGGGCTCATTGATCATCAGACGTATATGGAGCTTGCAGAGCAAGAATGCGAATGGGAAGAAATTACCATCTCATCATCCGATGGCGTCGTCAAGTCCATGATCATCGACAGAAGGTCTGGACGCCAGTACGACATTGACGATGCCATTACTAAGGGTCTCATTGACCAGTCTGCTTTAGATCAGTACCGTGCAGGAACCCTGTCCATTACAGAGTTTGCGGACATGCTGTCTGGCAACATGAGCGGCTTCCGATCACGTTCGTCATCCGTTGGCTCTTCCTCTTCCTTTTCCATGAGCCCAGCTCCATCCATTAGAACCCCAGCAACCACCTGGAATGACCCAACTGAGGAAACTGGACCAGTGGCTGGAATCCTTGATACAGATACTCTAGAGAAGGTGTCGGTCACGGAAGCCATGCATCGGAATCTGGTGGATAACATCACTGGCCAAAGGCTTCTCGAAGCACAAGCATGCACCGGAGGCATCATTGACCCAAATACTGGAGAAAAGTTCACCGTTGCCGATGCTATGAACAAAGGACTTGTGGACAAGATCATGGTCGATCGCATCAACCTAGCACAGAAAGCCTTCCAGGGATTTGAAGATCCAAGAACCAAAACCAAGATGTCCGCCGCTCAAGCCTTAAAGAAGGGTTGGCTGTACTATGAGGCTGGCCAGCGCTTTCTCGAAGTCCAGTATTTGACAGGTGGCTTAATCGAACCTGAGGTTGCTGGCAGAGTGCCGCTGGATGACGCCGTAAAGAAAGGCACCCTTGATGCTCGCACGGCGCAGAAACTGCGAGATGTTAGCGGATACTCAAAATATCTCACGTGCCCGAAAACAAAGCTGAAGATATCTTATAAAGACGCCATGGAGAGAAGCATGATCGAGGAAGGCTCTGGCTTGCGTCTGCTGGAAGCGTCCTCCCAGTCCAGCAAAGGCCTTTACAGCCCGTACAGCATCAGTGGCTCTGGATCCACCTCAGGTTCCAGGTCTGGCTCCAGAACCGGTTCTCGATCTGGCTCAAGGCGAGGAAGCTTTGATGCTACAGGCTCTGGGTTTTCCACGACTTTCTCCTCAACTTCTTACGGATCTCCGAGCTACGGACGGCGATACGGAACAGGGGAGCAGAGTGATCTGAACGTGGATCAACTAAGAAACCTTCTAACAGCTTTAACACTAAGCAGAAACTGTTCTTCTGAAGAAAAAGTCTCGCTTTCTCAACAACCACAGTGCTCTTTAGTTGCTTAATAATAATAATTTGATTTGAACAAAAAACATACAAAAATATAAGAGACATCTGCTCTGCATTTGGTTGCTATAAGGCTTTATGGCTTAATGGAAAATATCGCAAAGTTCTGCTGATTTTATTTCGAATGTATTTGTTTTTTATTTATAAATGATATCTCATATAAGTACATAGCTATAAAAAATACAATATAATTTACTTCACACAAGATCATCAACAAAAAATATACATACTTTTTTGTTATTACAATATATATTTTTTTGCTATTACCTGCTAATACTGCATACTGTTATCAGTATTATAAACTGCTTCTATTATTAATTTTGTATTAATGTATTATTCCTTTATTATGCCTTAACTCCACTTCATGTGGTATACTATAAAACATTTTATTCAGTTTATTGTCTTTATTTGAATGCTACAAAGGAAAGTAAAGAAAAAAAGGAGTATAAGTATAAGTAAAAGTAAGAATTTATTGTGGTATTCTAATTTCCGTTTGTGTACATATCTCTTATTTGGAAATATATGATATATATAGATGATTGATGAGAAAAAGAAGGGCTGGTAACCATCTGCAGAGCAGATCGAGAAATCTATATACAATTAAAGCAAAATGAGCACACGAAGAAACAACAGCGCTACAGAAACCCACCTATGGCAGCACTGCCATTTTGCATATTTTTGCCTATAAATACATTTTTTTCATTTTTTAAAATGAAACAATAATGCCCCGCCTTTCAAGAGGAATATATTGGATATATTGATCACTCACCAATCATCCCAGAAAACCCACAATGGACAAATATATACAAATATACATATATGAAACTCCAGAAGATGGCACTAGAGTACCTTCAAAAGACAAAAGACACCCACGCTCCCCCACCCTGAGGCTCTTCATATATCTATATATGTCTTCTTCTGTTCCTGTCTCCTGACTCGTCTCCCAAAGTCTCTCAGAGTGAACAACAGTTCAGCCTCAGCCTCAACAGATATCTGCAATCAATATATATTGTAAGTGTGTCTATATTACTATTATTATCCATATATTTTATTGCATTTTATTAAATTCATTCAAAGCTATTCTTCTAAAAATCTGTATTTTGAGATGTTACACCCGATGACGTAAGATTGCAAGATTCAAACCTGTAATTTTTATAAAATTATATCTGTTTATTGTGTTTATTAGGGGTGTAAATCGTAAGATTCATTTATTATGATAAATTTCGATAACTTAAACTTAAATACAGCTCTGGAAAAGATTAAGAGAGCACTTCAGTTTCTGAATCAGTTTCTCTGATTTTGCTATTTATAGGTTTATGTTTGACTAAAATGAACATTGTTGTTTTATTCTATAAACTACAGACAACATTTCTCCTAAATTCTAAAATATAAAAATATTGTCATTTAGAGCATTTATTATTTATTTTCAGAAAATGAAAAATGGCAGAGCTTTCAGACATCAAGTAATGCAAATAAAACAAAAGTTCATATTCATAAAGTTTTAAGAGTTCAGAAATCAATTCAATATTTGGTGGAATAATCCTAATGGTTTTTAATCTCATTTTTTTTTATGCATCTTGGCATCATGTTCTCCTCCACCAGTCTTACACACTGCTTTTGGATAACTTTATGCTGCTTTACTCCTGGTGTAAAAATTCAAGCAGTTCAGTTTGGTGGTTTGATGGTTTGTGATCATCCATCTTCCTCTTGATTATATTCCAGAGCTTTTCAATTTGGTAAAATCAAATAAACTCATCATTTTTAGGTGCTTTCTTATTTTTTTCCAGAGCTGTATATACACTTGATAAATAAATCGTTGCAAAAGTAGTTGCACCCAGGGGCGTGTCAGTGTGTCTTTGCTATTGTAACGACAGGAAAAGTACACTCAAATGTGTGCATCTATTTCTCACTTTTTGACGAGGAGAGTGTTTTTAACTGTTTATTTTAAAGACTGAGGAAAAATCCAGTTCTACATTTATTTCAAGCACTAATCAGCTGTTTGTTGTGTTGTTTTTTGGTTTGTTTTAGACGTTTTACGTCCATGTGTTCCACTGCCCGCCGGAGGAGATCCCGTACAACAGATCGCTCCAATCAAAAAGAACCACAGATCAGCTGTTTGATTGACCAACATACATGTTCTGCTACCTTCATTTGATATTACTGCATTTTTTCTTTTTTTTTTTTGCATTTGCATTGTTGATTCTTCATATTATTTACGTATTGTTTATATTATGTTGAATATTTTTTTTAAGTCAGTTAAGAAAAGGAAACGGCCATAGATACAAAATTGAGCTCTTCTGGATTTTTTGCGAGCTGCTCTTTGGATTTAACAATTTATTAATTTTGTTCAGTGTTTTGCGTTGTATTTCTGGATAGCTC
This sequence comes from Astyanax mexicanus, assembly GCF_023375975.1. Lineage (NCBI taxonomy): Eukaryota > Metazoa > Chordata > Actinopteri > Characiformes > Acestrorhamphidae > Astyanax > Astyanax mexicanus. Next base: position 1,166,043 of record NC_064410.1, read on the forward strand.
TTTATTTCTTTATCGTGTTTTAATATTTTCACTGGAAAATGAAAAATGGAAAATGAGCGAGGTGCTAGTGAAAGTAAACACGTCCAAGATTGTATATTGTACATTAAAAATCTGCTGCATTTCTGAATTAATAAAAAAAGGCTATTCTCTATAAACTCTCAGCGTCCTAATCGAAATACATAAATGGCACAAATATACAAGAAGATACATAGATTAAAACTTCTTGAGGAGATCATGCAAAAATGACCATGTTTTCATTGCCATGCATTTCATAGCCAGCGTATCTTCGAGACTTTTGATAACCTTTTATTTTAGATAATTTTGTCCACTTATTGTTATATTTGTCCCAGTTTTTCCATTACAAACGCTGTTATCTTTTATTTTCTTTTATGTTCTATTTTAATACTTGATTGCCGTACTGTAAAGTCAGACTGCATGTCAGTATCAACTGTATTTTCCTACATTAATGTTGTTTTTGCTTTGCATGTTTTTGCTAACATGGTTAAAGGGATGCAGTGTGAACAGCTGCATTCAACAATTCAGTTTATTTTGAGGCAGATTAAGAATATATGTATTTGAACCAAGATTGCCTTGTTGTTTTGGATAATGAGGCCTGGTGAAGAGGACTGTATTTATAGGATGGGAGTGTATTCTATTGTAAATAAAATATGATAAAATCAAATATCAAAACTGCCTCTCTGTTCATTTTTTTATACTTGATAAACACTGTTTATATTGCACTGTGAAAAGAGCACTGTCAAATAGGGCCGCAACTAATGAATATTTTGGTAATCGACTAATCTGTCGATTATTTTTCCAATTAGTCGATGATTAATTCGCCATGCCCTCCAACTCTGCCTGCTGTGGCTATGGCTTCTGTTTCTAGCTTTCACTATCACTTCAAAAAGATAGAAACTGCTGAATATGGGATTTAATACCCTAAAAAAATGCATGTAAATTGCTGATATTTAGTGAGAAAATGTGTAATCTGTGTGAGTGTCCCCTGTATTTTGTTTAGTGCTACAAATTAACGATTAGTCGACAATGAATATTTGGAGTCAACCAATGTTCATAATCGACGATATCGATTATATCGACTAATCGTTGCAGCCCTACTGTCAAATGTACATTACTTTTACATTAATAGTTGCTGTAGTAAATGTTACAGTATGCATACTGTACATGTAATCACAGTACTTGCAGTTTTTCTTATAGTAATAATCACAGCACTTTATTATTATTATAATTATCACAGTAATAAACTGCTGATTTTTTAAACACAGAAAATATTACACTGCTTTAAAATGTATTACTGTGTTGTAAATAATGAACACTAAATTAAATATACACTGGGGGCGCAGAGTGGTCCAGCGCTGGTTCGAATCCCGGTCATGCAGCTTGCCATCATCTCCCCCTGAGCACAACCCCTGAGATCTGCTTGCTTTGTTAGCTGCGAAACAAAAGGACCTTGGGGCCACACCTTAATGGCTATGATTCAATTAACTCATTCGTTCTCATGCCTTAATAAGTCGTGGCCACGTCTTAAACATCTTGTTTCTATATTTTAATTATCTCCTTCCCACGCATTACGATTTTGTTTCCACGTCTTAATTATCTCGTTCCCACACATTTTCCATACGTTTTCGTTCCCATGCCTTAGTAAGTTGTGGCCATGTATTATATTTTTTTTTAAACAGGCTCTGTAATAAGGTGCTCCTCTTTTTCTAATTACCATAACACCCTATAACTGAGTTTATTATATTATATTATATTATTATCTGTAGGTTTATTAACACTGCAGTTATTATCTTTATTAAACATCCGCTGCTGTGGTCATAATGTTTTGACTGGACAGTGTACGAGACCTATAAATATATAACTTATAAATAACAATAATTACTTAAACCAAATTGAAAATATAAATAAAACTAAAATGTACAGAAAACAGCGTGCCGCAGTGTTATCATCGAATCATTAAATATATTTCCTACAGGTTGGGTTTCTTTGGAAAGTTTGTGTGTTGGTTTCCACAGAATTACAGGTGAAATAATAATCATATTATTATTAATATTAGTATTCACACCTTTCCTGGGAAATCTGACTGTTTAAAAACTTGCTTTAGTGGTTTAGTTCTCACACCTACACTCTCTGCTGAATAAAGATCATGTTTTCCTGCATTTCGACACTTTTTTCTTTCGTTTTCCTACATTTCGCAACATCCGCTATCAAATTATGAAAAAAGAAACCTGTATTTTGTATGTTTTTTATACAATAAGACAGAAGCTGCTTATTCAGTTTCAGAATCCAGTAGAAACTTGTTTTCTGTTGGCTGGTTGAAAAATTGCCACTTGTTTTTAGAAATACACACTTAAAGCAGCAGTCCCAAACATTTTTATAGATTTATTTGTATTTTTATTTAAAAACAGTAGTGTTCCTGAGTTGAGAAGGGACATACAGTGGTTTAAAAACTATTTGCCCCCTTACAGTATTTTTGCATTTTTGTCATATGTAAATCTTTCAGGTTTTTAAACAAACTTTAATATCTATAATATCTAAACTATAATACCTACTATCAACAACGCAACCACAATTGGCCGAAAGCTTTAGTCACTTTCAGAATGAGCCATTTAAGGGCTTTGTCACTTTTATGCAAATATGTAAGCTCTTGCTGGCCAAACCATGGCTATGCTAAGCGTTAACCACATGCTAGTGTTAGCTTGTGCTAAATGACAAAACACGAATAAGCAAGTTCATACTGTTTGGCATTAACAGAGATTTTAAATCTGGCAAATTGATAATAAAGACAACCATCAACAAATGGTTGTCAATAAAGATAACAAAGACAAAGGGAAATTATAATATTTTCAATGATATGAAACATATTACCAAGTAAACAAATAAGTATTGTTACAACAAAGAAATAATCTAACAAACACTAGTTTCCTTACTTTTTGTGCTGTTTTTTTATTAGTTATATAGGTATACGAGTTTTGAACCCAGTCAATAGTGTTCTCCCCTGTCTCATTTGTTACCCCGCCCCCTCGTTTCTTTCTCCTGGTGTTTCTTGTTTCTCAGTTTGTATCTATACCCCATGTGTTTCTTTATTTTCTGTCCTGTTTTAGTTCGACCCTGTCCTGTTAAACCCTGCTTTTTCTTTTGATTACCTTAATAGTTCTTTATTTGCTTGATAGTCTTGTTTTAGTTTTTATTCTTTAAGTCTAAAAATAAACCTGTCCTGCATTTGCATTGCACCCTGCCTCTGAAGCATTACAGTAAGTGTGAAGAACTTTTTTTTTTTTATTAAAATAATGTTTTTCAGCCTTTTTCCCTTTAATAATGATCAAAAAGCCCTTTACTTGAGGTTCTCCAATTGTACATACCTACTATCTACCATGAACATGGTTCTTTATGAAACCAGAAACAGCCCCCCAGGTCCCACAGGTTAATTTAACTCTACTGCCAAATGTTATATTGCCGTCACGCATGCAGAAATAAATGAATCTGACTTCCTGCACTGTAATTATGCAGCATTAAATAAATAAACAGATCAAAGTTTGGCTGGAAACTGAATGCTTATTGCTTTCGTGCCTGAACCCAAGAGCCTCACCTATTCCAGTCAGAGCGCAGGGCTGAGTTCTTCTCAGGAAACCTTTTAAAACCTCAGCAAATCTGCAGCAACATGTTGTTAACTTTCACTTCTTATTCTGAATGAAATATGCCAATGTATATATATATATATATATATATATATATATATATATATATATATATATATATATATATATATATTTATATATAACTTCTCTTTGTTGAAAGCCTATAATAATTTACATTACACTTACATTTATAACATTTATCTGATGCTCTTATAGAAAGTGACAAGGTTATTCCTGTTACAGAAGTGGTGGACCAATGACTCTTATTGGTAAAACAAGACCGCACATTTCAGTTTTTTATTTGTAAAAAAAAAAAAAAAAAAAAAGTTTCGAATCATGCATGATTTTCTTTCATCTTCGCAAATGCGTACCACTTTGTGTCAGTCTTTTACATTAAATTCCAGTTAAATATATTTATGTTGGCTGTTAATGTAATGTAATGTGACAAAATACGAGAAAAAAAAAAGTTCAAAGGGTATGAATACTTTTGCAAGCCACTGATTGGATTATTTCACATTACGCCCCAAAAAAACGCACCCATTAATTAAGAGAATTAGTACATGCATAGTACCCTTTGAGCATTTCGAGCTGAGCAAGGTGTACTTTTCCTGTTGTTACAATAGCGAAGACACACTGACACGCCCTAATTCAAGCCCAATGCATGATGCATGGTTGATGCCTTAACTATAGATCGCTAAAACCTGCCGAAGTGTCTAGACAATGCATTTAGACAAATCTCTGCTCTAATTAAAGAGTAACTCAACCAGTTTTCAGTGTCTTTTATGCAACTTCAGTTTATCTGTTACATCACCGTCGCTTTCCCCAACTGTTAAACCAGATGTGTCATAAAAGCATGTTGAGTACTGACTGAAAATCCATCATGTTTATTAGGACATGTTCTATTTACTATTTATTTAAGACATACTGTCTTAGAAATACATCAGTTTGAATTACTGTTCTAGATATTTTCTTGTTTTTTTTTTTTGCATATACAGATTTATATATATATATATCTATTTTTTTTTTTTTATTATTTTTTTTTTTATTGTCTGTATATTTCCTGGCACCTCTTCTTTTCTGTCTTTATCTTATCTGACCTTATCGTATGTAGTCTTATAAAATGCAAAGTTGTAAAATCAATAGTAATAGTATAGTACAAAAAAATAAACAAAGAAAAACACAGATATGTAATTCAACACAGATAGGAAGCATGCAGATAATTTTTTTTGCAAAAGTTTAACTAAGTTTAGCTATCCACAGATTGTAGTCTAGTAGTTATCAACTGGGCATCGTGAATATGAGCAAATATTATACCACAGTTAGTTCCGACCCTGCAATGTGATTGGCTAAGAGGTGTTCTATGAGTTCTACCCTTATCAGCTGGTAATGCACTGTAACCGAAGCTTTCCATGTGTTACTCCGCCACATACAGGTAACCTAGCAACGATGCAGCGCTTACAAACCAAACAGCGCAGCTACAAACAAACAGAGCAAACAGATCCTATTTTCTCCTCCTCTTTAACTCTTTAAAATCTTTTTAATAAACAGTGATATTAATGAAACTCACAATAATCACAATAATACAGGTTCGTGCTATAGCGTGTAATATTGGCACTGTTGTGCTGCGGTTGTAGGTGTTACAGCACTTTTTCTTATGTTTTATTGCTTGAAGTAAAAGATCCTTCCTCCTCCCAATCTAACATCCTATAAATTCCACCTCCTCCCTTTAACCCTTTAACCCTGCATATCTCTCATTCCTGACCCCACTGATTACAGACGGGTTTGGCCTTCAGCAACAAAGCAGAAACAAAGCAGAAACCGCCCACTTTATTCCATTTTTCTTCCACTTTCTTCTATTTTTCTCCCACTTTCTCCCAATTTTCTCCCACTTTCTCCCATTTTCTTCCTCTTCTCTCCTACTTTCTCCCATTTCTCTCTCACTTTCTCCCATTTTCCCCCCACTTTTCTCCCACTTTCTCCAATTTCTCTCTTACTTTCTCCAACTTTCTCCCATTTTCTCTCACTTTTCTCACACTTTCTCCAAATTCTCCCATTTTCTCCCACTTTCTTCCACTTTTCTGCCATTTTCTCCCACTTTTGTTTCAATTTCTTCCAATTTTCTACCACTTTTCCTGCAGTATTATCTCATACTATCATAAGCATATCATGTCAGTTAAGTAGCCAGTCCTATGGAATAGCAAAGTCAGTTCATTCCTTTTGCATTCCTCTCTAAACTAATAAGGAAGTAAACTACCTGTATGTGAGGAAATACAAAATATTTACAACTCTGGAAAAAATGAAAAGCCCACTTCAGTTTCTGAATCAGTTTCTCTGATTTTGCTATTTATAGGTTTATGTTTGAGTAAAATGAACATTGTTGTTTTATTCTATAAACTACAGACAACATTTCTCCCAAATTACAAATAAAAATATTCTCATTTAGAGCATTTATTTACAGAAAATGAGAAATGACTGGGAGATGTATATATTTTTACAATAATATTATATATTATATAGTTTCTTTAAACAAAGGTAAGAACTTTTTATCACGTTTTACACCCAAAGTCCATTTCACACCTTTAAGAGTTCTCCTTTAATGACCATGAGTAAATGTGTGTCCCGGGCTAAGACCAGTTGATGTTGCAGTGATGCAAAATGTGACACAGCGCTGCTTTAAATCTGCATTGCAGATAATGGGAACATTGTTTTACTTAAACATTGGAACAATTAAGTAATTTTAAATGTGTCCAGACACGTTATTTCCCACCTCAAAGGTGTTGGCCTTCCGCAGAACATCATAAAATCAAGGGCTGGTAGTTAACAAGGACTCCGGCTTTCAGGTGATAATTTGTTTCTCTGAAGGTGTGGAGGAGACAAAACAGCATAGCTGAAGAAATGATTTAAGGAGTGCCTGAGCTAATTGTTTACAACAGTAGAAACCAGTCCGTGTCAATCATGTAATAAAAATGTCTTTCCTAAGGTTAACTTAGAAAAATGAGGAATATCTCAGAATTAGCCAATGAAAACCCAAAAATCAGTGTATCAGAAAATCTGAATATTATATAATAAGACCAATTGGTATTTTTTTGGTGTGCCAAAGTCCTGCTGGAAAATGAAATCTGCATATCCATAAAAGTTTTGGGGGGCCATCTGCTGGTGTTGATCCACTGCGTTCAAAGTCAGTGCAGTTTTGTTTTCCTGCAAAATCTTACAGCACTTCATATCTTACAGCTTCCCTCTGCTGAAAACAACTTTTATGGAGATGCGGATTTCATTTTCCAGCAGGACTTGGCACTCTGCCCAAACTGCCAAAAGTACAAATTGGTCTTATATAATATTCTAATTTTCTGAGGTTTTGTAGGCTGTAAATCATAATCAATAATCAACAATAAAAGAAATAACCACTTAAAATAGATCACTTTTTATGAGATGCACCAGTATAAGAAATCCTCAAGCCCAGCCTTTATGCTCAACCATATCTCATCTTGTATCCAGAACAGAGGCCTGATATTTTATCTGGAAGAAAAAAAACTCACATAATTTGTCTCGACAGGCTCGTCACTGCTGTAGGGAAAATGCGCTATGCATGAGCTCCAGTAGATATAATAAAATGTGAATTGGGTGCCAGAGGATTGTCCTGGCAGTAGAATAGATTCCTATGAGAACATGTGTAAGATAAAGATAAATATCACCTAGAAAAGAAAGAGTGCTGACATGGGTGTGGTTTAGCCCCAGGGTGAAAACCTGGCATCTCCCCACTCTCTCTCTCTAACATCTTCCACAAACCTGAACAGGTAAGGTACTTTGCATTTTATCACTTGCATGCTCAAACACAGGGTTGCCAGGTCCAACAAAAAAATGCCCAACCCAAACTCTAAAAGTCTAAAAAACTACCCTTTAGCAAAGCTATGAGTGTTTATAAGGGATTTCCTTTTATCAGTATTGCTATTTATCTTTTATCTTCAAGCCATTGAAGTGTCTGTCTGTATTATTAAGTTTCTAAACTGAAAGCAGAAGCATTTCTGAGTGGAGGAGAATATGAATAAAATATTTAATGTTTAATGGAACCAGTGTGCTGGAAACACTATCCCTGCTAAACCAAATTACTATATTCCTTCTAAAAACTGGGGTGTCGGGTCACTTTTTGTGACAGGAGTTCTTCTTCTTCTGGCCACGTCACGCATATATTAATGTCTTTACGTACTTACGTCACACGTACAGCCTCTAAAAGAGCAGCTGGTGGAGCAACGGGGACTTCAGAAGAGGAAACTCAGAGCTCAGTAGCTCATTCACTCATAGTAAAACCAAAGAAACGAAGGAGTGAAGATTCTGACTGAGCTCTCTATCTCTCTCTTTCTCTCTGACTGAACATAACCTGGAATCGAATTCATTCATCTGCTCTGACTGAAAGGAGACCGCATCACACTCGCCCAGTTTAAAATTATTTTTTCGCATGCTTGGTGCAATTATTTCTTCTCACCAGAGAGGACGCTAAATCCTACAAAATCTTCCAAAACAAATCAGCTTTAATAATATTGTGACATTAGTGTTTTATTAGTTTTAGTTGTTTTAGTTATTTTATAACAGTTGCATTTCCCAGTCAATAACTCTTAATAGTAACGTAATTAGCAAAAAAATAAATATATTTTTAATTTTTTATGGATTTCTCTCTCTCTCCCGCACTTTTTCTCACGCTGTCCTCATGTCGTTATGTTGTCCTGTTTCTTATTGTTGTAATTAATCTTCCATGTTAAAGTAACATCCAAGGCAAAACCCCCAAAGAATTTTCACCCACAACTGGATTTACAAACAAGTCCAATTTGGTGGGAAAACCGCAAACCTGGCAACTCTGCTCAAACAGCTTTTGCCCTTTAAGTCTAAGGAAACTTTTATCTATTTTTTTGTTGGTCCAGAAGAATAAAAAGATCTAATCAGACATTGGTGAAATGATTTGAGGGTGTGGAACCAGCACATTCTCCTGCAAGGTCCAGTGACAAGACACGCCCTTATCACAAGTGATCTATGAGGGGAGGTGTGTTCACCCAAACTACTGTAGAAAAAGAGAAGCAGGTCGAGCGAGATTTACAAAAACCCGTTTTCTCTGGTTCTTATAAAAGAAAGGTCAACAAAGAAAGATAAGATATCTCACACACACAAGTAGCAGAAGAGTTATGGCACGAAAAAGGCATTTCAAATCAACAAAAAACAGTAAAAAAAAACTACACTGAAGTCAGATTGTTTTTCTTGGCATTTTCCTTTTAAAGAAATCTGATACTCGCTGCAAGGTTTCAACAAAGCACTCAGCTATTCGGCCGTGCCATTTCCCCTCAGGGTGAATCACTGAAGCCATCCTGAGCTGATTGGAAGTGCTGACTTTGGGATTATCATTTTAAAATGCTAAATATTTTAGGTTGCAAATACAGCTCTGGAAAAAAAATGAAAGACGACTTAAAAATGATGAGTTTCTTTGATTTTTCCAAATTAAAAAACCTTAAAAATATATAATCAAGAGAAGGATGGATGATCACAAGCCATCAAACCACCAAACAGAACTGCTTGAATTTTTACACCAGGAGTAAAGCAGCATAAAGTTATCCAAAAGCAGTGTGTAAGACTGGTGGAGGAGGAGAACATGATGCCAAGATGCATGAAAAAACAACTGTGATTAAAAACCATCAGGGATGGATGGATGGATGGATTTATTTGGCATTTGGGAGAAATGTTGCTCGTAATTTATAGAATAAAACATTTATTTATAGAATGTCATTCCTTTTAAACAACTAGCAAAACACCTGATTCAAGTCAAGTCAACACTTAAGAGGCTTTTATTGTCATCATCACATCTGAGTACAGGTACACAGTGTAACAAAATTATGTGCAATGTGGAACAACAATACAATAGACAAACATAATTGTATTTTTGTTTTATGCTGCACCACAGTGTAATTGCATTACACTGTGTACCTGTACTCATTAATTCCATTACTTTAAACAGTTGGTCAGTCTTCAAACAACTGATGCCGTGCCTCTGCTTAACTGGAATGAAAACCTGCAGCTACACCAAGTCATTACTTAAAATCTACTTCTACTTCCGCTAAAATTCACTTTTTCTTTTGTATTGTGAAATACAGTGGGTCTCTGAGTTGTTTATGATGCTACACATGATATTCATGGCCCCGCCCACCTAACAGCGCTAGGAACAGCATGCAGTTCATTCCTGTGTTATTTGTGCGAATAACACATCAGTGTTTAAATGCTTTACCCAGTAATTCAGCGAAGAGCTAAGAAACAAATGATTAGAATTAGTCTATGGAGGAAAAACACCACCAGCAAAGTACTTAATTGAGATAGATAGGTGAATCGATGTTTAGAACAGTTCTGTTTAGACAAGTTAATAAAATAGGATCTCCAGTGGATTTTACAGAGTTTTAGTGTTTTACAGAGACTCTAAGACTAGGTCAGTGGCTAAACTGCACTTAGCAGGGCATTATTACACATGATGTAAAGCAACATATGATGACATTGCAAAGACTGATATTAGTGTAAAAATGACTTTATTTATTTTAAACGTTTCTAACTGTTGTTTGTCTCGCTGCCTCCTGGTGTCGCAGTGCTGTTAGCCAATCAGAGGTGACATGTTTGCATGTATGAATATTCATAAGCAAGCTACAACATCCCCACCAAGACAAATGCCCATCTTTGCCCAATTTCTTTTTTTTTTTTTGAAAATCAAAATACGATAACCTCTACAGTTATAGCTATAGCTAGAAAAAGGCATATGTTAAAAGACTACTTACCATTATATTTACAGTTCTTAAAAGTAGTTTTGTTTGCCTGTTTATTTTCTTGGCATTTATATTTTAAGAAAATTCAACTCTACCCACCTGTTTCAGTGCTGGTTTTAACAGGGCTCTCTGCTTCTCGCCCTGAGGGAAATTTCTGAAGCGATCATAAGGAACATTTCATTAGTTAATGAAATCAGATGAACTTGATTAAAAGCACTGACTCAGCATGTCAGACTCAGAAACCACTAATCATTAGAGCATTTAAACTATTTTTAATGTTATATAAGCTAATATTTAATTAAAAAAAGCTCAGCACCCCAAAACCATAATTGCTGATTTGCTGTGGATTTAGAATAAAAACTGCTTCATCTGTAATATTATACATATATTTATATATATATATATATATATATATATATATATATATATATATACAGCTCTGGAAGAAAATTAAGTGGCCACTTCACTTCAGGATATAGGATGCAAATTACTAAACTGTCACTTAAGAGTGCTTTTACTAAACGTACATGCAATGCAATTTAATTTGAGCTAAACAGCTGTTCAGTTGCAGTTTAACCTGATATATTTGCTAGGTGTTGCTGACCATGTGCGTCCCTTCATGACCAACATTTATCTTTAAGAAGCAGTTTCTCAGAGTCAGTTTCTCTGATTTTGCTATTTATAGGTTTATGTTTGAGTAAAATGAACATTGTTGTTTTATTCTATAAACTACAGACAACATTTCTCCCAAATTCCCCCCAAAAAAGTCATTTAGAGCATTTGTTTGCAGAAAATGAGAAATGGCTGAAATAACAAAAAAAGAGTTTTAAGAGCTCAGAAATCAATATTTGGAGGAATAACCCTGTTGGTTTTTAATCACAGTTTTTTATTTAATGCATCTTGGCATTATGTTCTCTTCCTCCACCAGTCTTACACACTGCTTTTGGATAACGTTATGCCACTCAAGCAGTTCAGTTTGGTGGTTTGATGGTTTGTGATCATCCATCTTCCTCTTGATTATTTTCCAGAGGTTTTCAATTTGGTAAAATCAAAGAAACTCATCATTTTTAAGTGGTATTATTTGTTAATTGTTTTGTATGTTTTGCGACAGCAGCTACTGGGGATCGGAATAAAGCTATATAAAACAATACTAAAATAACACAACCCAGATTAGCATGATCCGCATGTTCTCTAATGTCTGAACGTGTGTCTAACTTTACCTGCAGCCACGCAAACAGAGACCTGGAGTTTCACTTTATTCCAGTAACTAAAGATTATCAGCTTCACTTCTGTGGAATCAATTAAAGCAATAGCTGTGTTGTAGCTGTTGGGTAGAAGTGAAAAGTTTCAGGCGATTGTTCTTTGGCAGGTTTGGTGGGGAGGGGGAGAGAGAGGACATTCCTTCACTGTGCTGAAGCCTGTTTTGCTTTTGTCCCCAGAGCAGAAGAGGAGTGTCTCAGGGGCGGAGCTTCCTCCTCCAGCAGATAAGAGCCAGAAGCCGAGGACTGAAGCGCACCTTTCCTGCGCTGAGCTCCAGAGAGCAGGAGGCAAATTAAACCTTTAAACCTCCGCCTGGAGACGGGAGAGCATGAGATAAACACCAACATCTGTGAAGATCTCACTTCTATCAGGTAAGAACATAAAGTTATGCTATATAAAGTTATGCTATCATGCAATAATCAACACTTCAGATTATCTGAGGATTTCTCCTTTAGATACTTTCTCTTTTGTTCATGTCCATGTTCCACCACTCATCAAAAACAATGCATTCTATTATATGTGCTCTGAGACAGTGTTTCTCAAACATTTGCATCCGTTAAAATATACAGCTTTGGAAAAAAAAGTAAAAGAGCATTTAAAAATGATAAAATGAGTTTCTTTGATTTTACCAAATTGAAAACCTGAACGGTCAAAAGCTTAAATTTTTGCACCAGGCATAAAGCAGCATAAAGTTATCCAAAAGCAGTGTGTGAGACTGGTGGAGGAGAACATGATGCCAAGATGCATGGAAACAAAAAACTGTGATTAAAAACCATCAGGGTTATTGACAATATATAAGTATTTTTTATTTGTAATTTGGGAGAAATGTTGTCTGTAGTTTATAGAATAAAACAATAATGTTCATTTTACTCAAACATAAACCTATAAATAGCAAAATCAGACAATCTGATTCATTATTAACTTAATATATAAAGTTTCATTGGTCCAGGAATAAAGCCCTGTGGAACGCCACAAGATCTGCTCTATCAACCAACAGTTCACCAACAGTTCACTACACTGCACAGTTAGTAAACACTACTATGCTTCCTGCATGCATGTGTTTTGTTTACTACCTTATTTATCTATTTATTAACTGTAGTGCAGAAACTGTGCAGTGTAGTGAACTGTTGGTGAACTGTTGGTTGATAGAGCAGATCTTGTGGCGTTCCACAGGGTTTTATTCTAGGACCAATTAAACTTTATATATTAAGTTAATAATGATAAAAACAGCAAATTTATACTCGGTTTACATCCTGATTAAACAGAAACAGTAATCAATCAAACTACTTATAAACCATAGTACTAACTTACAGAACAATCCTGTATATTAAATACTGTATATATGACATTTACAGTTAGTCCTGTCCCAATAATTGCAATATTGATCAATATCGTACAATAAATGAACATGACCTCAATAATATTTGATATCACAAATATTAGTGATATTGTCAGTTGTGTATGTTTATTTATGTATGTTTGTTCATATATATATAGTAGGTGAATAAATAAGTATATAATTCCCAAACTAATTATGATAAATGATTATTTCCAATATTTCCAATGTCTTTAAAAAGCGTATAATTGCTTTTAATAGTCTTAAAATTACAAAAATATCGTGTATCGCAATAATTTTTGTAGTGATATATCGTCCACAAACAAATTCATATTGTGACAGGCCTGTGTACAGTATATGTGAAGATTACACGTCTATATTACTGTGTATAAATAAAATATAAATGTGTTCGTGTGCGTAGTAGGAGGTAGGAGGTATTGTTTTTTTACTCGGGGTTTAAGAACAGCCGCTCTGAGACAATGAAGAGGAATTCTGAGGAAGTGGGCGAGGAAGTGAACTTGCAGAGCCTGTGTGATTAATCCTATAACAGCGTGGGTTAATTTGGGTCAGTGTGTTTAGTGAGTTTTACTGTTTCACTATTAACTCTTCGCTGTAGAGAAACACAGCAAACATTTACACAGAGTCACCTTTGACCGTTTATGAGCAGACAGCGCTGTAATCTAGAGTTAATGGGTGTTTAACATCAGTTATGGATGGATCAGGAGTTAAGGGTGGGAAAGGGGTGTAGATTAACTCATAGTTTTACACTTTTTACGCAAATGTAGATTAGAAAATCTGCTGAAACCTGGCAACCTAACATGTAGGATAAATATAATCTTACTCTCAAAATACCATAAAAAAAACTTTCCCATAATTGCAAATATAACTTAAGATACACTTAATTTTTATACACTTTTATATTTGATAAATCATATGTGATTATATATGATTTACATTTGATATATATGATTAAAAATTTAAAAACTCTATGTATCTCTACAGGATAACATAATCTCACTGTCAAAATACCATAAAAAACATTCCCAAAAATTGCAAATATAAGTTAAGTTACACAATATTTTTTTTTTCTAATCTTAAATCAGGTTTATTATTAAGATATTAACCCTAATGCAGTGTTGTTTGTTTGTTTATAGCTATGGTTGTTAATTATCTGGTTAATAAATCAGGTTAAACTGCACCTGAACAGCCGTCTAGCTTGAATTAAAATAGTATATTTGACAGATGGGTTGGATCGAGAAAAAAATACTATAATGTTATAAGTAATATTTGCAATTTGTGGAATGTTTTTTATGGTATTTTGACAGTGAGATTAATGTTTATCCTGTATTTGCTGTAAAATATGCATAGATATGGACTGTGTCTAGTCTAAAAAAGCATTTTAATGTTTAAAAGTCTTTAGTAAATTATAAACTATTGGAAAATGCCTTTTTATATAACTTACATTTTTTGGGTCATTGATCCAGTTCATTCTGCTTTATATTTGGCATAAAATAAATAAATGTTCTGGCATTTCTCCTGAAGAAACAGAGAAACTGATGAGTTTCGCTCTGCAGGTTTCATCATGTTACTCCCACATCAAGTGGTGAACGGCATTCTTTCACTGTGATGTAAATGAGAATGACGGATGCTGTGAACAAACAGTGAAGTGACACTTTCCTGCACGGGCATATTTGTGCACTTGTGCGTGGAAAACTGTGGGTGTGAACAGGGAGAGAGTTAGATAGAGCTCTGTAGAATTAAACATTTTATTTTGAATAAAAGATGCACATTTATATGATGCTTAAATTAGAAATGGTGTAAGAAAAGGCTGGGGGCACTTTTTAGTCATTAATGAACTAAACTTATTAGTAGATTTAAATGCCTGGGTTCTGACACTACATGACATCCTATTATCTACAAAAACAACAACAAATGTATTAAAAGATTTTAGGTTTTAAGACCTACAATTCATTTAATTTAGCTAGAAGCATGGTGTAATCTGAAGCAGTGATCTAGTGTGCAATGATTTAACTTTTTACATTTTACACTTTTTACCCAAATGTAGATTAGAAAATCTGCTGAAAACTGGCAACCTAGCATGTAGGATAAACATAATCTCACTGTGAAAATACCATTAAAAAATAATAATAATAACTTTCCCAAAATTGCAAATATAACCTTAGATACACTTAACTTTTATACACTTAATTTATATTTGATATATATGTATTTGATTAAATACTTTTAAAAACATTAAAATGCTCTTTTAGACACAGTCCATTTCTATGCATCTCTACAGCAAATACAGGATAAACATAATCTTTCATAAATCAGGTTTATTATTGAGATATTAACCCTAATGCAGTGTTTGTTTGTTCATAGCTGTGGTCGTTAATCATCTGGCTAATAAATCAGGTTAAACTGCACCTGAACAGCCGTCTAGCTTGAATTAAAAATCGAGGTCTGATTACATTCTCACCACAAGTGTAATCTGAGGCAGTGATTTAACGTGCAACGATTTAAGCAAGAAATGTGCTCCAGGCTAAAGGTTAGCGATGCTAGAGGTTAATTTTAAGCCACATTATCTCTTTATATTTAGTGCAAAAGCTAATTTTGCACTGAAGCTAATTTAAGATGCAAATTACCTCAATTTTCCTAAAGTAAACTTCACTTTCACTGAACTGTCCTTTAAGCGCCTCTTATACTGCTTTCACTAAACATGCATGTAATGCAAAATATCATTTTTAACCCTTTAGGCCATTTTTTTTATCCTGGTCCAGCACATTTTAGAGGAATCTCTGCTTTTTATAACACAATCACTGCAACTCTGAAAAAAAGGCTTGGTAATGAACTGATTAGTTGAATCAGGTGTACTGGACGTTGCACATTTTTGGTTCAATCAAACCAAATAAACTTTGTGAATGCATACATATATTATATTCTTATTTATACTGTACACCTGTTTAATTTGTTATTTTAAATTTGCCACCCAAACCAGGTCAGGGAAAGTTTCAGGAAAAACAAATGGTCTGTTTATTCAAGACAAAACTGCAGCAGGGTGTGAGCGTGAAAAACTGGAATTACAGGACACTAAACAGGGCTGGGAAACTGACCTTTATGTCAATGTATGCATGATGTGTTGTGTTATATTATAATAAAATATAATAGATAGCAGCCTCTTAAAGGGAATGATGAGCCAGTGACATGCTGATTGGTTTATTTTACATTGCATCTAAAATAACCACACCCATGATTAATTAAAAGAGCCATACAAGGTGTACTTTTTCCGTCGTTACGATAGCAAAGACATGCTGACACACCCTAAATCAAGCTGTGGAGCATCTCATAGGGTGCTAAAATAGGGCCCTGGGTCTTTTTTAATACCAGTCACTCATTGCTTAAATGCCACAGTCTTTTTAAGGATATAGGATGCAAATTCCCTCAATTTTTCTAAAGTAAACTTCACTTTTACTAAACTGTCACTTTAAGAGCCTCTCAAACTGCTTTTACTAAACGTACATGCAATACAATGTAATTTGAGCTAAACAGCTGTTCAGTTGCAGTTTAACCTGATATATTTGCTAGAGTTTGCCGACCATGTGCATCCCTTCATGACCAACATTTATCTTTAAGAAGCAGTTTCTGAATCTGTTTCTCTGATTTTGTTATTTATAGGTTTATGTTTGAGTAAAATGAACATTGTTGTTTTATTCTATAAACTACAGACAACATTTCTCCCAAATTTCAACTAAAATATTCAGTAATTTAGAACATTTGTTATATGCAAAAAATGAGAAATGGCTGAAAAAACACAAAACAAAAATAGATGCGCAGCTTTCAGACTTCAAAGAATGCAAAGAAAATGTTCAAAAGTTCATATTCATAAAGTTTTCAAAAAAGTTCAGAAATCTGTTTTTGGTGGAATAATCCTGATGGTTTTTAATCACAGTTTTCAAGTTTGGATAACTTGATGCTGCTTTACTCCTGGTGCAAAAATTCCAGCAGTTCAGTTTGGTGGTTTGATGGTTTGTGATCATCCATCTTCCTCTTGATTATATTCCAGAGGTTTTTAATTTGGTAAAATCAAAGAAACTCGTTGTTTTTAAGTGCTTTTAAGGTTTTTTTTGTATAACTAGCTTCAAAGAGACAAAGAGTTGAGTGTTCTTCAGTGGCCTTTCAAACCCCCGGACCTGAATCCAACAGAACACTTTTACTATGTGGTAAAACAGGAAAGTTGGAGGATGACAGTGAGCTAAAAAAATAATCTGCAGGAATTTTGTGATGCAATCATGAGTCTTAAAGGAATGTTTCCAACGTCTTGTGAAATTGAGAGAAAAGGGAGAGACTACCTAGTATTAGTTAAGAATAGAATGCATTTATGAGTATTTGTGATTTATGTATGTACAAAATAATAGGCAGTAATCCAGTGCAAACTGGACAAATGCAAATATATAACAAGTATAAGTAATGCATGTAGACTTTCCCTTTTTCAACCCACACAGACACATAGTTCTCTTATCTATTCTCATATCTCAGAGATAAGATATGCAGACAACACCCTTCACCCGTATCAGCTGTCTGTAGTTTGGGCGTGGTCTAGGATGTGTTGTACCATCAAACAGCAGTCAGGCACGTCCTTTATGGTATTTTTTAATGGCGTACGTTTTTCAGATAGAGATTAGCAGTGGTGGACAGTAATAGCATGAACATCATTTATAACTGTACTCAGCTTGACTTTTTTATGATTGTTCTATTTATTAAGAATCAAAATAACTGGTAACTTCGATACTAAATCCACCAGTTTCGTTTCTAATGATGGATTTTAATGACAACTGGGTTCCGTTTAACTTCCATTTAGCCACACCCACCTATGATAATGGCCTGTTAAGTCTACATATATTACTTACAATAGAACCTGTCTGCCAACGCGACTGCTGAGACGATTGATGTGAAAAAGCAGCATGATGTGCCGCTTTTAAATACACAATTTATATTCAGATATGAAACCAAACATCACTGAAACCTACCAGCCTGGAAAGGGTTACACGGCTTTAGGACATTCATGAAAAACACTTTTTTCTATGGACAATATTGACAGGATTTGTATATATTGTTTGGTACCACTTTAAAATAAGGCTTCTTTATAAAGGGTTTATAAATAAAACCATTAATAAGCAGTTACAACACAGATTAGAAGGACAATAGTGGCCTGTCATGAACCAAATAGTGATTCCACATTGGTTTATACTGTTAATCCTTTAGATACTTATCTTACGGAACCATTTTGCATAGTGTTGAGGAGTTTGAATGCCTGTAGGAAGAAGCTGTTGCAGAGCCTGGTGGTGGAGGCTCAGATGCTTTACTTATCTTTACAGATGCTGTTCTTCTTACTTATGTTTTCTAAGCATTTCTTATGCTTTTTACATTGTATAATAATTGCTTTAATATTACAGTATTATCTATTATGCAGTATATTGGACTGCATGCGTTATGTAGAGATTTTAACTATGTGCTAACTATGTCCATTTTTTACAGAATGAAGTAAACCTTCGTTGAGGAGGTTGGTGGAATACAGAATTCAGCTTTCTTCACACAAACAGAGGTAATAGAATTAGAAGTACAATACTTACGTGAATATATGCACTGTTAAACTGTTAAAGTGTAGCAGTTACCCGATATTTGTGCACAACATGCAGTAAAACTATTAAAACTACCTTTTTATGTTCATACTAGTGGTGTCATGATTTAAAAAGTTTAAATGCTGGTACGCCCCTGTACTTTTGAGAGGGATAGAGCTATCTATGTACTATACATGTATACAATAGTTTTGTTTCTTTATTAATTATAATATTTTAATGTGCTGAGTAAAAGTTTACGGATGAACTGAATGCGTTAACACATTAAATTTGACAGCAGTAGTTTATACACAAATAATATAAGACAATTCAATTAATCAAAACAGTTTTTTTTTCCTGTTTTTTATTTACAGGTTTGGGAACAAAAGATCATCTCAAGATGCCGGCTCAGGAAAATGGCCAAGCTAAAGGGGCAGTGGCTGGAGTGTTTCTCCAACAATCAAATGAGACTATTACTGTATACCAAGCCTTTAAAAAACGACTTCTAAAACCAGGAACATGTCTGGCCCTCCTAGAAGCTCAAGCTGCAACTGAGGGGATTATTGACCCCATTAGCAACAGGAAACTCTCAGTTGAAGATGCTGTTAAAGAGGGAATTGTGGGACCAGAGATGAAGGAGAAACTGCAGTTTGCAGAAAAGGCGAGAAAAGGCTTTTCTCCTTACAATCCACCACTTTCCTTATTCCAGGCAATTCAGAAATCTGTGATTCCCGAAGAATACGGGCTCAGATTGCTCGAAGCCCAGATCTCAACTACAGGTGTTTACGACCCTGTTGAGAAATGTTATCTTACAGAAAAGGAAGCCTGCGAGAGAGGACACTGTGAGAAAGGTATCTTCACAGACCAAATGGACGCATTGAAAGTCTTCTACGATCCAAACTCTCAGGAAAAGCTCTCCTATGCACTTCTGATGGAGAAATGTATCGTGAGTTCACAAACCGGCCTGCTACTCCTCCCACTGTACATCACGTTCAAAGGTCTTCGTAGGGGAGTGACGTCCAACGAGCTACTGGCGTCCAAAATCATTGACCAAAAAACCTTTACTGACCTACAGGAAGGAAAGACCACAACAAAGCATGTGATGCTCTTGGAGACAGTTAAGGAGTATCTGGAGGGGACAGGAAGCATCGGGGGAGTGGCAGTGCTCTCCTCCAATAAGAAAATGAGCATCTATCAGGCAATGAGACAGGGGATAATCATGCCTGGAACAGCATTGGTGCTACTCGAGGCACAGGCAGCCACTGGCTTCATGATAGATCCTGTTCAAAACCAAAAGTTCAGCGTTGACGATGCCCTCAAAAATAGGCTTGTGGGACCAGACTACTATGCAAAGTTGCTCGCAGCAGAACGCGCCGTTACGGGATACAAGGATCCGTATACTGGAAACACAATTTCACTGTTTCAGGCTCTATCCAAAGATCTGATTGTGAAAGAACACGGCATCCGTTTGCTCGAAGCTCAGATTGCCACAGGTGGAGTCATTGATCCAATCAACAGCCATCGACTTCCTGTAGAAGTTGCATACAACCGAGGCTTCTTCGATAAAGAGATGAATGCAATCCTAGAAGATTCTGGAGATGATACCAAAGGGTTCTTTGATCCAAACACAAAAGAAAACCTTACGTATCTGCAACTGATGAATCGTTGTGTCATTGATCCTTCAACAGGCCTGACATTACTGCCTCTGTACGAAGCGACTGGTGGACAAAATGCTGAACACAGCTTCATCGACTACAAAATCAAACTAGCCTTCAGAAATCATATGGTTAAAGTGACAGGCGGAAAGTACAAAGGAATGACCGTTTCCCTTTGGGAGCTGCTGATGTCCGAATACTTCACAGAAACACAAAGGCAAGATATGTTCCAGCGTTACAAAACAGGAAGCCATACAATCGAGACAATAACTACCCATGTCCTAGAGATCATTGAACGTTCACAGAAAACAACCACTCCAGTTTTTGAAGGCATCAGAGTAGGAGTCACTCCAGATCAGCTGGCTGATGCTGACATCATTTCTAAGAATGACGCGGATAAATTAAAAAAAGGGGAGATAACTGTAGAGGACATCAAAGAGGATGAATCAGTTAAAATATACCTACAAGGGAAAACAAGCATTGCAGGGGTCATGCTTCCTGACTCTCAAATTATGTCGATTTACCAGGCCAGACGAAAAGGGTTGCTAAGGCCAGGAACATCACTTATCCTACTGGAAGCACAAGCAGCAACAGGATTCATCATTGATCCAATTGCTAATGCTAAATTTTCAGTTGATGAAGCCGTAAAGGCTAAAGTTGTGGGGCCTGACCTTCATGCAAAACTTCTATCAGCTGAAAAAGCCGTGACCGGCTATAAAGACCCTCATACCAACAAAACCATATCTTTGTTCCAGGCAATGCAGAAAGAGCTGATCGTGAAAGATCACGGGATTCGTCTGCTGGAAGCTCAGATTGCCACTGGGGGCATAGTTGACCCAGTAAACAGTCATCGAATTCCAGTCCATATAGCCTACAAAAAAGGATACTTCGATGTCCAAATGAACCAGATTCTGAGTGATCCGACAGATGACACCAAAGGTTTCTTTGACCCAAACACTCACGAAAACCTGACATATCTGCAACTCATGAACAGATGCGTCATCGACCACAGCACTGGCCTTCGCCTTTTGCCAATCAAAGGGAAAGACAACAAAGTCAAAATACAAGACAACCTCAAAGAAACATTTCAAGCCAAGCAAGTCACTGTGAGGTACGGCAGGTTCAGGAACAAGAATGTCACACTCTGGGATCTCTTCAACTCTGAATATTTATCAGAACAGAAGAGACTTGAGCTGACACAAGGCTTCAGATCAAGGACACTGACAGTTGAGAAAATCACTACGATAATTCTGGAAATTATTGAGAACAAGGACGTTCTAAGAAATGCTGATCTCTACATTAAGGGACTTCGGAAGAATGTCTCTGTGTTGGACCTTCTGAAAATGAACATCCTGGATGAAAAATCATACAGAAAATTGCTTGAAGGAGAACTGTCACTCAAAGATATTCTTCAGATGGAGTCGGTGAAAAATGCTGTTGAGGGATCCAGCCCCATTGCAGGTGTGATTTTGCAAACATCTGGCCAGAAAATGAGCCTATATGAGGCCAAGAGAAAAGGCCTGCTTACCCCTGGTACTGCTTTATGTCTCCTGGAAGCACAGGCCGCCACTGGCTTTATGGTAGATCCAATTCGCAACCAAAAACTCACTGTTGAAGAGTCCTTACAACACAAATTAATTGGGCCAGAGTTGCATGAGAAGCTCCTGAGCGCTGAAGGAGCAGTAACTGGTTACAAGGATCCTTATACTGGTGAAAACTTATCCTTATTTCAAGCCATGAAGAAGGATCTCATTGTGCGCCAGCATGGAATTCGCTTGCTTGAAGCCCAAATTGCCACAGGTGGCATAATTGATCCCTTGCTAAGTGTGCATCTGCCTCTTGAAGTTGCCTACAAAAAGGGCTACTTTGATGCAGACATCAATCAGATCTTGTTAGACCCAAGTGATGACACCAAAGGCTTTTTTGACCCCAACACAACAGAGAACCTAACTTACATGGAGATGACAAAAAGATGCATCAAAGATTCAGAAACCGGACTTCTTCTGTTTCCACTGACTGGAAAAGGGAAAACACAAGAGCAACCTGTGAAAATTCTTTCTGATGCAGAAATAAAGAAGGCCTTTGAGAAGCAAACAGCTACAGTCCCGCTTGGTCGCTTCTCTGGACATTCTTATTCGCTATGGGAACTGATCAATTCTGAGTACTTTACTGATGAGCAAAGGCAGAATTTCATGGAACAATACAGATCAAAGGCAGTGATTCAGGATATTCTCAATATAGTTCTTACAACTATTACAGAACTCGAAAAGAGAGACGTGATTCTTCAGCAAACAATGGGAATAAGAAAACCTGTAACTGTGCAACAGCTGTTTGATAATGGAATCATAGATGCCACCACTTTCCAAAATTTGCAGGATGGTAAAACTACTTTTGAACAAGTCTTACAACGTGATTCAGTACAGCGCTGTTTAAAAAGCACCGGAAGCATTGCTGGAGTGCAAATTTCTCCTTCTCAGAATGTGCTCAGTATATACGAAGCCAAAACAAAGGGACTGCTCAGTCCTGAAATGGCACTGATATTGCTTGAAGCTCAAGCAGCCACAGGCTTTGTCATTGATCCTCTAAAAAACAGGTATCTCTCTGTTGAAGATGCAACCAAAGAACAAGTCATTGGACCAGATCTACTTGAGCACTTGCTTCTAGCTGAGCAAGCTGTTACAGGATTTACAGATCCATATACAGGGGAAGAGCTATGCCTGTTTGAAGCTATGAAAAAAGAACTTATTCCCAGAAACCACGGACTACGACTCCTGGAGGCACAGACAGCTACAGGAGGAGGAATCATTGATCCTGTTCTCAGCCTTTGGCTGCCTAGTAGTCAAGCCATGAAACGAGGATGCTTGGATGAGGAGACCTATCAGCTTCTAACCAAGCCTGATGAAAAAACAAAATGGTATACAGATCCAATCTCAAAAGAAAATCTCAGTTACCATCAGATAAGGGAGAAGTGTGGAAAATCAAGCACAGGCCTTCTGCTTTTGACTGTTCCTGAGAAAAACGAAAGGTCTGAATTCACTGACGAGCAAGTGAAGGCAGTGTTCAAAGGGAAGTCCCTAATAAACATCGGAGGGAAGTTTGAAGGAATGCGAATATCACTGTGGGATGTACTAATGTCAGACTATATTACAGCACAGAAAAGACAACGACTAATTGAACAGTACAAGACAGGGAAATTAACATTGGAAGAAATCGCACAAATGGTTAAGGCAGTAATAAGTGAAGCAATAACAAAGAGACATTCCTTCAAAGGTCTCAGAAGACAAGTGTCAGCAAGTCAGCTTTTTGAAGCCAAAATTATATCACAAGAGGTGCTAAATCAGATTATCGATGATGAAGTGACAGATGAAGACATCAATCAAACTGAATCCATTCAAAATTACCTTGGTGGAACAAACTGCATTGCTGGGGTGAGAGTTGAGGCAACAAAGCAAATTCTCAGCATATATGAAGCTAAAAGCAAAGGACTTCTGACTCCTGGAACCTCACTGGTCTTACTGGAGGCTCAGGCTGCTACTGGATTCATGATCGATCCAGTAAAGAACAAGAAACTTTCAGTGGAGGAAGCAGTGGCTGAAGGAGTTGTAGGATCTGAATGGAAGAACAAGCTTCTGTCTGCAGAGAAGGCAGTCACTGGCTACACTGATCCTCACACTGGAAACATTATCTCACTCTTCCAGGCCTTGAAGAAAGATCTCATAGTCAAGGATCACGGCATTCGTCTTCTGGAAGCCCAGATTGCCACTGGGGGAATCATTGATCCAGTAAACAGTCATCGTGTGCCTGTGGAAGTGGCCTATCAGAGAGGATACTTTGACGAGGAAATGAACCAGATCCTTGAAGACCCAACTGATGACACCAAGGGCTTCTTTGATCCAAACACCCAAGAAAATCTTACGTACTTGCAGCTCATTGAGAGATGTGTTAAAGATCCAGAGACAGGATTAAGCCTGCTTGTAATTGCCAAGAAAGGAGAGTTTTACTTCTTCATTGATGAGCGTACGAAGAAAATCCTGAAAACCACGATGACAAACAAGGCAGGAGGTAAATTCCAGGGACAAACTGTATCCCTCTGGGATCTCTTACACTCTAAATACATCACAGAGGAGACAAGAAGAGACCTGGTCCAGCAGTTTAAGTCTGGTAAAATCACAATTGAAAGTTTCTTGGAGCAGATTCTGACAATTATCAAGCAGAAGACAACTACTACCACAGAAACCATCACCAGCACTACCACGACAACCACCACAACAGAAATGACAGAAACCTTCTTTCCAGGTATCAAGAAGCAGGTCTCTGCCCAGGAAATGATCAAAGCTAAAATCCTAGACAGCAAAGTTTATGAAGACTTTAAAGCAGGAAAGCTCACAAAAGATGACATCTGCGACATGGACTCTGTGCGAAGGTACCTGCAAGGAACCAACTGTATTTCTGGAGTGTTTGTGCAGTCCACCAAACAGACCATGAGTATCTATGATGCCAAGTCCAAGGGACTTCTGACTCCTGGAACCTCACTGGTCTTACTGGAGGCTCAGGCTGCTACTGGATTCATGATCGATCCAGTAAAGAACAAGAAACTTTCAGTGGAGGAAGCAGTGGCTGAAGGAGTTGTAGGATCTGAATGGAAGAACAAGCTTCTGTCTGCAGAGAAGGCAGTCACTGGCTACACTGATCCTCACACTGGAAACATTATCTCACTCTTCCAGGCCTTGAAGAAAGATCTCATAGTCAAGGATCACGGCATTCGTCTTCTGGAAGCCCAGATTGCCACTGGAGGAATCATTGATCCAGTGTACAGTCATCGTGTGCCTGTGGAAGTGGCCTATCAGAGAGGATACTTTGACGAGGAAATGAACCAGATCCTTGAAGACCCAACTGATGACACCAAGGGCTTCTTTGATCCAAACACCCAAGAAAATCTTACGTACTTGCAGCTCATTGAGAGATGTGTTAAAGATCCAGAGACAGGATTAAGCCTGCTTGTAATTGCCAAGAAAGGAGAGTTTTACTTCTTCATTGATGAGCGTACGAAGAAAATCCTGAAAACCACGATGACAAACAAGGCAGGAGGTAAATTCCAGGGACAAACCGTATCCCTCTGGGATCTCTTACACTCTAAATACATCACAGAGGAGACAAGAAGAGACCTGGTCCAGCAGTTTAAGTCTGGTAAAATCACAATTGAAAGTTTCTTGGAGCAGATTCTGACAATTATCAAGCAGAAGACAACTACTACCACAGAAACCATCACCAGCACTACCACGACAACCACCACAACAGAAATGACAGAAACCTTCTTTCCAGGTATCAAGAAGCAAGTCTCTGCCCAGGAAATGATCAAAGCTAAAATCCTAGACAGCAAAGTTTATGAAGACTTTAAAGCAGGAAAGCTCACAAAAGATGACATCTGCGACATGGACTCTGTGCGAAGGTACCTGCAAGGAACCAACTGTATTTCTGGAGTGTTTGTGCAGTCCACCAAACAGACCATGAGTATCTATGATGCCAAGTCCAAGGGACTTCTGACTCCTGGAACCTCACTGGTCTTACTGGAGGCTCAGGCTGCTACTGGATTCATGATCGATCCAGTAAAGAACAAGAAACTTTCAGTGCAGGAAGCAGTGGCTGAAGGAGTTGTAGGATCTGAATGGAAGAACAAGCTTCTGTCTGCAGAGAAGGCAGTCACTGGCTACACTGATCCTCACACTGGAAACATTATCTCACTCTTCCAGGCCTTGAAGAAAGATCTCATAGTCAAGGATCACGGCATTCGTCTTCTGGAAGCCCAGATTGCCACTGGAGGAATCATTGATCCGGTGTACAGTCATCGTGTGCCTGTGGAAGTGGCCTATCAGAGAGGATACTTTGACGAGGAAATGAACCAGATCCTTGAAGACCCAACTGATGACACCAAGGGCTTCTTTGATCCAAACACCCAAGAAAATCTTACGTACTTGCAGCTCATTGAGAGATGTGTTAAAGATCCAGAGACAGGATTAAGCCTGCTTGTAATTGCCAAGAAAGGAGAGTTTTACTTCTTCATTGATGAGCGTACGAAGAAAATCCTGAAAACCACGATGACAAACAAGGCAGGAGGTAAATTCCAGGGACAAACCGTATCCCTCTGGGATCTCTTACACTCTAAATACATCACAGAGGAGACAAGAAGAGACCTGGTCCAGCAGTTTAAGTCTGGTAAAATCACAATTGAAAGTTTCTTGGAGCAGATTCTGACAATTATCAAGCAGAAGACAACTACTACCACAGAAACCATCACCAGCACTACCACGACAACCACTACAACAGAAATGACAGAAACCTTCTTTCCAGGTATCAAGAAGCAAGTCTCTGCCCAGGAAATGATCAAAGCTAAAATCCTAGACAGCAAAGTTTATGAAGACTTTAAAGCAGGAAAGCTCACAAAAGATGACATCTGCGACATGGACTCTGTGCGAAGGTACCTGCAAGGAACCAACTGTATTTCTGGAGTGTTTGTGCAGTCCACCAAACAGACCATGAGTATCTATGATGCCAAGTCCAAGGGACTTCTGACTCCTGGAACCTCACTGGTCTTACTGGAGGCCCAGGCTGCTACTGGATTCATGATCGATCCAGTAAAGAACAAGAAACTTTCAGTGGAGGAAGCAGTGGCTGAAGGAGTTGTAGGATCTGAATGGAAGAACAAGCTTCTGTCTGCAGAGAAGGCAGTCACTGGCTACACTGATCCTCACACTGGAAACATTATCTCACTCTTCCAGGCCTTGAAGAAAGATCTCATAGTCAAGGATCACGGCATTCGTCTTCTGGAAGCCCAGATTGCCACTGGAGGAATCATTGATCCAGTGTACAGTCATCGTGTGCCTGTGGAAGTGGCCTATCAGAGAGGATACTTTGACGAGGAAATGAACCAGATCCTTGAAGACCCAACTGATGACACCAAGGGCTTCTTTGATCCAAACACCCAAGAAAATCTTACGTACTTGCAGCTCATTGAGAGATGTGTTAAAGATCCAGAGACAGGATTAAGCCTGCTTGTAATTGCCAAGAAAGGAGAGTTTTACTTCTTCATTGATGAGCGTACGAAGAAAATCCTGAAAACCACGATGACAAACAAGGCAGGAGGTAAATTCCAGGGACAAACCGTATCCCTCTGGGATCTCTTACACTCTAAATACATCACAGAGGAGACAAGAAGAGACCTGGTCCAGCAGTTTAAGTCTGGTAAAATCACAATTGAAAGTTTCTTGGAGCAGATTCTGACAATTATCAAGCAGAAGACAACTACTACCACAGAAACCATCACCAGCACTACCACGACAACCACCACAACAGAAATGACAGAAACCTTCTTTCCAGGTATCAAGAAGCAAGTCTCTGCCCAGGAAATGATCAAAGCTAAAATCCTAGACAGCAAAGTTTATGAAGACTTTAAAGCAGGAAAGCTCACAAAAGATGACATCTGCGACATGGACTCTGTGCGAAGGTACCTGCAAGGAACCAACTGTATTTCTGGAGTGTTTGTGCAGTCCACCAAACAGACCATGAGTATCTATGATGCCAAGTCCAAGGGACTTCTGACTCCTGGAACCTCACTGGTCTTACTGGAGGCTCAGGCTGCTACTGGATTCATGATCGATCCAGTAAAGAACAAGAAACTTTCAGTGCAGGAAGCAGTGGCTGAAGGAGTTGTAGGATCTGAATGGAAGAACAAGCTTCTGTCTGCAGAGAAGGCAGTCACTGGCTACACTGATCCTCACACTGGAAACATTATCTCACTCTTCCAGGCCTTGAAGAAAGATCTCATAGTCAAGGATCACGGCATTCGTCTTCTGGAAGCCCAGATTGCCACTGGAGGAATCATTGATCCGGTGTACAGTCATCGTGTGCCTGTGGAAGTGGCCTATCAGAGAGGATACTTTGACGAGGAAATGAACCAGATCCTTGAAGACCCAACTGATGACACCAAGGGCTTCTTTGATCCAAACACCCAAGAAAATCTTACGTACTTGCAGCTCATTGAGAGATGTGTTAAAGATCCAGAGACAGGATTAAGCCTGCTTGTAATTGCCAAGAAAGGAGAGTTTTACTTCTTCATTGATGAGCGTACGAAGAAAATCCTGAAAACCACGATGACAAACAAGGCAGGAGGTAAATTCCAGGGACAAACCGTATCCCTCTGGGATCTCTTACACTCTAAATACATCACAGAGGAGACAAGAAGAGACCTGGTCCAGCAGTTTAAGTCTGGTAAAATCACAATTGAAAGTTTCTTGGAGCAGATTCTGACAATTATCAAGCAGAAGACAACTACTACCACAGAAACCATCACCAGCACTACCACGACAACCACCACAACAGAAATGACAGAAACCTTCTTTCCAGGTATCAAGAAGCAAGTCTCTGCCCAGGAAATGATCAAAGCTAAAATCCTAGACAGCAAAGTTTATGAAGACTTTAAAGCAGGAAAGCTCACAAAAGATGACATCTGCGACATGGACTCTGTGCGAAGGTACCTGCAAGGAACCAACTGTATTTCTGGAGTGTTTGTGCAGTCCACCAAACAGACCATGAGTATCTATGATGCCAAGTCCAAGGGACTTCTGACTCCTGGAACCTCACTGGTCTTACTGGAGGCTCAGGCTGCTACTGGATTCATGATCGATCCAGTAAAGAACAAGAAACTTTCAGTGGAGGAAGCAGTGGCTGAAGGAGTTGTAGGATCTGAATGGAAGAACAAGCTTCTGTCTGCAGAGAAGGCAGTCACTGGCTACACTGATCCTCACACTGGAAACATTATCTCACTCTTCCAGGCCTTGAAGAAAGATCTCATAGTCAAGGATCACGGCATTCGTCTTCTGGAAGCCCAGATTGCCACTGGAGGAATCATTGATCCAGTGTACAGTCATCGTGTGCCTGTGGAAGTGGCCTATCAGAGAGGATACTTTGACGAGGAAATGAACCAGATCCTTGAAGACCCAACTGATGACACCAAGGGCTTCTTTGATCCAAACACCCAAGAAAATCTTACGTATTTGCAGCTCATTGAGAGATGTGTTAAAGATCCAGAGACAGGATTAAGCCTGCTTGTAATTGCCAAGAAAGGAGAGTTTTACTTCTTCATTGATGAGCGTACGAAGAAAATCCTGAAAACCACGATGACAAACAAGGCAGGAGGTAAATTCCAGGGACAAACCGTATCCCTCTGGGATCTCTTACACTCTAAATACATCACAGAGGAGACAAGAAGAGACCTGGTCCAGCAGTTTAAGTCTGGTAAAATCACAATTGAAAGTTTCTTGGAGCAGATTCTGACAATTATCAAGCAGAAGACAACTACTACCACAGAAACCATCACCAGCACTACCACGACAACCACTACAACAGAAATGACAGAAACCTTCTTTCCAGGTATCAAGAAGCAAGTCTCTGCCCAGGAAATGATCAAAGCTAAAATCCTAGACAGCAAAGTTTATGAAGACTTTAAAGCAGGAAAGCTCACAAAAGATGACATCTGCGACATGGACTCTGTGCGAAGGTACCTGCAAGGAACCAACTGTATTTCTGGAGTGTTTGTGCAGTCCACCAAACAGACCATGAGTATCTATGATGCCAAGTCCAAGGGACTTCTGACTCCTGGAACCTCACTGGTCTTACTGGAGGCTCAGGCTGCTACTGGATTCATGATCGATCCAGTAAAGAACAAGAAACTTTCAGTGGAGGAAGCAGTGGCTGAAGGAGTTGTAGGATCTGAATGGAAGAACAAGCTTCTGTCTGCAGAGAAGGCAGTCACTGGCTACACTGATCCTCACACTGGAAACATTATCTCACTCTTCCAGGCCTTGAAGAAAGATCTCATAGTCAAGGATCACGGCATTCGTCTTCTGGAAGCCCAGATTGCCACTGGAGGAATCATTGATCCAGTGTACAGTCATCGTGTGCCTGTGGAAGTGGCCTATCAGAGAGGATACTTTGACGAGGAAATGAACCAGATCCTTGAAGACCCAACTGATGACACCAAGGGCTTCTTTGATCCAAACACCCAAGAAAATCTTACGTACTTGCAGCTCATTGAGAGATGTGTTAAAGATCCAGAGACAGGATTAAGCCTGCTTGTAATTGCCAAGAAAGGAGAGTTTTACTTCTTCATTGATGAGCGTACGAAGAAAATCCTGAAAACCACGATGACAAACAAGGCAGGAGGTAAATTCCAGGGACAAACCGTATCCCTCTGGGATCTCTTACACTCTAAATACATCACAGAGGAGACAAGAAGAGACCTGGTCCAGCAGTTTAAGTCTGGTAAAATCACAATTGAAAGTTTCTTGGAGCAGATTCTGACAATTATCAAGCAGAAGACAACTACTACCACAGAAACCATCACCAGCACTACCACGACAACCACCACAACAGAAATGACAGAAACCTTCTTTCCAGGTATCAAGAAGCAAGTCTCTGCCCAGGAAATGATCAAAGCTAAAATCCTAGACAGCAAAGTTTATGAAGACTTTAAAGCAGGAAAGCTCACAAAAGATGACATCTGCGACATGGACTCTGTGCGAAGGTACCTGCAAGGAACCAACTGTATTTCTGGAGTGTTTGTGCAGTCCACCAAACAGACCATGAGTATCTATGATGCCAAGTCCAAGGGACTTCTGACTCCTGGAACCTCACTGGTCTTACTGGAGGCTCAGGCTGCTACTGGATTCATGATCGATCCAGTAAAGAACAAGAAACTTTCAGTGCAGGAAGCAGTGGCTGAAGGAGTTGTAGGATCTGAATGGAAGAACAAGCTTCTGTCTGCAGAGAAGGCAGTCACTGGCTACACTGATCCTCACACTGGAAACATTATCTCACTCTTCCAGGCCTTGAAGAAAGATCTCATAGTCAAGGATCACGGCATTCGTCTTCTGGAAGCCCAGATTGCCACTGGAGGAATCATTGATCCGGTGTACAGTCATCGTGTGCCTGTGGAAGTGGCCTATCAGAGAGGATACTTTGACGAGGAAATGAACCAGATCCTTGAAGACCCAACTGATGACACCAAGGGCTTCTTTGATCCAAACACCCAAGAAAATCTTACGTACTTGCAGCTCATTGAGAGATGTGTTAAAGATCCAGAGACAGGATTAAGCCTGCTTGTAATTGCCAAGAAAGGAGAGTTTTACTTCTTCATTGATGAGCGTACGAAGAAAATCCTGAAAACCACGATGACAAACAAGGCAGGAGGTAAATTCCAGGGACAAACCGTATCCCTCTGGGATCTCTTACACTCTAAATACATCACAGAGGAGACAAGAAGAGACCTGGTCCAGCAGTTTAAGTCTGGTAAAATCACAATTGAAAGTTTCTTGGAGCAGATTCTGACAATTATCAAGCAGAAGACAACTACTACCACAGAAACCATCACCAGCACTACCACGACAACCACCACAACAGAAATGACAGAAACCTTCTTTCCAGGTATCAAGAAGCAAGTCTCTGCCCAGGAAATGATCAAAGCTAAAATCCTAGACAGCAAAGTTTATGAAGACTTTAAAGCAGGAAAGCTCACAAAAGATGACATCTGCGACATGGACTCTGTGCGAAGGTACCTGCAAGGAACCAACTGTATTTCTGGAGTGTTTGTGCAGTCCACCAAACAGACCATGAGTATCTATGATGCCAAGTCCAAGGGACTTCTGACTCCTGGAACCTCACTGGTCTTACTGGAGGCTCAGGCTGCTACTGGATTCATGATCGATCCAGTAAAGAACAAGAAACTTTCAGTGGAGGAAGCAGTGGCTGAAGGAGTTGTAGGATCTGAATGGAAGAACAAGCTTCTGTCTGCAGAGAAGGCAGTCACTGGCTACACTGATCCTCACACTGGAAACATTATCTCACTCTTCCAGGCCTTGAAGAAAGATCTCATAGTCAAGGATCACGGCATTCGTCTTCTGGAAGCCCAGATTGCCACTGGAGGAATCATTGATCCAGTGTACAGTCATCGTGTGCCTGTGGAAGTGGCCTATCAGAGAGGATACTTTGACGAGGAAATGAACCAGATCCTTGAAGACCCAACTGATGACACCAAGGGCTTCTTTGATCCAAACACCCAAGAAAATCTTACGTATTTGCAGCTCATTGAGAGATGTGTTAAAGATCCAGAGACAGGATTAAGCCTGCTTGTAATTGCCAAGAAAGGAGAGTTTTACTTCTTCATTGATGAGCGTACGAAGAAAATCCTGAAAATCACGATGACAAACAAGGCAGGAGGTAAATTCCAGGGACAAACCGTATCCCTCTGGGATCTCTTACACTCTAAATACATCACAGAGGAGACAAGAAGAGACCTGGTCCAGCAGTTTAAGTCTGGTAAAATCACAATTGAAAGTTTCTTGGAGCAGATTCTGACAATTATCAAGCAGAAGACAACTACTACCACAGAAACCATCACCAGCACTACCACGACAACCACCACAACAGAAATGACAGAAACCTTCTTTCCAGGTATCAAGAAGCAAGTCTCTGCCCAGGAGATGATCAAAGCTAAAATCCTAGACAGCAAAGTTTATGAAGACTTTAAAGCAGGAAAGCTCACAAAAGATGACATCTGCGACATGGACTCTGTACGAAGGTACCTGCAAGGAACCAACTGTATTTCTGGAGTGTTTGTGCAGTCCACCAAACAGACCATGAGTATCTATGATGCCAAGTCCAAAGGACTTCTGACTCCTGGAACCTCACTGGTCTTACTGGAGGCCCAGGCTGCTACTGGATTCATGATCGATCCAGTAAAGAACAAGAAACTTTCAGTGGAGGAAGCAGTGGCTGAAGGAGTTGTAGGATCTGAATGGAAGAACAAGCTTCTGTCTGCAGAGAAGGCAGTCACTGGCTACACTGATCCTCACACTGGAAACATTATCTCACTCTTCCAGGCCTTGAAGAAAGATCTCATAGTCAAGGATCACGGCATTCGTCTTCTGGAAGCCCAGATTGCCACTGGGGGAATCATTGATCCGGTGTACAGTCATCGTGTGCCTGTGGAAGTGGCCTATCAGAGAGGGTACTTTGACGAGGAAATGAACCAGATACTCGATGACCCAACTGATGACACCAAGGGCTTTTTTGATCCAAACACAAAAGAAAATCTTACGTACTTGAAGCTTCTCGACAGGTGTGTCAAAGATCCAAAGACTGGACTTTCATTACTGCTTTTAAAGAAGTAGACTAAACATCTTTAAGCATCCAATTTGAAGAGTAAAATAATAAATGTACTGTTTACATACTTCTGAACATGACTGTGTCTCTATGGCAGTCCAGCTAATTTGGATATCTGTGTGGTAAATCAGGGTAAACATGAAACTGTGCTCTAAGGCATCTGGTAGAAGATTATTGGTGCTTCATACAGTTTTAGCTTGTTCTTTAAGGACAGGGGAAAACAATGCAACAAGAAAGCACTTAAGTACCTTACATATATATCAACCTTTATTTTAAACACATTGTTATTAGAGTAGAAATGCTTTTTTGCTTAGCTGCTGAATCTAAACGAAATGTTTACTTTAGACTCTTATTATACACGCACATCCTTTGCATCAACATTTCTTTCATATATTGCAATTTATTCACTTGAGTACAGCAGCTGGCCTTGTTATTGAGCGAAAATGTCATGCCAAATGGACCAAAAGAATTTTCAGCAATAAAATTTCTTTGCATTAAATATACAATACAGTGGTGTTTTCTTTTTTTTTTTCTTTCATGTCTCAAAAAGTCAAAAGCTTCAGGATACAGCACTTTTCTTATGAATTAATGTATATGTCGAATGGGTACCACTTCTGTTCCTAGCAAATATAATGTGCACACAAACTAACTTTAAAATGCATTTGTATTATTAAGCATAAAGTCTTGTATATTGACCTAATTGCAAAAGTAAGATATGTAATAACTGAAAAAATTGCATTTGCTATGCAACTCCAAATCCCATCTATGCTTTTAAAATATCCATAATATTTAAGTTAAAATACACATTTTAGTTAGGTTCCTGGGTTTCACTCAGTCCTGTTACTGTCTCACATTACCCCATCTGAAACATCTGGAACATTTTACAACAGGAATTGACATCAGCTGGTTTAAAAAAAATGAGGTTCCCTCATTAGTTTTTCTGTATATTTGATTTTATTGTAACGCTGACTGAGGAGCTCAATCTCAACACTCCGTCCTGTTACCTAAATTAATTCTTACATCTTATTTGTATATTTTTAAAATAAAGATTTTTGCATAGCCATCATTTAGATATTTATATCATGTTTTTGCAAATTCTATGCTAAAAAACCTTTTCCTGTTACTTTCAGTCCTGTTACTCAAAACATAAAAAGTAACAGGAGTGAGTGCCAATAACGGGAGTGAGTTTCAGTAACAGGAGTGAGAATTGTCCCCTGGTTTCTTGATTTATTAACGTTTATATAAGTTAATGTAAACCAATTTTTTCCAATTCTGTTTGGTTCATCATTTATCCATTTGTTTAATAAATTGCATAATAATAAATTTGTTTGATTTCAGGTTTGGGTCTCCTTGAAAAGATTGTCATTGATCAGTACATGTTTTGAATAGTTAAATGCATGTATTATTAGATGTCTGTCTTTGTTGATGATGCATGAAAACCCACCCAAAAAAAATCAGACTAGGACTCTTTCAGGCATATTATTACTTTTTATTATTAGATCATAATCAAATGTTATTCCCAACACAAATTATAGTCTGTGTACTGGAGTACAACAGAACTATATTTTAACATATTTTACATTACTGCTGAATGGGTATCATATCATATTCTAACAAATCTACTTAGTATTACAACACATGACAATTTATTCAAAGATTTCAAAAAAATTAAATAGAAATGCATTGCAGTTTTAATATAAACCATTAAAAATATGTGAAAACTACACATTAAATTAGTCCAATTTGTCCAGGATTTGTTGAACGTCCTCTGGGCCACGATAAACCCGTTTGAGTCCTCTGGGGAGATAACGGCAGGAGGACAGGTTGAGGTAGCTTAGAGCTGGAGCCTGGGCTACTAGTAACCTGTAAAATGAAAAACATCAATATTTTTATATATACTAACATTAAATACACACAATCTGAGAGATAAACTTTACTGTTTTTTTGGATTTTTTAATTCATTTTGAATTTTATGCTGCAACTCGTTCCCAAGAAGTTTTGGACTGGGGCAACAAAAGACTGGAAAAGTTGAGAAATGCTCAAAAAACACCTGTTTGGAACATTTTACAGGTGAACAGGTTCACTGGGAACAGGTGAGAGTCATGATTGAGTATAAAGATGAATAAGGACAACATTTCTTAACGTTCAACAGCAAGAACTTAGGGATTTTATTAGGGGTGCGCGATATGGCCCTAAAAAAATATATATAATATATATATAATAATATATATATATATATAATATAATCAAGAGGAAGATGGATGATCACAAGCCATCAAACCACCAAACTGAACTGCTTGAATTTTTGCACCAGGAGTAAAGCAGCATAAAGTTATCCAAAAGCAGTGTGTAAGACTGGTGGAGGAGAACATGATGCCAAGATGTATGAAAAAAAAACTGTGATTAAAAACCATCAGGATTATTCCACCAAATATTAATTATTTCTGAACTCTTAAAACTTTATGAATTTGTTTCCTTTGCATTATTTGAGGTTTGAAAGGTTTCTCATTTTTTGCAAATAAATGCTCTAAATGACAGTAATTTTACTTGAAATTTGGGAGAAATGTTGTCTGTAGTATTATAAAACAACAATGTTCATTTTACTCAAACATAAACCTGTAAATAGCTAAATTTAGAAAAAACTGATTCAGAAACTTTTTAGGTTAGAAAAAGTTCTACTAACAGTAACAGATATTTATAAAAGGTGCACAAACTCCAATGCTTATTTTGAAGTTATAATGTAAGATGCTTTAATCATCTATATGCACTAAATGGTAGACATGAGCTCATGAGTACCTGAGAGCAGGTGTGGTGATTCT
Organism: Astyanax mexicanus; assembly: GCF_023375975.1. Taxonomy (NCBI): domain Eukaryota; kingdom Metazoa; phylum Chordata; class Actinopteri; order Characiformes; family Acestrorhamphidae; genus Astyanax; species Astyanax mexicanus. Next base: position 1,202,384 of record NC_064410.1, read on the forward strand.
GGTCCCGCTGAGATTCAGGGAGCGGAAGGACTCTACCTGAGGATTATGGGCCAGACTCCCCATTGCAATCTCCATGTCCTCCTCTGTGAAAGGCTGATTGGTCAGATCCAACTCGCGTAAAGTTTTACTCCATTTCTGAGTGAGCATGTGAAGTCCTTTGTTGGACGCCACCATGACATTACTATTAAAATACAACCCCCAGTACAAACACTCCAGATCTATAAAAGAGTCGAGAGAAAAAGGAAATAGCAGAAATATAGTGAATATTAGTCAGAAGTCAAACTTTATTTATTGTATTTTTTTAACTATATAATTACACTTAAAAATCCTTTAATTTCCCCAAAAATCGTCAGTGAGCCTTATATACATAAATATAAATATAAATTCTACCAGTCAGGAAAGCTCTAGGGGGTTAATGCTAATGCTGCTGCACCCAGTCTTAGTGGAAATATGGAAATCTAAGCTTACTGTAAATAAATTGATGCGCTTTATTCAACCAAATAAAAATAATAAATAAAGATTTTTCAGGAGAGAAATCTGCGTAGATTAATATCCTGCTTTTATTTACTTAACTTAGGTTAGCTTTACTGACTTAAAAGAAAAACATGGCCACACCCCGGTTCCTTACTATTGTTGCTAAAAATACGCTTTATAATCTGATGTGCTTTATTAATAATGAAAGATCAGTAAATAGACACTCATTGATAGTGCACTTTATAATCAGGTGCGCCTTATAGTGCAAAAAACTAAAATCAAAACGGTATTTTGATATTTTTAAGAGCAAAAATTACGTATGAGCTTATTGTACAGAGATGCCTCCATTTTTTTATTTCAGGTCATTTGTTGTCTGTTTAAATACATTTTAATTATTAATGAAACAGTATTAAAACTATACTGTGTAATGATAATCACAATATAGCTAAGTAACAAATCAAACTGTGCACTTGTCTGTTTTATGCACTTGACCTGCAGCAGTTCATTGCCTTTTTACTCTTTTTTTTGTGTTTTTGCACTTAAACTATAAGCTCAATATAAAAAATTTAGTTTGTTTAGAAAAGTATTCTATATTTTTAAACCATGTTAAATTATATTAGATTAAAGTCATTCAGACATTATTCTTGTAGTCTAATATACCGATGTTTAGGCCTGAGGATCATTGCTCACATTGTTCGTGTTTTAATATGTTTTAATATCTGTTCTTAATAAACATTTTTCTTAAATAATAGGTCCAGACTTCTTCAGTGTTGCAATTGGTAATAAACATAATTCTGAACAGATTTCACTCATTCAAACAGCCCGAAAATGTTTTTAAAAAGCTCAGTTTTAATGCTCTACTTACTAAAAAAAATATCGGGTTTAAATCGGGCTCAGGCTCAAAATGTGTTTTAAAAAGTTTTAATACACACTAAACTCTTGTTATACAGCTCACACTTCACTTGCCATGAACGTCTATCCAAACAGATCAAAATTTGCCTTTTAAATATTGTGGTTAAACAGAGGACCTGGCTTATATGCATATAAGTTTTTTATTACGGTCATGTGAGACAAACCATAACCGAGTCCACGGCAGAAAAGATAAATGAATATATTCAGGTTTACCAGGATATTCAGTATCACATGTTCTAAAGTACACATTTATGTTTGTTTTAAAAGGGTTTTCTGATATGTTAATGACTGTTAATGACACAAGCAAATTATGTGAAATATGATGGTAAACCTGACAGTGATGGGAATATTTTTAGAATTTGCATTATATTTGCACACTAAGATATTTCTACTATAATGACATCTTAAAATTAACCACTTCTCAACATTATAAACACATTTTCTTTTGCTTTACACAAATTTTATAATTCAAAACACTTTTAGCACTTTATAAAAGACACTGCACACGGTTCTCTGCATAACACTAATCTGATATAAAGTCACATGTTTCTATATCAAAATATAAAAAAGTGCAATTAAAATTATACAACAACATGGGTTAATTGGCCAATATGTGCTCCATATGGCCAAAAAAAAAAAACACCTCAATGCTTATTTTTTACCACCTAAATTAGGAATTAATCACTATATAAAAAACACAGGTGAGCAGCATTTTATATATATATATATATATATATATATATATATATATATATATATATATATATATATATATATATATGTATATATTTTTTTTCCTTTTTCAGTTTATTACCGACTTTTGTGAGAGCATATACTTTTTTGTTCACTATAATATTTTTATCTTTTATTTTTTTAAGAAAACATATTTTTCTTAATTTTACGTAGCAGCAGCTTACCTTCACATGGCAGGTTGTAAAGCCCTGTGGCGGTTACGCGAGAGCATCCTCGCAGGTCCAGAACCCGCAGGCGAGGGGAACCGTGAAGAACGTTGTGTAGGTCGTGATCGGTCATGAAGGAATGAGCAGAAGAGGCTATACACAACTCCTCCAGCATGGGGAAGCCGGGTGTGGAGCTGGGAGTGTTGCGAATCATCTTCGGAATAGGGCTAACGTTCATCAACCTAAAAATCTAAACCAGAAAAAATAAGAGTAAAGACAGCAAGAAACTTTTAAATATACTATATTTTTCGTACTTAAAAACACATTATGAAACACTAGTAAGGAACAGGGGTGTTGCCATGTTTCCCTCTTAATTTACTTAGTAAAGTTAAACTAAGCAAACAAGTAAACAAATCTGTAATAATGTAATAGATGTGAATCTACACAGATTTCTCTCCTGAAAACTGTTTATTTGGTGAATAAAGCCCTTCCATTTATTTACAGTAAGCTTAGATTTACAGATTTTCACTAAGGCTAGGTGCAGCAGCATTCGACACACAGGCTACAGTCCAATTTACTCGCCTCTGAACAGCGACTTAACCCCACTTAGCGGGGTTATCAGCTAATGCCAATGCTGCTCCAGCAGTGCTAGTCAGGGTTAGCAGCAGGCTACAGTCTAATATACTCAGCTCTGAACAGCCAAAAAAGCGAAAAAGCTAGCGCTTAGAGAAAAAGCTATCACACACCTAAACAGTTTTCAAGAGAGAAATTTGGTAGATTGATATCCAGTGCTTGTTTGACTTTAATAGGAAAGTTTTTTTTTTTTTTAAGAATTACAGTTTTGTTTACTTAGCTTAGCTATACTTAACTTTACTTACCCCCAACCACCACCACCCCAGCGGCAAGACCTACTGAATTAAATGGAAAACATAGCGACACCCCTGTTCCTTACTAGTGTCACATAATGCATCTTAAAATTTGGTGCGCCTTAAGTATGAAAATAGACTTTTATTAATAGTGCTCTTTATAGAGCCCAAAATATGATATTCTCAGCACTGCAGTGATTAGCATGGTGGTGGTGTATGAGGTGTTAGTGTGTGTTGAGCTGGTGGTACAGTGAGTGGATCAGATACAGCAGTGCTGCTGGAGTTTTTAAACACGGTTTAACCATTTAAAATCAAGATACTCAAACTCGAAACATCCCTAATAATAAAAATAAATAACAACAGACTCCTATAATTAGAGCTTTGGATGTTGGATAAGATTTTCTGGATTACCATTAAATGAATTAATCTCATATATTTGGTACAAGGAAATACAGTGTTTAAGTGACTTGTAGTGTACCTGGAGTTTGGGGCAGCCGAGCTGCAAAGCTTGTATACAGATAGGAAGAGGGCAATATCCACTATCTAACTTCGTATTGATCTCCAATACTCTGAGTTCAGGACAGCAACCTCTCTGCAAACAAACAAACAAACAAACAAACAAAAAACATATTTATTTTACTTATATCACATAATTAAATGATGTCCTATTGAATTAATCCAGTATTATTGTAATTTTATTATTGTAATTAAAAGAAATGACTGACTTACACATAAAACATTGAGAAGTTTGTCACTTTTTGTGCTGCGTGTGACAAAAATTCGCTTAAGGTGATTTCCATACGTCTCAACGAAGGAGACCAGCCCATCATCCTGAAACTACATGATACAAACAAACATAGAAACAAACAAACAAAAAGATAAAGAAACACAATTATCAAATTATAATAATTAGTGCTACCATTCTTTATAAATATTCATATTTTTAAATAATTTTTTTATTCTAATGTTTCATATTTTCATTCTTATGTTCTTAGTCCATCATTATTAATTTTACTTTACTTTACCTATTTTTTTTTTTTTTAATAAATTCTTTACTTACTTTGTGTCAATTAGTTTTTATGGTCTTTAAGAATTTTCTATTTTACATATATATTTCACTTATATTTTATATGTATTAAATGTTGACTTAAAATGAGTATTTCTTTTAATTTTCTTTTACTATTTCGTACAGTTTTAATCCTTATTATTTCTAATTTCTTATAAAAATGTTTTTAATCCCTTTGATGCTGTAAATGCTCGGCTGCATTGTAAATGAGGATCATCATCAATGTTTTCCAGAGTAAAAATAAAGGTTGATTGATTAATTGATTTGATTAATTGACTTTTAATAATTATTATCAGTATGGCTCTGCTGAAATGGGTTAAAAAGACCAAAATACAATTTCATACAAACCTCTGTATGCTGCACATTAATGCTCTCCAGAGACGGACAGGAAGTGCCGAGATTTTGAAAGGCCTCTTTAGTCACGCCCGTGCAGTAGGACAGCTTCAGGGACTGCAGATTTGGGCAGGATTCTGCAACTGTCTGAAATCAGCAGTTAAAAAAAACAATAAAATGAGTTACACAGTCACAGTTACAGCTTAGAAAGATATTAATGCACAATTATGATTTTTTTTTTATAATATAATGTAATTTCATATTAATTGTTTGTCCAAATTGTGCAATAGAACGTTTGAGAAATATCTATTTGAATCCTTAAACATTGAATATTTTAGGTCAATTTATAGTGTTTATGGAACTATTTAAAATATTATTGGGATAAAGGGATGCATGATTATATTAGAACCATATCAGTAACCACTAAATAACAAAAAACACTTATAACAAATAATCATATCACTCTGTATAAGAGCATCAGCCAAATGGCAAATGCCTCAAATATTGGATTTGTGTTTGTATTTGACAATTACCATATTGTTCGGACTATAATGCGCACTTATATAATATAATCAACAATGCCAATTATTTTAATTTGTCGACTACAAATTTCATTGTCGACTAATCGTTAATTCCTCAGAGTCCTGCATTACACAAAGTGCTGGGGACAGAAGTGAAATGTTTAAATTCAACTCAGTTTGTGTCTCCAAAAGTGCACAAACACAACAAATTACATATTTACTTACTAAATATCATGACTTTCCACGTATAAACAACATCAAGACATTTAAATGCCTTTTAAATCTCATGTTCAGCTGTTTTTATTGTTTTTAGAGATGGAGAACATGGCAGAAATAATCGTTGATTAATCGACTAATCGAAAAAATAACGTCAGATTAGTCGACTACCAAATAAATCATTAGATGCAGCCCTAGTAACTACCAGTATTTCTTCGCTCATAAGTATAGACCCATATCTCCCATATCGATGCATCCCCAAATATTTTTTTAAATATATATTATTTAATTTCATTAATTTAAGTTTCACATTTTGTTCTCACGCACAGAAAAATATATAATTATTAAACAATTTTGACTACCTGAATTACATATTCAACATGTTTTTTCCAGTGACAAAGCGAGAAATCCCTCAGTTGGGAGAACCTTAGAAAAAAAGCAGAAGAAAGCAAATTTAATAAAAAATTTCAGATAAAAGGAGCAACATCTGACGTGCTCATGATCTCCACACAATCTCTGTCACAACTGCTTGGTTAGAGATGTGTCTTAAACACTGTGCTAAAAGCTGGTAACTCCACTGACCTGTTTTGTGCTAGCCAGTCTACTGTGTTCCTAATCTTCTGTTCAGTTCCAGGTAACTGACTCTTACCAGGTTCAATCCAGCAGTAGCCAATGGAAACACTGCGCCACAGGGTTGGTGAAGATGCAGCACAATTCCATAGACGGCAAACTCTGCCAACCCTACAGAAGATACGAGTTAAATTCATGCAATTAAAGTTAAATTCATGCAAATAAATTAATAATTCAGGCATTGAATACTACACAAAACTGTGTAGAGTCAGGAATGATTACTGAGGGCTAGTACAGAGCAGAATATTGGTATATCGGTTCACCACCAAAGAAGCATACTGGTACAGCTCGCTAAATAACGCTAGCCAGTTAGCGTAACAAGCTAACACATGAAAGTGAAGGTAGCTCAGCTCTGTTGTGAAGCCAAACGCTCGTCTCACGCTCTCTAACCTGGAGAAACAATATGTGATATGAGAACAGCACTTTATATGAGGAGCGCCTGCTGCTGTTCCTCACTGTATGAATGTTTTTAAACAAGCTAGCTAATATAGCCCTGACTTTTTGCTGTCAGGCGGCATTTACTAGTGCTAGTAATTAGCTAATGCTGCTGCTCCTAGCCTTAGAGGAAATCTGGAAATCTAAGCTTACTGTAAATAAATGGAAGTGCTTTACTCATCCAAATAAACAGATTTCAGGAGAGAAATCTGTGTAGATTAATATCTAGCGCTTGTTTGAAAACATGGCAACACCCCTATTCCTTACTAGTGTCGCATAATGCGCCTTATAGTCAGGAAAATATGGAAATTTAAAGCCAAGTCATGCATAAAATATATAAATAAATAAGTAATAATAATAAAAATAAACTGATATACCGTTAAACCGTCAGAATCTTAGAAAAGTACAATGGTATTCCTTTTTTCGGTCACACCGCCCAGCACTACTGATCAGTTGAATCTGGTGAAAGCCACAATAACTCCATTCTATGATCTGAAATTTGTTTTTGAGGAGCTTAATTCAGTAAATATTGCCTCACCTGCACAGAAAAGGAACAGCGCCATCCTGCTGAACAGCCAGCTCAAAGATTTTAACCAGAACCTCCACCGGAAGATTTTGGCCCCAGTCAGCTTCAGAGTTCTCCAGTTGAGCTACATGAATATCTGGAGCTGGAGCTTCTTCTTCTTCTTTTTTGGCTTTAGAGACTTTTGGTTTGGGAGGACATTTCTTCTTTTTAACAGGAGTGATCTTTGTCTTTGTCTTGGTTTTCTTCTTTTTGCATCCCTTTCTTTTAGGTTTCCACACACTGTCAAACTGGTTAATGTTGGATATAATGAGGAGCATGTCCTCTCCATGCTGCACGGTGTAACTGGGTCTCGGAGGCTGTCTGATCTTACTTTTCTTTTTCTTCTTGCTTTTCTCATTTTTCAGAGGAATCGCTTTCCTTTTTAATGGTTCTTTTCTTTTGGCAGGTCCTGTCGTGTCTGACTGAGAACTTGCTGCCGCCGCCTCCTCATTCTTCCCCTCAGAACTCGGAGCTTTTAGTTGTGAAGACGGACCGCTAACGGGCTTTTCATCGGGAGCAGACGATTCTGGATGCCCACTATCCATGTCTGTGGGAAACTCTTCTTCTTCTTCTTTTCTGTGAAGAGAATAGTTAAGACTCCATTCTTCAAATTGTACTACACATTAAAAAAAAAAAAAAAAAAACATGCATTATTAAAGTGACAGTATGTAAGTTTTGGGGATTTAGAGATCCCTCTGTTAAAAATGTTTAATTGGACAGAGCATGAGGTAGAGTACTTTTAAAATGTGCACTGTGGTAAAGTCTCTTTTCAGAGCGAATGAATCCAAGTTTATTGATGCTGTCTCATTATTTTGAATAGTCAATTTTCAGCATCTCAAAATAACAACTAAGTGTCACAAAATAACGACTTAGAATCGCAACAAAATCTTTGTTTTTGAAAATAACTACTAGTTATCTCAAAATAATGAGAAAATATCTCAATAACGAGAGTATCGCGACTATATGGCAATATAACATAATGAGAAAGTATCTAAATTAACGACGTAGTACCTCAATAATGACTTAATATCTCAAAATAATGAGAAAATATCTCAAAATAATGACTTAGTATCTCAGTAACGATATAGCATTTCAAAATAATGAGTATCGACTACGTATCGCAAAATAACAACTAAGTATTGCAAAATATAGACAAAGCATCTCAAAAATAAGACAGTAACCTTATTTAAAAATAACAACTAAGCAAGTTATCGCAAAATTACAACTTATTGCAAAATAACGACCCAAAATATCAAGATAGCATCTCAAAATAACGACTAACTTAGGTATGGCAAAATAAAACCACTTAATATTTGAAAACAATGACTTATTATCGCAAAATAACGAGTTAGTTTGGTATCTTAAAAACGACTGAGTATCTCAAAATAATTATTTAATACCTCAATAATGACTTAACGGTTTAAGGTCCTTATTTACACATTTTGTTAAAATAGTTAACGTTAACTCAGTTACGTTAGCTACAGCGAGGCTAAGCTAATTACAAATAATCAGTCTGTGTTGGCGTTAAACATGTCACTGTTTAATAAAACCTGCGGTGTCACGGCAAGTGGGATTTCAAAAAATAATAATAAAGGGTTATTTATATTTATTATAACCGGTATTAACTGTTAAAATCGCTGTTTTTGTGAAAAAATTCGCCACTTACTGACTGCAGCTCTTCACCGACCCTCCTTTGTGTTTACAGCGCGACTCCCATGATGCTCCGGGAGAACCGCGTCACAGCCCAGGCAGCTCGTGCAGCATTCACTACCACCCAGAGAGCCACAGAGTCCATTAGTCACTTATACTTTTTTATTGTGTATTTTCTTATATATATTGTTTGTATTTAACTTTTTTTTATCTTGAAGAGGAGGTCGGGAAAGGAAATTCCCCTCAAAGCCAAATATATATTGTAACTATATTTTTTAATGACCCTTCATTTAACCACATGGAGAGATTTATAGTAAATTTAGAGTTAATTATAATCTTAGGTAAATTTTATACACACAAAACGAAATTTTCTAAAAAGATATCCTTATTCCAAAGATTTGTTTATTTAGACTTATAATTTTATACACTTATTGACTAATTTTCGACAAATTAAACACAATAATGTCATAAATCTATAGATATTTTGATGTTTTTTTATGTTTATATATTTTTTTGTTTGTGTTTCGGATTTTGTTTCGGATTATGATTGTTAGAACTTTGTTTGTGACCTAATTTAACGAATAAAAAAAAAGTTATTTCAGTAAATGTCAGAACCTAAGGAGCCACAGAGTCAATTAATCACTTTTTATTTTATTTTATTATTTATTATTATTTTTTGTGTATTTTCTTGCTTTTTTTGAATTGATCTTTTTTTTTGTTTTTTAACTTGAATAGCAGGTCGAGTAAGGAAAGTCCAATATATATTGTTACTATATTTTGGATAACCCTTTATTTGACCACTAGGAGAGATTTATAATAAATTTAAATGTATAAATTCGCTAAAAAGACACGCTTATTTCTAACTTATTCTAGACTTATATAATTATATACACTTATTGAGTAATTTTGTTTTTTGTTTTTGACCTAATTTAACGAATTTTACAAAAAAAAAAAAAAAAAGACTCTCAGAGCTCAGCCAGTGCAGCGTTCACTCACCCTCCACATTTTCCACACACACCTCCACACTTTCCACACACACCTCCACACACACTCCACTCCACACACTTCTCTCTGCTGGAATCCACAGAAGCAGAGCCACCTTCCACCTTTCCCTACGACCAGCTTATAGCTGATATAGATCATTTTCTAAACCGCGCTGTGCAGGTAAGAGACACTTTAATATTAAACAGTAACGGCGGATTTATCAGCGTTACTGAGGGTTTACTACAGACAGACTGCTTGTTTTAGCCATTTGTTTTGCAGTTTTCACTAAATTTATTATTAAAAACACGTTTTTACAAGTTGGTTAAAACTTGCCTCGTTTATAAAAAGCTTTAAAATGAGTTTAAAGAATTTCTCAACGTCAGAAACAGTGTTAAAATCTCTTAATACAGCTAATGTTAATGTTAACTAACCTAGCTTAGCTTAGCTTAGCTAACTTTAACTAGATCTCTGTGGTGAGGGTCGTTCATTAGCCAACAAGCTAACGTAACTAAAATAACGAGTTAATATCTAAAAATAATGAGAAATTATCTCAAATTAACGACGTAGTTACCTCAATAATGACTTAGTACCTCAAAATAATGAGTTAGTATCTTAAATCAATTACTTGGCATTTGAAAATAGCAACTTAGTGTCTCAAAATAAGAAGCTGGTATCTCAACAAAACAAGTAAGTATCTCAAAATCGTGAAAAATAATTACTGAAATGAATGATTTAGTATCTCAAAAAATAATGACTTAGTATCTTAATCATGACTTAGCATCTGAAAATGAATGACTTAGTGCCTCAAATAATCACGTAGTATCTCAGATATGTCTTGGCATCTCAAAATAATGAGTTTGTGTCTCAAAAATAATTACCTCAAAAATGGCTTAGCACTTTAAAATAATGACGTTTCCGACTTGATTCTGTAATAAACACCTTTAAAATGCATTTAAAAGCTTTTCTTAATAGTTAGAAATGCTATTAAAGTCTCTAAATGCAGCTAACTGACACCTTAAATGCCCTAAAATAAATTAAGAAACAATAATAATGAATAAACATGTTTACTAAAGTAAAACTGCAGTACAACTGCCCACTAATCAGCTACAAAAAATAGACATAATTGTCACCAGTGTGTATCAGCTATAACTAACTGTAGTTTAATCCCAGTGTGGGATGTATTGTTGATGGATTGGATTTTTTTTATAGGTTATAAATCCTGGCTAATTTACTATTCTTGTGAATAGTTTATATTTATTGACCCAGCATTAACAAATGCACTGAGGGACAGTAGCTATTTACTAACTATCGCACTTCTAAGCTGGGGTTTTGCACATGAGACTGATGACCTTTAACACACTTTGGTCACAGTCTTTCCGCAGACTACAATAGCACTGATTTTGCTGTAGAGTCTGGCCAGTCTTCCTCACTATACACTGCTGTGAAAACAACATTTACCCCCTAACAGATTTCTTTTGTTTTTCCTTTTTTGTAATACGTACAATGTTCAGATTATCAAACAAACTTTAATGTCAGACAAATATAACTTACGTATATATAAAGAGCAGTTTTTAAATTATCATTTAATTTATTAAGAACAAAAAAGTTATCCAAACAAACCTGGCCCTATGTAAGAAAGTAATTTCTTTTCCATAAATGAACTGTGATTAATTAATGAGTTTAAGTGAGTTTATTTTTTTAGGCTTCACTGCTTTAACATTGCTAACATGGATAAGTGTTAGGGAGAATATTAATATCTTAAAAAATATAATATATTTACAGTGCCCTTAAAGTACTGATAATGTCTATATAATACTCAGAAAAGCATACTGTAAATTGACTGTACTTTACCCTGATAACAATAACAGGTCCACCATTAGTTTTAGACCATTTTTCTTTTGTCATCTTGTTGCATGTTGATATACTAGTATTTGCCCTGCTCTTCATTTACTGAAAATCCCATAATAATATTGCATGAGTGTATAACAAGAGAATAATTGAAATGGTGCATATATTAATGACTATCTTTAAGCTCTGCTTGTCTGTTTCTGGACTGAATGGGAAGGTAAAGATTCAGGCTGTTGATTTAACAGTGAATTTATTGAAAATTCTACACTTTTTTGCATATTTGTCCCCCCATCCAGTCGTAGAAGCAGAAGAGCAGAGGTTGGTTGCATTAGCTGGGCTGCGATTTTGTGGCTTATAGTACTAAAACCTTTATCTGGCCTTTATTTGGAAGATTGCGCTCCTCTGGATGTTTAAAAGCCCACCGACCAAGTCGCCACGCTTTTTGCGCAGTTATGGAGGACCTTCAGGATGATTTCAGTGGTCCTAGTGCCAGGAGTATTGCTGCAGAATTAAGTAAGTACTGTTTGCAATGACATTTACACAATTGTTAAATATGTGTAATTTAAAACCCATAAAATACATACCATATTTTTCGGCGCACCGGATTATATGGCATACTATCAATTAACGTCTTTTTTCTGGTCTATTTTAATACATAAAGATTAAAAAGCTAATTTTAAGAGAAACGACAAGGATTTGCCGCTGGGTGGTGATGTGGGGGTTGGGGTAACTAAGTTAAGTAAAGCTAAGCTAAGTAAACAAAACTGTACAACTTTATTTGGGTGAGTAAAGCGCTTCTCTGTTCATTCACAGTAAACTTATATTCCCATATTTCTCCAGCACCAAGGCTGTAACGTTAGCATTAGCGGTGTTCCGGTAAGCCAGGGCGATATTAGCAAGCGGTTCGCCCCACATAGCTTTTTTTTAAGACAATAAACGCACAAAAGAGCTAGGGAAGTTAGCAGCTAATGCTAATGCTGCTCCAGTAGTGCAAGCGGGGGGTTAGCAGCAGGCTACAGGCCAATAATACTCACTTCTGAACTGGGAAATAGTGATTAGCAGCTAATGCTAAGGCTACTTCAGCCTCAAAGCTGGAGAACTGAACTAAACTGAAACTCCTGTATAACTCTATACTTCAGCAGAAAGGCTTTACTGCTCCTTAATACCTGAGTGATAAACTTTATACATAAGTTGCACTGATGATTTTTGGGAAAATTACAGGATTTTAAGTGCTCCTTATAGTGCAAAAAAATACGGTAATATTTTGCAAGGGAAGAGTTTATTTTTATTGCATTGCAAATTGTGTAATACATGCTATTTACCTTTTTATATTGAAATGTTTTTGGTAGATATGCATTTTAAGTTTAAAGTTTAAAGTGTTTCCCTCTTTGCTTGTGTACCTTTCATTTTTGCAGAAGATGACATCTACTACAAGCTTGTTGAGGACTTCAGTGGACCTCAGACCGGTGACTTCTTGCATGTACTTGAAAAGCCCTGCACAAACCGTTTCCTGATTCAAGTTGGACTAATGAGAGAGGAGAACGATACTCCGTGGGCCCATGTAGTAAAGTGGCTTCAGAAGATTTTTCCAGAATATGGATCTGCAGATTTTCAATGTCTGATTGAAAGGAATACAGAAACTGCTTTGAGTTTAATAGGAGATGCCAAGGAACTCTTCCTTGTGTCGGATGTTAATTTTGAATTTGTTGGCCCTATCTGCGATACGATAGGCATTGGAAGAACAGATTTGCTGGAAATGTCCGATTTTTCGGATCGCGTAAAGTTGTCAGATGTTACCAATGCTTTACTGCTAGAGTTGACCAGCTTCATTGCACGAGAGAAAATCGGTCCTATTGCGTTAGTGTCATGGATCCATAATTTCGATCGTACGTTCTGTAGTGACGGCAACATCGAAAGAGCCAACAAGCTTCTTCGGGCCAGTCTAGAGAGATTCTGGTCCCAGTATAGAGAGTGTCAGAGTAGTAGAAACAGAAGCAGTGGACTGTTCGAAGAATTTCTTCAAAGTCCATTTGCGTTGATTCGTGACGTGCGCGACCCAGAGTACAGAAGAGTGGCAGCTATCAAAGGGCATATGAAAAGAAAACGCCTTGAATTGAGTCAACAGCAGTCTGATTTCACAGCCTATGGGATTAAGGAGGAAAGCGAACCTTTTGACATCGCCAAGCACAATATTTCCCCTAAATATAAGAAAACCAAACGCAGGATGGAATCTCAACAAGACGACTCCTACCATTCACCTTACTTGGTTGACGTAAAGGAGGAAAATGATCCTGAAAGTTTTAGGAATGCACCTACTCACAAGTCACAAGCACTGGAATTTGAAGAAGACCCTAGAATTGACACAGGCGATTGTGTTACTATAATCGATACTGCGTTTCTGGCTTTCCAGAAGCTTACAGAAATGTATGGAGGAAAGAACGCTAGTGCTAAAAAGGTGTCTATGGAGCTTCTTGAGAATCAGTTATCTCTGATGCTCGTTGAGGATGCCGACATGTGCTCTCTAAACGAGAAGGTCAATGCCCATGCCCGTAACTTGGCCGACGCTTCGGTAGAAAACCCACAGTGCGTTGTTCCCCTTTTGACATTTCTTCACTGCAACACTCATTTCTTCTTCGACTTCGTTGATGCGGTTGAGAAGCAGATAATGTCGTTTGAGAGAGAAATCATAAGCACTACAGGAGACAAGCTTGGACGAGACAACAACCCAAAGTTTAGAAGTTTTGTTAACTTCGATGAGAGCGCCATCACCCGTTATATCAGCATGGCCTGCGAAATCTTGTGTCCGAGAAAAGAAACGGCCAACAGTTTCCGAAGGCACTGGCTTGCCTTTTGTATCGAGAGGAACAACCCGTCGACGCTGCCGATCGGTCAGTCGAATAGGTTCATCAACTACTTCGAGGCGGCGGCTGGACTTGTTCACCATCACAAGGATGTTGCGCTCTTTGTATCTGACCTCCAGCAGCTGAATGACGAATCGAACATCGTTCTGGATAGCGTCAACGATGATGCTAGCGATGAAGCTATACAGACTCTAGTCTGTGTGTTAGCTGTTGTGTACTGCAAAGTCTTGGGTCCCTTTTGGCAGCTTCTGAAGAGTGATGCACAGTATGTTCTCTTCAGTAAGTACATCTACTGTCTTTATAAGAAGCTGCTGGAGTGGTCTGAAGATGTCTCTGCTTTGCTAGAGCCTGAACCTGAGGCCAACGTCTTTCTCCAGGTTCCAATGCAAGAGAAGAGTTTTTCAGGAGTGTTCGCATTCTGCCGAGACAACGAAGACAACCAGTTTGGAACCCTGCTGAAAGTATGTTTGCAGAGCATGATGAAGGTCGTTGCTGCTGTGATCGAGGAAGATCTCAGCGAGTTCTTACCTGGAGGCAAATACTGCAAAGAACCATCTACAGAACTTGCAGAAGAGTTTGCCGATTGTAAATTTTCCCATCTGATGGGCGAGTACCCCTTTAGTCACACGTACTCCTGTAAGAAAATCAGATCCAAAAAATCAGCTAAAACTCGCACCTCTACCGAGGGGAACGCACCTGAGGGACCAGAGAGACCGCCCACTCCTTCTCTTCAGGAGGAGATGACTTCACAGGAAATCCCTGCCAATCCTTCCAGGAAGCAGAACAATCCAAAGCCGCACACGACGTCCGTAAAAGCAAATCTGCGTTCTCTTGACAGATTCAAAAAGAAGGCATTGAGCAAGCTAATCGACCAAAGGCAAAAAATCCAAATGCAAGACCTGCATTACAGAAAGATGATCGTCGCTGCAGTGGGTAAACACGGCGGTCCGTGTAAAAGCGTGCAAGATGTCGATCGGCTGCTCGTGAAAATGGAAGGATCAGACCAAACTAAGAAGCGAGAGGCCATCCGCTGTGAGTTGAGCTACCAGAAGTGTGTTGTTGGTGTCAGAGACAACAGTCTGAATCAAATAGGCTTTAGATTGCAAGACATGGTCAACAAACTCAAAGCTGTCTTAGCAAATGAGAAAAGTTCAACAAGCATCATCAGTGAACCGACTACAAATGTCGTCATCCATGTTGGAAGTAGTGCAACTGCAGAGGATACACAAGGAGAACCAGTAGGAGAACCAGAAGAGCAAATACAAGAAGAACCACAAGAGCAACTACAAAGTGAACCACAAGAGCAAACACAAGGAGAACCACAAGAGCAACTACAAAGTGAACCACAAGAGCAAACACAAGGAGAACCACAAAGAGATCCACAAGGAGAACTACAAGAGCAAACGCAAAGAGAACCACAAGAGCCAACACAAGTAGAACTACAAGAGCAAACACAAGGAGAACCACAAAGAGATCCACAAGGAGAACTACAAGAGCAAACGCAAAGAGAACCACAAGAGCCAACACAAGTAGAACTACAAGAGCAAACACAAGGAGAACCACAAAGAGATCCACAAGGAGAACTACAAGAGCAAACGCAAAGAGAACCACAAGAGCCAACACAAGTAGAACTACAAGAGCAAACACAAGGAGAACTACAAGAGCAAACGCAAAGAGAACCACAAGAGCCAACACAAGTAGAACTACAAGAGCAAACACAAGGAGAACCACAAAGAGATCCACAAGGAGAACTACAAGAGCAAACGCAAAGAGAACCACAAGAGCCAACACAAGGAGAACTACAAGAGCAAACACAAGGAGAACCACAAAGAGATCCACAAGGAGAACTACAAGAGCAAACACAAGCTAAGCAACAAGCAGAACCACAAGGAGAACCACAAGCTAAACAACAAGGAGAACCACAAGCTAAGCAACAAGCAGAATCACAAGGAGAACCACAAGCTAAGCAACAAGGAGAACCACAAGGAGAACCACAAGCTAAGCAACAAGCAGAATCACAAGGAGAACCACAAGCTAAGCAACAAGGAGAACCACAAGGAGAACCACAAGCGAAGCAACAAGGAAAACCACAAGCTAAGCAACAAGGAGAACCACAAAAAGAACCACAAGCTAAGCAACAAGGAAAACCACAAGCTAAGCAACAAGAACCACAAAAAGAACCACAAGCTAAGCAAAAAGGAGAAGCAAAAGAAAAAACACTAAGGAGATCAACAAGGAGAACCACATGAGCCACCATAACGAGAGCCAACAGATCAACCACAGAAGGTAGTGATTGATTGAGAGGTAGATGTTCCAGAAAATTGAGACCAACACTGATCTTTTTGTATTGTAACACAGTAGTGTGTGTGTATATGTTTTGTCATTTTTGTGCAGATTTTTCTTCAGTAAGTTTTCCTCTTGCCTAGCGTGTATTCAGTGTGGGAGTTCTGCAACATTTTTTTTTTTTTTTTTTTTTTTTTTTACAGTCCTAAAAAATAAAACATAAATGTTTGATGTGTTCATGTTTCTCAGAGGCATTATTTTTGTATGTTTGTTTTGCTCTTGAAGCTGATTTTTTTGTATTATTAAAAAAAAAACATTTAAAATGATCACTTTTTGTGTTTTTGTTTACTATATATATATATATATATATATATATATATATATATATATATATATATATATATATATATATTTTGTGTGTGTGTGTGTGTGCAAGTATGGAATAGCAGTATGTAAATTGATCATTATGTGATACACCACTGCCATACTATACAATACAATATCTCCAATTAAACCTAGAAAGGAATAGAGGTATAGAGATCTCAAAATCATAATATATATTGTGGACATACCAATACTTGCAGTGCCAATGTGTCTCATATGGTCTACGTTTTCTGATGGAAGACATTTCTGCATAACAAATAAAACTTAATTTATGTCATTTAAAAACTCATCAGGTCAGAAATACTCATTTTAAGGTTAAATATGTCATTTTAACACTACTCTGGCAAAGCCTAGGCTTATTAATATGACTGTTTTTGCACATTTTTAATAGACTATATTTTTTGCGCAACCTTGAAACTCCTTTTTTGCTGTTTTTTTGCGTCCATTGTTGTTTAAAAGTGTTGTCCTTAGATTTTTTTGAGTTATTGTGACATTTTGCATGACATTAACAAATTGTAAGAATTATTTTCCACCCATACTGTTTTAAAGTCAGCCCTAAATATATAATTAACTCAGTCATAGACATTAATTGAAAAAAAAAAACCAACCTGCATATATATTTCTGAAAACATTTGTAAATATAAATAAATGAATAAATAATTAAGTACTAAGAGATTTATAACTGTTCCTCTCATTTTTATGGCATTTCATTTGTATAATTGTGTAGCTTATATTGTATATGTCTTGATTAATAAAGGATAGTAGAGAGGAAAAGTATGTGTAAAAAAAAAAAAAATATTAAAATTTAATCGATAAAGAAAATATTGGCTCATACACGTTAAAGTACTGAGGATAACAGATTGACGGGATAGTTACTCTTTGTTTTTGTCAGAAACCTGGAGCTAAATGGCAGATATGTGGTGGAATCATGCGATTGTAACACACGTTCTGGTGGCCTTGTTTGGAATGGGATCGTGGATATCTGTAAATTCACTGTGGGTTGAGCTGCCTGTGGTTGTGAACATCTTACCAGAAGGTAAAGTATCTCTACTTATTTACTTACACACTATTAAAAGTACAATACTGAGCAGAGAAATCTCTAGTATTACTGTATTTGTTCTTTAAATGACACACAAACCTTAATAAACAATAAATATAGAATTTAAAATGTTAAATATTAGGTTTGCATCATTCCACACCCATTATAAAAATTATTTTTTATTGCGGAAATGTTTAAGGAAATCTTTCCACATCTCAAATATTCTGTATATATAATATATATTATTTGTTTGTTAAGATTTTAAGTAATGGACCAACACACAAAGTAACTTATAATTGTCAAGTGGAAAGAACATGGTAAATGCTTTCGAATTGTTTTTTTAATCAAAATTTAAATATGAGAATTGTGACGTGCAAAAGTATTGAGCCCCCTTTCATCTGAAATCCCTAAATAAAATCCAATTAGTGCAATTATTATTATTAATTCAGTGCCTTCAGTCTTAACGTAATGAGTTAATAGAGTTAATCCAGCTGTGTGTAATAAATTACTCTCAGTACAAATACAGCTGTATAAATACATCAGTTCATCGGATGCATCAGTATTGCATCAGTGCCAACATGTCTCATATGGTCTACATCAGGGGTGTCCAAACTACGGCCCGCGGGCCATTTGCGGCCAGCTTCATTTTTTTTGGAGCGGCCCGCGAGGTAATTTAGAAATAGAATGAAATAGAATGAAATAGAATGAAAGTTGGCAGAAAAACGAGCCAAAGAGTCTAAAAGCGGAGAGAGTGTGCAGTTGTAGCGCAGAAAAACAGGCCAAAGAGTCTAAAAGCGGAGAGTGTGTGCAGTTGTAGTGCAGAAAAACAGGCCAAAGAGTCTAAAAGCGGAGAGAGTGTGCAGTTGTAGTGCAGAAAAACAGGCCAAAGAGTCTAAAAGCGGAGAGAGTGTGCAGTTGTAGTGCAGAAAAACAGGCCAAAGAGTCTAAAAGCGGAGAGAGTGTGCAGTTGTAGTGCAGAAAAACAGGCCAAAGAGTCTAAAAGCGGAGAGAGTGTGCAGTTGTAGCGCAGAAAAACAGGGCAAAGAGTCTAAAAGCGGAGAGGGTGCGCATTTCTAGCTCAGAAAAACGGCAAAAGAGTCCAAAAGTTGCCGTAATTAAGGAGTTTAACATTAAGAGACATCATGAAATGAAACATCAGTTTGAAAAATCTTAGTTTACACAACACTGTCAAAGATAGATAAAGATAGTAAGTCAAGTAAAATGATGTGTAAATGAAAGTAATCAGGAAAATGTATGATTTAAAGTGAAATGAGGTATATTTCATTATATGTTTTATTACAGAGTCTATGGCCCCTGAAAAATATATTTCTCCTTCTGGCCCCCAACAAAAAAAAGTTATCTGATGCAGGATAGTTTTGCTTGAAAAAGCCCTAAATCAGCCTTACTATGTAATTTAAAAACTCAGCCGGTCAGAAACACTCGAGGTCAATCTCATGTTTAATCATTTTAACTCGACTTTGGCATGCGCCTAGCCTTTTTTGTTTTATATGACATTTTGCACATTTTTACTAGACTTATAGTTTTTGTGCAACCTTGAAACAGGAAAAATGCTTTAAATTTAGCATTGACATCCATTATATTCAATAATAAGTCTTTTAGAGCTGTAATAATGTTGTTTTTCTCTTTATTCATTTGCAGGATGGAATCTTCCAGCCTATCTCTCTGTGCTCATCGCCTTCGGGAATCTGGGACCAGTGGCCGTTACTTTAACTCATCACTTTGCTCCGGGGCGACTGAACGAACGCTTGGTGATTCACAGCATACAGGCGCTCGCAGTGGTTGCTTCGGTTTTCCTCGCCATCTTCTGGTCCCGCGTGACCACAGTAGCCGGGGAGCTGAGATCTGTGCCGTACCTGCTGTTGGCTTTTGTTCTGTCGTTTGTTTGCTGCACCTCCAACGTCACCTTTTTACCTTTTATGTTCCGATACCCTCCTGAGTACATCCGCACCTTCTTCGTGGGGCAGGGTCTCAGTGCACTGTTTCCCTGTATAGTGGCGTTAGGGCAGGGTGTGGGGAAGCTGGACTGCATCGAGACAGGAAACGGCACAGAGTCTCGCACTTATAAAGAGAACTTCCCAGCGGAAGACTTCTTCTGGTTCCTGTTCGTGATGCTGACTGTATCGGCTCTCTGCTTTCTCGCACTGACGTATAGAACAGTGAAACCGGCTGAAGATAATAAAGCCACTCAGGCACCGGATCAAGAACAGGAACAGAAGGAGCAAGGTGAGGGTCACCTATTGCAAAACGGAGGGTCACCAGTGTCGGAGGAGCAGGTGGAGGTGGAGGTGGTTAAGCAGGCTCCTGCTGTGTCCTTCTGGACTTTGAACAACATCTACCTGCTTCTGCTTCTCGGAATTTCTAATGCATTAACGAATGGAGTGCTGCCATCTGTGCAGAGCTTCTCCTGCCTTCCTTATGGAAACATGGCCTTTCACCTCTCCGTCGTCTTGGGAAACATCGCCAACCCTTTGGCGTGCTTCGTGGCCATGTTTGTTCTGCTAAGGTGGGTTTGAGAAGATCCTTTGCGTCAACTAAAAAAAAAATCATTTTTACACATACACCCATTACTAGAGGTGGAAAGTTATGAATTACATTTACTCAAGTTACTGTAATTGAGTAGATTTTATGAGTAATTTGTCATTTTTCAAGTAGTTTTTTTAAATAGGTAATTTTACTTTTACTCAAGTACATTTTGACACAAGTAATCTACTTTGCTACATTGGAAAACTCCCGATTACTGAGTAAAAAGTAAAAAATAAAATGTTGGAAAAAAAAAACAATTGTCTGAATTAAAAAATATATTAATTGGCTTAATTGGCGGATGTGCCAGCGAATAACGAGGCAATAACGTCCTCATGCAATGCAAAATAATTAAAAGTATCTATGTTAGTTTTACTCAAAGTACATTTTAAATTGAGTACTTTTTTACTTTTACTTCAGTAGATTTTTAGATGGGTACTTTTACTTTTACTTGAGTAGAATTTTAGCAAAGTAAAGGTACTTTTACTTAATTACAATTTTTCAGTACTTTTTCCACCTCTGCCCATTACCCAAAAAGATAGATACACAGTTATATAATAATTTAAATTTGTAGTGCAAGCTTGTGCAAAAACTACTAGTTTTAGAACAAATTCTATTAGAATCACAGATTCTAGAAAATCAAATGGTGACCTCCCACACAACCACATTTACAGTGGTATGGAAAAGTGTTTATTAAATGTTTCAGATCATCAAATAAATTTAAATATTAGTGAAAGACAATGCAAGTAAACACCGCATGCAGTTTTTAAATGACATTTTCTATTACATTTTCTATTTTAAAAAAATGAGGCCCTGTATAAAAAGAAAAGTACTAAAATATTGTATCTGTATCTACTGGAGTATTATTTTTACTTCACTACTGTAACTACTTAAGTACTAAAATGCAGTATCTGTATATACTGGAGTATTATTTTTACTACACTTCTGTACTTAAGTACTAAAATGCTATTTCATTCTCCTACTTCTACTTTTACTTTACTACATATTTTGAATGAGTTGAATACTTTTTTATATAAAAATCTTAGAAATAATTTTAAACCCACATCATCACTAAAGTCGTAAAGCGGTAGATGTTCTGCTCTGTCTCTCCGGGTTTGATGAAGCTTCTCATCATTGAGTGAATCGAGTGATTAAGATGATCTTATAAGAGGATCTCGCTGCTCCCGTTCTGCCTTTAGCACTGCTAACTTTACACTGCTTTCAGTAATAAATACACTAATATTACAGTAATGTACTTTTACTTTCAGTACTTTACTACTACATTTTACAATAATTTACTTGCAATACCTAAGTACTAAAAATGTTGAATACTTTAGTACTTGTACTTAGGTAACTTTAACTCAAGTCACTTTTTAGTGGAGCACTTTTAGAGTACTTTTACTCAAGTCTGGGTCTCTACAACTTTGTACAAGTTTGCGTTTGAGGCACTGGGTTAAGTGTTCAGGTGTAGTAGTGCTGCTGGATTCTTGAACTGAGCAATAATAGTAGATAATAGTAACTGTAGTAAAGATAAAGCAAAGTGCATATATATATATATATACTGTATATATATATATATATATATATATATATATATATATATATGGTGTACGTGTGTCTCAGATTAAATTATGTCCAGTGAGTGTAGATGGAAGGTAGTTGTATCTTATGTATCTGCAAAAAACTGTGTTTTATTAAGTATTGTTTTCAATATTAGTATGACTAATATAAATACATTTTTTAAATATTGTTTCAGGTCTAATGCTGGTCTGGGTGTTCTGTCTCTGGCGGGAGGTGTGTTTGCATCTTATCTCCTGGCTCTGGCTGTTCTCAGTCCCTGCCCTCCTCTTCTAGGAAGTAATGCAGGAGTTACTTTGGTTGTAAGTACAAAAAAAAAATAAAACAGAAGTCATTCATGCATTCCTCTTATTTCTGCTTCTGCCTGGTCAGGGTTTGTGGTAAATTAAGAGACTTCTCAAAAACACTGAGCGAAGGACAGGAATTTCCCATTAGTGGAGCATCAGCTGATCACAGGGTGTAAAAATTGCAGATTTCATGTTAACTAACGGTTTCAGGTGTATGATTTTCGCTATTTCTCATGAATATTCATGTGTGAATATGTAAACGTATCGCCTCTGATTGGCTAACAGCACTGCGACACCAGGAGGCAGCAAGACGGACAACGGTTAGAAATGTTTTATAAAAATAAAGACATTTTTTACTCTAATAACACAGTTTTTGCAATGTCATCATATGTTACTTTACAACATGTGTAATAAAGCCCAGTGTGTAATAAAGTGCAGTTCAGACACTGACCTAGTCTTAGAGTCTCTGTAAAACACAAAATCCACCGGAGATCCTATTTAAACCTATAGTTTTATAGGTTTACAAACTTACAAACAGAGGTAGGTAGTACATTAAAATCTACACACTAAAAGTAAAGCAGATAGTAAGGCAGAGTAAACACCTTTTCCTTATTATTTTGTAAGTTTTTACTACTTAGGAAAGATTTGTATTTAATTATTATTGACTTATTTATTATTTAATTACGGAATCATGTTTTTTAGTAGAATTACATACAAAAACAGCATTGGAACTAGCCTTTAAACAGTGTGAATGCGGCACTCACAAGATACTCACAAGATAACACCTCACAAATTATACAGGTGTGCACTTTCCTAAGCCATTTCCAGAAGAAAAAACGCCACATAATCATTTTACACGCAGATTAATTTAATTTTTATTATACATATATATATATATATATATATAATTAAATACAGACGTTTAAACTCTTCATCGTTCAAAGTTCACTAATATCATGGTCATGGTTTGAATAAAACAAGAACCAAAAGGTAAAACCTCATGAAATTAAGATTAAAAATAAAATGATTGTGAAATATTCTTGCAGGAAGCAAATCAGTTGTGTTAATTTTCTAATCCTACAGCAGAATCCTAATCTAAAACAGCGTGAGCTTTCAAATCTGATTGGATGTCTCTCTCTACAGGTGATTTCCTGGATCATCTTCACCGGGCTGTTCTCCTACCTGAAGGTGGTGGTGGGTTCTCTGCTGCACGAGGCCGGTCACGCTGCTCTGCTCTGGTGTGGAGTCTTTATTCAGGCTGGATCTCTGATCGGAGCGCTCTCTATGTTCCCTCTGGTCAGTGTCTATCACGTCTTTCATCGAGCTCAGGACTGCGTTAACAACTGCAGCTAGATCTGATACCAGCACCTCGTCACATTCCCTCTGTGCCTTTCTCTTTACCTGGAGTGTGTGGATATATATATATACAGTACAGACCAAAAGTTTAAACACACCTTCTCTTTTTCAATGCATTTTCATTATTTTAATTTTTCATGACTGATATTTACATTGTAGATTCTCACTGAAGCATGAAAAAATATGAATGAACACATGTGGAGTTTTATGTACTTAATAAAATATATATATATATATATATATATATATATTCTAGTTTCTTCAAAATAGAAAATAGCCCCCCTTTGCTCTGATTACTGCTTTGCACACTCTTGGCATCATTCTCTCAATGAGCTTCATTTAAGAGGTGGCCACCTGAAATAGAAAACTGTTTTCCAACAGTCTTGAAGGAAGGAAGGAGTTCCCAGAGGTGTTTATTAGCACTTGTTGCTCCTTTGCCTTCTTCACTCTGTGCTCCAGCTCACCCCAAACCCAAAGCTCATCTGGATTGGGTTCAGGTCCGGTGACTGTGGAGGTTCAGCTCATTAATTTTTGTTAAGTACATAAAACTCCACATGTGTTCATTCATAGTTTTGATGCTTCAGTGAGAATCTACAATGTAAATATCAGTCATGAAAATAAATAAAGAAAACGCATTGAAAAAGAGAAGGTGTGTCCAAACTTTTGGCCTGTACTGTATATATTGTATATGTGTGGGACGAAAGTTAAAGAAGGATTAATTGAAAGGAAATTTAAGTGGCATTAATTTTTATTGGTAATATTGTTTCTATCTGTTCTGTTCAGGGAATGAAGGACTAGATATGTTCATTGACATTTTCAAAGCCAGTCATTTTATTTTTGTTACATTTCTGTGTTTATTGTGCACTCTTCTGAAAACAACATAAACATGCTACAAAAAAAGCTGTTTTTTCAGAGCCATATACTGTATGTATGATGTCACAGCTAGACCTGACTTTTTTATTTTATTTTACTGTAAATCCAAGCAAATCCAAGTTTGTTTTTGTAATTGTGGAAAAATGTAAAGTGAATTTGTTTGTGCTGCCAGGAAAATGAGCTGGACTACATCAAAACTTTATATAATTATAAAATATACAGCTCTAGAAAAAATGAAGAGAGCACTTCAGTTTCTCTGATTTTGCTATTTATAGGTTTAAGTTTGAGTAATATGAACATTGTTGTTTTATTCTATAAACTACAGACAACATTTCTCCCAAATTACAAATAAACATATTAAAATGTAATAGTCATTTAGAGCATTTATTTGCAGAAAATGAAAAATGGCTGAAATAACAACAAAAATAATGAGGTTCAGATATAAAGAGTTCAGATATAATCAATATTTGGTGGAATAACCCTAGTCTGTTTTTTTCATGCATCTTGGCATCATGTTCTCCTCCTCCACCAGTCTTACACACTGCTTTTGGATAACTTTATGCTTGTACAAAGCTTCAGTTCATGGTTAAGAAACAGCACAACCATGAGGCCAAATAACAAAAACCTACAGAAATACCATTTTATATATTTATATACTTATACATAAATACATAACTGACAGTAGACACTATAGTTTACACTATGAATATCATTCAGGCTTAAATACAAACCTTACATTTTCTCATGCCTTTTTTATTGCTGCTGATTCTATCAACATAAATAATTAGATAAATTTATCAACAGATAAATTAGCTTAAAAAAAAGTACTTCACACTACTTCAACCTCAAAATCATTTTTGCTTTAACGACATTAGTGACCGTTGTTTCATGTGATCAACAGAGAAGCAGAGATCCTACTGTAGATAAAGGCAGCTTTTGTCTTTTGTCTTCAAAAAAGTGATCACTTAAACACTGCCAAAAATGCTCAATTGCTAATCCTGTTAAATGCAATATATGAAATATAGGCAATGATTTTAAATTTAATGACTATGTTTCTCCCAGTCCTATCACTGTAGCTTTGTGGTTGATCATTACGATAAATGTAAAAAAAAAAAAAAAAAAAAAAAACATAAATGTTAATTTTTTTTTCCCCATTTTTTCCTTCACATTCCTTGAAATTTTATTAATTCAAAAAAGTTGACGTTTGCTCTATTGTGAACTGAGGCTGCTTTGCTGAAATGACTTTTTACCTTGGACACAACATATCATACCTATATGACCATATCAGTATGATTAGTTTAGTTAAAAGTTATTTTAGGGACGACTGAAAAATAAAAACTACTGTTTATGACTTTTTTTAATGCTGATTGTACTAAAATTGTTCCAAACTAATGTGTGCTGTTTTGTGGGGGCCTGATTTTTTATTATTATTATTTATATATTTTTTTTTGACTGATTTATTTACGGATCACAACGTTGCGTCCCATTTGAGATCGGATGTTAAAACTTTATACTTTCAAGAAGATTTTAACAGTTTTTAACTCTGATTTCCTTAAGGAAAGTTGGCAGATGCTTAGAATTCACATTAAAAGTAGTAAAAGCAGTAGTATTTTACAGTTTATTAGCACTTCTGTCTCTGGACATGTTTCCATTGTGTTTAAATATGCATTGTTATCATAATACATTGTTATCAACAGGTTTCACAATGCTCAATGATATAATAATAGCTAGCTGATATCTATCTGAAGGTTTAACAGGACCACACTCAACTCAGGTGTGACACCTGAGGTAAATGGAATGCAGCATTAAGAGCATTTTCACACCTGTAGTTCGATTCTCTGGTTTGTCATAGGGCTGCTACGATTAGTCGATATAATCGACAATGTTGATTCTAAAAAAATATATATAATAATAAAAATAAAAAAATCAACTCCAAATAACAATAACATGATATGACATTTAGCATTAGCCTTTTAATTTGATATATATATATATATATATTTTAAATAAACAATTTCTCATATTATATTATATTGTATTCTATACTGCCTTAAAGCCATTTTCACCATTTTCGCCATTTAGCTGCTGACTGGTCCACTATGTAATTTGTATTTTTGATATGGGTTTGATTTGCACTTATAATGTTAAGGGACAAAACCACTCGTTCTTTATGTGGCCGATTTTTCTTTTTCTGAATTATTATTATTATATATTTTTTAATCTTATGAAAAGAAATCAAAAGTTTTGGACAATAGGATGCAAGCCTTTTTGCACTTTTTGTAATCAATTGTTGAATCATATGTGAAAGTTTGTTTATATTTTCTGAAATCATCTCCATTGTTATAAATGACTGTCCAGTTTTTGTTTTTTTTGTATTAATCATAATTTGTTCAGTTTAAACAATATTAAAGATAATATTAAAGAATGTCTTGCCTTCTGAAATTTTGGATTTTGCTTTAAAAAAAAAAAAAAAAGAAAGAAAGAAAAATAAAAAATGACCATTCGGCTGATCCGTCCGTCTTTACATTACATTACATTACATTACATTTGGCAGACGCTTTTGTCCAAAGCGACTTACAATATTGAAGTGCAAATAATAGAAGAGGTTAAGTACAAAAATAATAGAAGTTAAAAATAAAGCCTCTATAGATAGGGCCTTAATGAGGTCAGAGGGAAATAATGGGATAGAGGAGTAGAGAAGAGGAAGAAGGAGATGAGGTTAGAAGTAGTTAGTGTGTTAGAGGTGTTAGGAGAGTAAGAGCTCTTTGAAGAGCTCTGTCTTCAGGAGTTTCTTAAAGATAGCGAGAGATTCTCCTGATCTGGTAGTAGAAGGTAGTTAGTTAGAGGTGTTAGGAGAGTAAGTGCTCTTTGAAGAGCTCTGTCTTCAGGAGTTTATTAAAGATAGTGAGAGATTCTCCTGATCTGGTAGTGGAAGTGTGTAAGAGGTGTTAGGAGAGTAAGTGCTCTTTGAAGAGCTCTGTCTTCAGGAGTTTATTAAAGATAGCGAGAGATTCTCCTGATCTGGTAGTGGAAGGTAGTTTGTTCCACCATTGGGGAACTCTGTATGAGAACAGTCTGGATTGCTTTGTGTGAATGTTTGTTTGGCAAAGCGAGGCGACGTTCACTGGAGGAGCGCAGCGGCCGGGAGGTAGTGTAAGCCTTCAGGAGTGAGTGCAGGTAGGAAGGAGCCTGTTCTGACATCACCTTGTAGGCGATTGTAAGAGTTTTGAATTTGATGCGAGCATCAACTGGTAGCCAATGGAGCTCAATGAGCAGCGGGGTGACGTGTGCCCGTTTTGGCTGGTTGAAGACCAGACGTGCTGCTGCGTTCTGGATCATCTGGAGTGGTTTTACTACACAGGCCGGGAGGCCAGTTAGCAGGGCATTGCAGTAGTCGAGGCGTGAGATTACCACAGCTTGTACCAGGAGTTGGGTGGCCTGTTGCGTCAGAAAGTCTTCTTCTTTGTTACATGATTTTCAGCAATGATTTAGGTTGAGAAAGATAAAGTTTGACTCAGGTTTAAATTTACCCAGGTTACTTAAGCTTATTGATTATAGGTTGACAGAAGAGAAGCCGGTCACAGATTTACAGATTCAGAGTCTTTTACAGTACAGTATATTTACAGTTCTGTTGTGTAGATGGTTTAAGAGCACAAAAACTGTTGTTATATATATATATATATATATATATATATAATTTTTTTTTTAGATTTTTATTGTTTTGTATCGTTTAGTTTTTTTTACTGTGAAGCTTTGAAGTTATTTTTTGTTTAATTGTTTATGTTTGCAGTTTATATGCACACACACAGTACTTTGCACTTTAATATTGTGAGAGAATATTAAATACATTATATTATTTTTAGTTTCTTTATATATATATATATATATACACAATATAAGTATTTATTATAGTTATAGAATAAAACTTTTATTAAAAAATATTTTATTTAGTCATGGGCAATTATAAGAATATACCACTGCAACAAAATACATTATAGTTGAAGTTTTATTTAATGTAGGTAGAATTTAACCATTCAGTAGAAGCTTACAGCCAATGAAAACCCAAAAATCAGTGTCTCAGAAAACTAGAATATTATATAAGACCAAACGGGTACTTTTTAGGCAGTGTGCCAAGTCCTGCTGGAAAATGAAATCTGCACCTCCATCAAAAAGTTGTCAGCAGAGGAAAGCATGAAGTGCAGATTTTATGCAGATTTAATGGAGATGTGGATTTCATTTTCCAGCAGTATTTGGCACACTGCCCACACTGCCTAAAGTAACAATTGGTCTTATAGTATATAATATTCTACATTTCTGAGACACTGATTTTTGGATTTCATTGGCTGTAAGTTTAATAATCATCAACAATAAAGGAAATAAACACTTAGATTAGACACTTCAACAATTAAATAGATCACTCTGTGTTTAATACATTTATATAATATATGACTTTTCACATTATTAATGGAATTATTGAAATAAAGTACATTTTCAACTATTTTTTTCTTATTTTTTGAGATGCACTAGTATAATAATAAGTCAGCGGTGCTTCTATAGTAGTTATTTTAACGTCTGCAGCCGAAGCCCATCCAGCTCTGATCAAACATCTACAGGCAGGTCATGGTTGGTCAGAGAGGGAACACCCATCTATCTACTCCAGACATTAAAGCTGCTGCACCTTCTGATCAGCCTTCAAATCATCTCAGATCCTCTTTACTGCCTGACCTGTGAGTACTGACACCTTCTTTATATTCTATTTTATTTTATTTTACTTCATCTGATTAAAAAATCTATTTAAAAAAGTGTATATAGCTTTAAATACAGCATTAAACTGAATAATATAACATTTATATCAGCTAAACTGATGTTAGTATAGCTTCTATTATATTGTAATAATGGAAATATGGTGTACTATGATCTGGCCTCTAAAGCTGAACTAGATAAATGTATTTTTCTCTTGTATAATTGATGTTTTATCCAGCTGTGCTGCACAATCTCATAATAGGATTTTTAACCCGTGTTTCTTTGTGTATTGACTTAATGCAATGGACAGGCCTACTCAAAATAATCACTGTCTTCCTGACATTGTTCCTAAAATATTTCAGCACTGCTGTAAAACAATGCTGAGATCAGTACCTGAACAAATGCTTCTTACATGCTTTAGCTTAGTCTTGTGAAGAAATGTAGTAATTTGCCTGTAAATGATAAAAAATACAAAAAATACCAAAAAAAACGGCATCTAGTGGGCTTAATCTAGTGCATGTTCAACAAGAAGACGTGGTGATTACTGTTTAATTCATTTATCTCTTCAAAGTTTCAAGAGAATTAAATAAAAGGCAAAAGAAAAAATAATTGATTTTTGTGCATTAAAAAAAGTAAAATATTCTTGTTTCCTGCACAGACAAGCTCTTCTCATGCTTGAAAAGAAATCTCTTGGTTGACCCAAAAAAAAGGACATGCTAACTATAATAATTAATAATTGACTGAGTCCTGTGATGAGCTGGTAAATATGGGTTGTCTCATGCTTTCGCCTGTTTCGCACACGTGGCTGTTTTGTAATAGTGAGCTGTAAATACTGTAAACTGTAAAAGAAAAGCACGTTACTGCTTTTCTGCCTAAATCTGCATTTCAGTTTATTCAAACATTTATTAAAAAGCTTTTATTACGTTCCTGTGGAACCTGCATCGTGCAACATGGAACAACAATACAATATAGATATATATATATACAATATATACAACATACAAACGTGCAAACATGCTACAAATGTGCAACATAGAGCTAAAACACAACAATAGATACAATAAATACAATAAATACAGCACACATGAGACAGTTTTACAGACAGCCCCGGTGGAAAAAAAAAAATAATGCTGTTAATATACTAACAGATTTATGTACTTTCTTAAAATATATTAAAAATACACACATATATATATATATAATGCTTTCATCTATCTAAATTAAATTACTACTCCTAATAAAAAAAAAAATTAAGTAAATTTGTAACATGCAAAAATTTGTAGTACCATATATTAAAATATATATTTATACCCAACGGAGTATACTAGAAGTGTGCTACCTAAAAAAAGACAGGAACAAGAAGAATGTATATTTGTGCTCTAATGTAAATATAGATCACATATATTTAACATCAATTCTTAGTACATTCCTAATATACCTGGTGTATAATAATAAATAGTGATACAGTTGTAATACTCATTATTGAATGTATTATACATTTACTGTAAGCATATTTAAAATATATGGGGTTACATACATGAAGTAGTTTAAATGTTTAAATGTTACTTTAAAGTATATTAAAAATAGTTACATTTTAGTACAGTTAGATATTGATTAATAATGTGGCTACAAGAAAACTTTAGTGCACTATAGCACTATTATAATGCTTAGTTTGTATATATATATATATATATATATATATATATATATATATTTTTTTTTTTGCTGTGCAGAACTATTTTTGCTGATATTATCTTTTTTTTTTTCTTCTTCTTCTATGCTTTCGGAAAACTCCTCCATTGTTCCAGAAAACTGACCAAAGACTAAAAGCTGACCATGGCTCTGCTGACTCATGTTCTAGCCTGCCTGTTTGGGATGGGCTCTTGGGTGACCATCTGTGGGCTTTGGGTTGAGTTGCCCCTTATCGTTCCTCAGGTTCCTGAAGGCTGGTACCTGCCCTCGTACCTCTCGGTCCTGATCCAGGTGGCTAACGTCGGACCGCTGTTCGTCACCCTGATGCACAGATTCCGGCCGGGAAAGCTTAGCGAAGTTTCTGTCGTCTACTTCATCGTCAGTTTCGGGTTTATAGCGAGTCTTCTTCTGGGTTTCTTCTGGAAGGAGACGTTGGAGGTGCAGGGAATTGAGAGGAGTGTTCCTTTACTGCTGCTGACCTTCTTCATCTCCGTGGTGGACTGTACCTCGTCTGTAACCTTCCTGCCCTTCATGATGCGTCTGAGACCGGAGTATCTCACCACGTATTACGTGGGAGAAGGTTTGAGTGGGCTTGTTCCAGCTGTAGTGGCTCTAATTCAGGGAGTGGGCGTCATGCAGTGCGTGAACGGCACTCTGTACTCGAATCGTAACGAAACCATGCAGCTCCAGGGTAAGAACGTATCTGAGGAACCTGTAGACCACCTCATACCACACTACCTTCCAGCCAACTTCTCAGCCGAGGCCTTCTTTTTCTTCTTGGCGGCCATGATGCTTGTTTGCTTGGTGGCTTTCCTTCTTTTGAATCATCTTCCCTCCGTAACTCGCGAACGCCTGAACCACCGAACCCGTAGGAACGTCTCCAGAGCCTCGGAAGAAAAGAACAAGAGAAACCTGGAGCAGAAACCTATGATGAAATCCATATCCTTAAACGGTGTGAAGAAGAGTATCAGCAGCAGCACCAGGTTTGGATCAGGAACCTACAGCTGGGCTCAAGTGGTCTACATCTTCTTTATCCTGGCCTGGGCAAACGCCCTCACCAACTCAGTGCTGCCATCCATCCAGTCCTACTCATGCCTACCTTACGGAAACCAGGCGTATCATTGGTCGGCTACTATGGCCTCAGTAGCGAATCCTTTAGCCTGCTTCATTGCCATGTTCTACTCTCAAAGGTGAGTAACGGTTCACTCCATAGAGCTTCTTCTAGAATTTTAGAATAGAATAGAATAAAATTGAATAGAATGCTTTTATTGTCATTATACACATGTATAATTACATTAAAAGCCAATACTTTTTTTCAGTGCAAACACACATATAATATAAAGTCTTATTCAAAAACATTATAATAGTATAAAGTAAAGAAGTTTAAAAAGACTCACTGCATGTGTGAGTTCAGTAAAGTGATGGCTTTTGGGTTAAAACTGTTTTTAAACTGTTTTTAACAATTTTTTTTAAGCATCATAATAAAACCATTGTCATAAAGGCTACATTGGCGAATAGCCACGGAGCACCAGGAGTGAGTAGCGTAAAGTTATCCTAAAGCAGTGTGTAAGACTGGTGGAGGAGAACATGATGCCAAGATGCATGAAAAACAACTGTAATTAAAAACCATCAGGATTATTCCACCAAATATTGAATTGATTTCTGAACTCTGAACTTATGAAATTTATGAATATGAACTTGTTTTCTTTGTTTTCATTATTTGAGGTCTGAAAAAGCACTGCATATTTTTTGTTTTATTTCAGCCATTTCTCATTTTCTGTAAATAAATGCTCTAAATGAGAGTATTTTTATTTGGAATTTGGGAGAAATGTTGTCTGTAGTTTATAGAATAAAACAACAATGTTCATTTTACTCAAACATAAACCTATAAATAGTAAAATCAGATCTTAAGTTTCTCCAGAGCTGTATTTATATACTCATAAAAGGTGAAATCTGTTATAACTAATATTATATATCAGTTATCAAAGATGTGAATTACTAAAAATATATGTCTAATGACAGAAATAACCCCTAAAAGTTCATCCTGGATCTCTCCAACAGGTCACTGGTTCTGATGGGGCTCCTGACTGCTTTCGGTTCTGTTTTTGGGGTTTATATTATGGGGATGGCAGTTCTGAGCCCCTGTCCCTTCCTGGTGGACCACGTCGCTGGAGTTGTTTTAATAGTAAGTCCTTTCTCACATTAAATAAAAATATCAGATGTATAGAAAATATATAAAACTAGCATAAAAATGATACTATAATCTACTAATGTTATACATTCAGTTCAATACTAAAGTCTTAGTCAGACATATTTTCACTGGTAGATTATGCTTGTAGACCAAAAAAAAAAAAAAACTCTTGATACTATATAGCCTATTAGTGCATCTCAAAAAATAGAATATCATTGAAAAGTTACTTTATTTAACTTTATTATATAGACATATTACACACAGAGTGATCTATTTTAAGATTTTATTATTTTTATTTTTGATAATAGATTATAGCTTACAGTCAATAAAACCCCAAAAATCAGTGTCTCAGAAAATTAGAATATTATATTATAAGACCAATTGGTACTTTTGGCAGTGTGCCAAGTCCTGCTGGAAAATAAAATCCGCATGAAGTGCTGTAAGATTTTGTGGGATATATAATTAAAGTTATATATATATATATATATATAATTATATATATATATACTCATATTATATTGATGTATTAAACACAGAGTGATGCAATGTTTTCCTGGGAAATCTTTCTGACAACTTTTATGGAGATGCAGATTTCATTTTCCAGCAGGACTTGGAACACTGCCCACACTGGCAAAAGTACCACTTGGTCTTAGAATATAATATTCTAATTTTCTGAGACACTGATTTTTGTTTTTTTATTGGCTGTAAGCTTCATAATAATCAGCAATAAAATAATTAAACGTATTAATGTAAATGTTTGTGTGTAACAGGTGGTGGCCTGGACCTGCTTTGTCCTCACTCTGTCGTATGTGAAGGTGATGGTGGCGGTGATCCTGCGTGATGAGGGTCACAGCGCTCTGCTGTGGTGTGGAGCGGTAGTGCAGCTGGGTTCGATGCTGGGGGCTGTAATAATGTTTCCTCTAGTGAATATTTACAGCTTATTCTCCTCAGGGGATCCCTGTAACACAACATGCTGATATGAATCATGTTCTCCTGTACAAAACATGTAAAAAGAAAAATGTGTAGTTTTTTGAGAGTTAGACAGTATGTGAATTTAGTTTTTTTCAGATAGTAGTAATAATAATTATTATAATAATGTAGTGTAGTGTAGTATAGTAATGTACCATGTATTTAGTGTGCTGAAATGTTTTTTTTTTATGTCCCTAAAAATTGAAGAATACTGATCTGTGTTCAGTTTGATATCACATTCTGTAATATATTTTATAAAGTTATTACATTATTTGTAGATGTATTTAATAAATGTAATATATGTAATGCATCTAATGCTTAATTTCATACATTGTACTCCTACTACTGGGAGTAGTAGTATTGTATGCATAAACTGAATTTATAAACTGAATGCTTTATATAAATAGAAATAAAAAAATAAAATAAGAATAAAGCATGAATAAAACACAATTCCAACTTGATTAAAACAATACATTTAGAAGTACATACATTTTTATTTTATATAAAATTATTAATTATTTTTTTTTAATAAAACAAATAGTTGGTACTTTATAATTTATATATTTATAAGATGCTTCCAAAACTATTTTTTGAGTTATTTTTTAACAATTTAAAAAATTGTGTTTAATACATCATATCATATCATATATTATATTTGTGGCTAGATTTACTATAAATTCTCAATGAAATATTAATTAATTTTGTGTTTGATTATTAGCGTTCAGTTGAATGCATTTTGTATGGCAAAAACTAACGTAAAAAAAAAAAAAAACTGGAATATGTTATATAATGTTTCCCAGTACAAGATTGAAAAAAAAAATATATATATATATATATTTTGTTTGTTTGCAATTGTTTTGGAATTAAATAAATCCATGAGACAAATTTATGCATTTTTATAACCACAAATACCCACATTAAATAACATAATGTGCTAAAAAATAATAAATATTCAGCATAAGAACAGGAGAACACATGCATAAAGAACTAAATGACCACTTGGTGGCGCTGCTCATCTATCTTGAGGTTTTTCTTTTTCAGCCTCAGATTACGGAGCATTTCTATCTTCATGGAATTTGCTACAATGCAGAGTGAAAAAATATCAATACAACTCAATAGTACGTCGAAACAAGTATGCAATATTTATAGTCTATAGCCTTTAAAAATAAGAAATAAATAACTTTATACTATAGTAAAAAGCGTTTTTTCGTTTAAGCTTTATCGTTGATGATTAGGATTAAAATAGATCACTGTGTGTGTGTAATATATCTATATATTATATGATTTTCACATGTTAAACTGAATTACTAAAGTAAAGTAACTTTCTTAATGATATTCTATTTTTTTGAGATGCACTAGTATGGTATTGTATATGGCTGAACTTGGACCTGGACCAACCCACCTCTGTGTAAGTAACTAGTTTTAGAGGCGATATGTTTGCATATATGAATATTCATTAGCAAGAACTAAAATCATATCGTTTCGACCCGCCCACTTCACTCCTCCACCGGACTAAAACAGCGTAATACCGGATCACCGGAGCACTTTTTTTTTCTTTCTTTACAAAGACTGGCTCACATGGCATTTATTCATTCATACTAGAGACACAACTAGACATTTTAACATTAATTAATAAAAACGATGAAATAAGACCTTTAAATATAATAAATAATTAACCATAAAGCGAGAAAATGCAGATGTTTCTTAGACGTTCTTCTCTTCTCCTTGGTTCCAAATCATCCTCATACGCTCTACTAATAGAAGTGTTATTTCTGGAGGGTGGTTTTGATGATAACGTGCTGTCAGGGAGGGGTTTGTCTCCATGGTTGTGTCAGTGGGGATTCAGACCATTGGAAAATATGCCCACCGTGCTGCCTGGCAGGTGCCACAAGGGCCTGGCACAGAGCCTGAGGTGGACAGCTGTTTTTCCAGCAGTGCTCTTCAACAGCTCATCATTCTTCTCTGTAATATTATCTTATAACATTATCTTATATCACTAGCTGCTCCGATAGAATCACATTGGCTGATTTTTTCATCTATAAATCACTTTCTGGTCATTTGCCAGCTTATATTTCTTTTCTGATTTCAATAAATAACAATAAATAAATGCTTAGTTCATGATTAACTATGATAGAAGCAAAAAAACTCATTATTTTGACAGTAGTTACAGATCCCTCCCTCAGACGAAGTCTGCTGGCTTATATATATATATATTTATTATTTTTTTCTTTCTTATTATTTTTATGTACAGTATACAACTCTAGAAAAAAATGAAGAGAGCACTTCAGTTTCTGAATCAGTTTCTCTGATTTTGCTATTTATAGGTTTATGTTTGAGTAAAATGAACATTGTTGTTTTATTCTATAAACTACAGACAACATTTCTCCTAAATTCCAAATATTTGGTGCAATAACCCTGGTTGGTTTTTAATCACATTTTTTTTTCATGCATCTTGGCATCATGTTCTCTTCCTCCACCAGTCTTACACACTGCTTTTACACACAAGCAGTTCAGTTTGGTGGTTTGATTGCTTGTGCTCATCCATCTTCCTCTTGATTATATATTTTTTACAGAGCTGTATATATATTTTATTTATCTATATTAAATGTTTATTTAATATTCAAGACTAACGGTTTAAGGCATGAAACTCAGGGTCATCTGGAAACACGAAAGGCATCATCTCCTTCCTTTAAAGCTTGAACTGACAATAGACTTGTTCCAGTACGTCTTGTTCACGTCTATGGCACAACGTGTCCCGTGAGACGCTGACGTGACTAACGACCAAACTCTAAAAATTCTACCTATGACATTTTCACAGCAAATACTGACTTAACTTACTCACTTACTGAAGGGAAGTGCAGCAAGAGGAAAGCATAGACATTATTTTTCCCATGTTAATCTAACTTTAAACTTACAATTCCCTCAGTTTCCTTAAAGGAAAGAAAGGAAGTTTAGTGACTGATGGGAGAGAAATGGGACATTTTCAATACAAACGAATGAAAGAATTTAATTCTTATTCATTTCTTAAGTATAAGTTACAAAACTTCTATGTTCTGTATAAAACACGTTCATGAAGTTTCGTACAGAACATAAGCCGTTTAAGGGCTCTGTCATTTTTATGCAAATAAGCTGTTAGCATTGGTGTTAGCTTGTGCTACATGTTGTGCAAAACATGAACAGTCTAGTTGATGCTTACTGTAACTGCGACAGAAGCAATTCCCTTAACTGCTGACTTGCTACGAACAGCAGGTACAGATCCCTCCCTCAGAAGAAGTCTGCTGGCTAATTTTGCTGCATACTGTTTAAAGTTCTCAACCAAAATATTTTGTATAGCGGTATTCCCACCAGTAAACCAATGAAAATGGAGCATAAAGAAGTTGATAAAAAGATAGACGGATCAGAAAAGAAAAATATGCCTTTATTTAGACATCGATGGCCTGAAATTCCTGCAAGTGCACGTTCTGGACATTTTACACACCCATCAATAAAACACATGTATTTACAAATAAAAGATCAATGGTGTGTGGATGCTTGCTGTGCATATTTTATATTTTACTACTGTTAAAGCTGAGTGAAAACATAAAAACAAATCTTTGGTAAATAGGATATTAATGCATCGTTGGCGAAATACAACAAACAATAATAAAAAAAAACACAAATCCCAGCTTTTCCCAGGCTTTTGATGTATTGCTTTCATAAATTTGTTTTTTATCCGAAAAAAAATAAAAATAAAAACGAAATCATGACTAATAACATTTTTTTGTTCAAGATATCAGAAAGGATGAGTACAAAGTAAAGTGCATACAATAGCTAATAATCTTAACCTACGATACGATACGAAAACGATTTCACTTTCAACTTTCAACTTTCAATCTAACAGTTCTGTTAGAGTGTCAGGAAACCAAAAATTAACGTGGCCAAAAAAACAAAACAAAAAAAAAATACATAAAACAAACCAAATAAAAGATTATACACCGTCTATACATCTGCAAAGGTCAACAACATGCAAATCTGAGCAGAAAAGAAACAAATATATATATATATATATATATATATATATATATAAATATATGTAAAACCAAAAAAAAAAAAAAAGAAAGAGAAATGTGGTCATATAATGCACTTAAGGCACAGTGTGGTGAAAAAAGTGAGCGTGTTGTGAAGCTACAGGTCCTGTATAAAGCCGAGGCAGTTTTAATTCTTTGAGATTTTGTTTTAATAAATGGTAGCATTCATAAAAACTGCATAAGATTTGACATAAATTTACCTACAAAAATATTCATATTCAATATTCCTGTTTCTAATGAGCATATTTTTTTTAGGTTATTAAAGTTTATGTCATGGTGTTAGCTCTAATATGCCCTAATTTGACTATACTACCAAAAATATTTGTTTCTGACTCAGTTTCTCTGATTTTGCTATTTATAGGTTATATGTTTGAGTAAAATGAACATTTTAACCAACCATATTGTCACTTCCCTTTAAGAGCCGGGTGAGCTCTGACTTTGGCAGGTTGCTATTTTAACGGTGCATTGTTGATGTAAAACGAGTGGGTGTGTAGGTGTGTTTAGAGTGCATAACATGTCTGTGTTGCCAAGATAGCAATGAACGTCTGACTAGTGACTGTTGTCAGGGTTTAAATCGATCAGTGGAGCTCCTGTGTTTTCTGTTGCCAAGATAAACAAGCAAAACTCCAGAAATTTACCTGAACACACCTCATTTCATAACCAGACCACCACACCCATCAGTGTAGATTTTAAGTTATTTAAGGCATTCAAATAGACTGTTCATGGGGTGTAAGATAGCAATGAGCATTGAGACGCGTCTTGAATCGAAACTGTGCTTAAAGACAGAGAGAAAAAACAATGTTTTGACATTACTTAAAAGAAAATCCAAGCCAGTTGCTACCCTGTCCATTTGATTTCATATTTTAACTACTTTTAACTACTTTTAGCTACTTTTAGATACTTTTAGCTACTTCTAAGATAAAATGAGAAGCTAAGAAGCTGAGAAAGAGCTTTTTAAAAACCTGCTGCAACAACAAAACACGTCACTCTGAATGGTGTCAAATTCACTTCCAGCTCACAGATAATAAATACGATTTGCTGTAACGAATACAAGCAACGCAAAATTCCAGTTTAACGTTTCCTCAAAAGCTGGACAAGAACAGAAACAAAATCAGCAAAATAAATGGAATGACTACTCAGACGTAAATATAAAAAAGCTCAAACATTAAAAAATAAAAAATAGCACATATAAAAGGACCACTGGGATTAAGGCTTCTTGGCGTTACATATTTAAACAGGGCAAAAAGAGAAAAATTGCACTTCAGGTAATAATTTAAAGAGCTACATGAGTGCAGGAGAAAAAGAAGAAGAAGAAGAAGACAGGTAAAACGATGACAAGATACAGGGATCAGGGGTTTTTGGTCCATGAACTCATATATTGTACACATATTGTAGTTGTGGCAGGATGCTGCTGTTGTGTTGTAGTCTCTCTGGGCTGATTTATTCCATTCAGTCGGTCGGGTGTGATTTTGCTGTAAATCGATTTTGTTTTGTACAGATAGTTTTGTGATATTGCAGTAGGTTTATACTGTATATAGATTCATGTTTTTTTTTTCTTTTTTAAGTTCAGCTATAAAAGTTTTAAAACACAATCCAAAAGTCTGTTTCTTCTGTGGTCTTGGTTTCCCTGTCCGCTGCTACGCGTGGCTGTGGACGGAGATGCTGGACAGGTCGTTCCTGATGATTTCATTGACTGTAAAAAAGAAAAGAGAGAACAGGAAGATACTACATATTATTTATTTGAATTAAACAATAATTCTACAGGATATTGACAAAGAAAATAAAAAAAACCTTAGAAGTATCATCATTTCTATTGGTTCATTTTTGTTGGTTCATGATGGGAGACTGCTGATGGGAAAAAATGATGCAAATGAGGTAAAATAGAGAAAAAGAAGATAGAGTTAATGTTATTTACACTCTAAATAACAGAGGTAAGATATGAGTACTTTTTTGTACTCAAAGGTACTCTCTTCATAATTTTACCCTCAAAGGTACAATATTGGTCTTTACAGGGTCAGATTTGTTCCCTCTGAAGTACAAAGTCATTTCTAACAGCAATAAGTACAGATTTGTACCATTTAATCAGTATTCTGTATCACTGTACTAATAAACTATATATATTTAAATTGCACGTTTTTTATTTGAAAGCCAGATAATTTTGTATCATCAAGTTTTTGAGCCATATTCAGTTGATGATAATGTTTATAATCTTTATAATCTTTACTGGCACAAAAACCATGGGTACAAAAAAGGTACAGCCCCAGAGACAAGCTTTATACTATTTTAAGTACAAATCTGTACTTATATTACTTAGAGTGTAGTGTCTCAAATCAATCAGAAGATGTAGTAAAACTATAGTTCAGGACATGAAAAGCTAAAAAAGAAAGTTACAAGAGGGTGAACTGCAAAAGCAGCAGTGACAAAAATCCTTCTTATTGAATTTTTAACCTATTAATAATCTATTAATCATAGCCACGGTAAGAAATGTAGATGTTTTTAACAGCTCTTCGCAGCACCACAGTAAACGTACATGAACCAAACTCTAATAAAAAGGAATAGTGAGGCTGCTGATAGTTTTACTCTCCCCTAAACACAACAAAATACACTAGAAGTTACTTACTATCCCATTCCTTCTTTAAAAGTCCTTAAATTCTACTGCTATATTCATATAAACATAAAGTGTATAAAGGAAAGGTGATTTAAGCAGCATCAACTTTAAAATATGTGAATATGTGAAATCATTTTACATCGTTTGAACATTAAATATCTTGTCTCTGTAGTGAATTGAATTGAATATGAGTTAAAAAGGATTTGAAAATCATTGTATTGAGTTTTATTTATGTTTTACACAACGTCCCAACTTCACTGGGTTCGGGTTTGTAGCTCTGAACTTCTAAGGGTTTACCGTTCACATTTACACAGCTGGAATCATGAATCAACAAAATGATGAGTGTGTGTGTAGTGTGTGTGTGTGTGTGTGTGTGTGTTTGTGTGTATATAAGTGTGTGGCTGGGCTGTTTATCTGATAGACAGAGAGAAAAAGAGAGAGAGAGAGAGAGGGGGGGGGGAGGAAGTGGTCACAGGCCCTCTGGATCTCAGTGTTTGGTGTAAAGGGTCTTCCTGTCTGCTGCTCGTCTCCAGTGTTCCCACACACTGTCCTCTCTCTCTCTCTCTCTCTCTCTCTCTCTCTCTCTCTCTCTCTCTCTTTATCAGTGTTTTCCCTGGCTGGGGGAGGGAGGTGACAGCATACACAACTCTAGTGACAACAAAATCACAGCTCTACTGAGACACAGAGACATACAGCGGGACACGGGGACACCTCACCATGTCAGGGGGACAGCGGACCAGATCCCGAGTGGTTAGCAGCAGACACTATGTAGTGTTCACCAGATACTAGGTAGTGAGCACTAGATACTAAGTAATGAGCACTGGATACTAGGTATACTACATGTGATGAGCACCATATACTAGTGTTTTGAGAGTGTTTTAGGGTATTTTTAGAGACTTTTTATTAGAGATTTT
This sequence comes from Astyanax mexicanus, assembly GCF_023375975.1. Lineage (NCBI taxonomy): Eukaryota > Metazoa > Chordata > Actinopteri > Characiformes > Acestrorhamphidae > Astyanax > Astyanax mexicanus. Next base: position 1,244,169 of record NC_064410.1, read on the forward strand.
TCAAGGTGTGTTTTCAGGATGTGTTTTTTTTAGAGTGTGTTTTCAGAGTGAATAAAGAGTTTTTACAGTGTGTTTTCAAAGTGTTTTAAAGTGTTTGTAGGGTCTTGTGTATTTGGAGCATTTTGAAGTGATTTTAGAGTGGTTTAGAGTCTTTAGTGTGTTTTTAGAGTGTCTTCAGGGTGTTTTAAGAGTGTGTTTAGGGTGTGTTCTCAGTGTCTGTTTTCCGAATGTGCTTTTAGAGTGTTTTAGAGTGTTTTTGGAGTGTTTTTAGGGTGTTATTAGAGTGTATTTGTAGGAATGCTGTCCTGATGTCCTGCTGGACTTCATACTCTCCGAGCTGAACGGTTAAGACTGTTGGGTAACTCATCTGGACCGTTATCGGACCAGCGCTCTGTATCAGCCAGAATAACAGCTTCAGACAGAGCATTCCAGCGCCGTTACGCCGGACAGCGGACGGGTCAGAACCGCTGAATTCCTCAGATTAAACACCAGTAGCCGTTTGGTATCTGAAGCGTTTTTTATCTTTCAGACAAGATGTTTTTTCCTCATTTAGGACGAGAAGAAGAGCTGCAGAAATATCCAAATTATTCCCAGAAGAAACTGAGCCTTGGTGTGTTTTTTGGGCTGCAAAAAAGTGGTGACCACCAGTTACAATGGTAAGAACCAGATACTATGTTATGAGCACCAGATACTATGTAGTGAGCATGTAGTGTGCATACTATGTGGTAAAAACCAGATACTATACAGTGAACACTAGATACTTTTTTAATGAGCGCCAGATACTAAAGTAGTGAGCGGAAGATAATATGTTGTGAGCACCAGTTACTAGGTGGTTTAGCATTAGATACTATGCAGTGTAAACCAGGTACTAAGTGGTGAGCACCAAAAAAAATTTTGTTAGCACCAGGTTCTATATTGTACTACATGTGGTCAGTAACGGATATTATGTAGTGAGCACCAGATACTAAGTGGTGAGCACCAGATACTATGTGATGAGCACCAGATACATCAGTGTCAGTAGGGCCGTACCTGACCTTAACGGTTGCCAGAAAATGTTAATAAATATTTAAAGATATTTACAGGGATTTCCTCTTTAAACACAACTGCAAAACGAGACAAAACACACCATTCCTCGAAGGGTTAAATCTCATAAAGGCAACATATACAAGCATTTACACCAAGATAGAGTTATTTAATGTATTTAACATCATTTCAGAGCCCTTTCCAAACTCTAAACAGCAGCAAACAGTGTTGATCTGAGGTGATCTTGAGAAAGAACAGGAGGGTGGAGCAGTGAGCTGGAGGAAGCCTGCTGAGGAATTCCCTCAGAATCAACCGTGATCCAGGCGTTCCTCACCAAACAAGACAGCACAGACCTTCTTTCATCTCCTCGCGTGTCTCGCACGCCGAGACCACGCCCCTCTGACCCAGGCCTAACACTGTCTCCTCCCACCCTTAACCTTCTCCACCTCCTCTCTCTCTCTCTCTCTCCAGAGGATGGGGTGTGTATGGCAGAGCGAGTCTCCAGGGACGCCCAAAGTGGTGTTTCCTTCAATCTTTCACAAATCACAACAGTTAAAGGTAAAATATCCCACCCTGCCTTAAGTGTGGAGGAACTGAACATAATGCACTGAGGAAAAGCCTCAACAAGTTTACCGGTCCAAGACCAAGCGCCAAAACAAGAACAGTCCTGGTGAAAGGGTAATTACGTTGTCGACTTGAAGAGTATTATAGGATATTTGTCTTTTTATTTTTTTGTTAGCAAAAAAAGCTGATTCCCGTAAAACGAGCTGGTATGTCGACTTTATTTAAAATCAGCAGACAAATCAAGCAAGGAGAGCCCCCATCAAAGAAGCAGCCAAGAGGCCCATGGTCACTCTGGAGAAGCTGCAGAGATCAGCAGACTCTGCAGTGTCCACAGGACACTATAAGTCGTGCACTCCACAAATCCGTCCTTTATGAAAGCGTGGCAAGAAAACAAATATCATTTGTTGAAAGAAAGACATAAGAAGTGCCATTTGCACACCAACGATTTGTTGTTGCACACCAGGAAAACCAGCACTGTGAAACATGGTGGTGTCAGCATCATGCTGTGGAGATACAGTAAGCTTTTCTTCAGCAGACAGACAGTGAAGGAGATAAATACAGTATTAATACACTACGTATTGATGTATTGATGTTCCACTTCACAATTATGTGCTCCTTTGTGTTGGTCTATCGTTTAAAATCCCTGGAACCCACTTAAAGAAATGTGCAGGTTGCCATTTTGCACAGCAAATAAAATTACAGTCTCCGTACAATTGCAATCTCTGGTTTCCAACATTAAGAAAATCTAAGTTTGTATTTAATGCATAGTAAATTCAGTAAATTAGAAAACAATTCCTCAACATTAAGACATTAAGAGGCTTGGACTTCACGATAAAGAAAGAGCTCGCAGTGCAGTCGGCCCATCCCAAGATACACAGAAACTCTAGACTCTCTTCAAAGCCTTAAGAGGAGGAGTTTTCTCATTTTCTCATGCCAGCGGAGTCATAAATACTAAAACCTCAAGAAATGTTTAAAATCCCTGGAGTCTCAGTCTGTGAGCTACTGAACAGAGCTGTCTAATCAGCTGTTACTAATATGTGAACAGGAAGGGAAGCGAAGCGACGGCTGAGTTACGGCGAGTGAATCGCACGTGCACCGGTCCCTGAAGCTCCAGCCCAGCCTGAAACAATTAGCTGCCTCTGACAGTTAGGGGCAATTTGCAGCGATACGTCTTCATGAACGATCCGGGGAGCCAAGCGACTTTTTTCAGGGGAGTTCAGACGTTTATATCGAGATCTTTAGAAGAAGAAGAAGAAATCTTCACCTGTCAAAACATGTGTGGGTTTCAGGAAGAAGCAGCTGCCTGGTTGTCGCCATTCATCCAGATTCATACAGATTAATTCAGATTTTTATTCAGTTTATTGTGAGATATAACGTCTCCATGTCTCCGAAATCATCTTTTTGACATAAATAAGGTCTTCAGGTGTGGATGCTTGAATGAAGGTAGAACGTTGGACATTAATCACGGCAGATTTTACTATGCATTTATTGCACGTAGCAGCAATAAGAGATGAGTTTTGCTTCAATACATTACAGTATAGTGTATAGTATAGTATAGTATTGTATAGTATAGTGTTTATATTTGGGAGCACCCCTCCTAATAGTACAGCTCTGGAAAAAATGAAGAGAGCACTTCAGTTTCTGAATCAGTTTCTCTGATTTTGCTATTTATAGGTTTATGTTTGAGTAAAATGAAAATTGTTGTTTTATTCTATAAACTACAGACAACATTTCTCCCCAATTCCAAATAAAAATATTAAAATATTGTCATTTAGAGCATTTACTTGCAGAAAATGGGAAATGGCTGAAATAACAAAAAAAAAAAGATAAATTCAGAAATCAATATTTGGTGGAATAACCCTGGTTGGTTTTTAATCACATTTTATTCACAATAACTAATATATCTTCAGTGTCCAATGAAAAACAAGTATCTCCATTTTTGTCGATTTTTAGTTTACTACACAATTTGGACAGACAAACTGTCTCGATGAATGGACCAATAGAAATACTTCAGAATGACCTGAAATAAACTATTTTTTTACATTGACTTCCATTGAAAGTTTAGAAGGTTTTTCTTTTCTCTCTCCTGTAAAACTTTGTAAAGTTTTGTTTTGGAGATATTTACTATTAAATATAAGTTTAATAGTAGTTTATTTTGAACATAAGTCCTTATTTTACCTCTGCTTGTCTTAAGCTCTGTGTTTTCCCCTCGTTTTTGCCACTTATGTCCTACAAGCATTAGCGTCAGCCCGGCTCCAGCCTCAGTCTGGCTTTCAGCACACTTGGATCTGAGGGTTTTCAGACGGTCATCCAAGTATCTCCACATAAAACAGTTAAAAACAGTTCATTTCTACTCGAGCATCTCCGAGCACTCAGCAGTATCAGCCAGCGTTACACCGCTCTGCACGTTTGGCCGAAGATTAACCAGAAAAAGGACCTTAAACTGTTGCTTAAAAGGGAATGAAGGAAAGACAGTTGACATAGTGAATTCAGACGAGGCCAAAAAAGCATTACCAGAGCAATTACAGTACAATACCTACGAGCTACTTTACACCACGAGCCAGGAGCCTTCATTTCATCCTGACTCACCCGCTGGATAAAGATAGCAGAGCTCATAACCCTCAGACAGTCACTGTTGACTCAGAGCGCTTCGGATGCCAGTCGTCTCTATGGGCCGCGTCTAATCTGAAGCTGTGTTGTCAGCAGTTACCATGGGGCGCGTCTCATTTCACCGCCAGATTTCATACGAGGGGTCTAATGAAAGGTCCCCAGGTGCTGACCACCAATCAGAGCCAGATTTATAATGATAATAATAATAATAATAATAATAATAATAAAGCTGTAGCTCATTAGATAACAACGCAAAAAAAAAAAAAAAACACCAAAACAGCAACCAAACCAGTGTTCCAATCTAAATTCAGTCATTTCGGCCATGTTTGAGGGTCAAAGTTCAGCCCTAAATCACTCTTAGTCAACGTGAGGAGAGCAATCGCCCGACTGGACTGGTGTAAACAGCAGTGAAAGTTTCACAAGTGATTATCAGAGAAAGTTTGAGTTGCTTAGAAACAATAATCATGACAATAAAAGAGACAATAAAAGCTTTTCGATTGCACTGAAGCACATTCACTTAGATTATTTATGGCTTATTTAAAGAAAGCAGCAAAGTAACATCAGATCTAATTTAATGCTTATTTCAGATTTTATGTAAAAAAAAAAACAGCAAATTAACACTTTATTTTCCTTAATCTTTGACAAAATAATATATAATAATAATCATAAAAATAATAACTTATTTTGTCTAGTAGACATGAATTTCATTGCCAAACAAGAAAGTTGAAAGTCGTGATCGCACTACTAGTGCATCTCAAAAAATTACATTACTTTATTTCAGTAATTCAATTTAAAATGCAAAACTCATATATTATATATAGATGTATTAAACACAGATTGATCTATGTTAAGCATTTATTTATTTTACTGTTGATGATTATGAAGCTTACAGCCAATGAAAACCCCCCCAAAAATAAATCAGTTTATCAGAAAATTAGAATATTATATAATTAGACCAATTGGTACTTTTGGCAGTGTGTGTGGGCAGTGTGCCAAAGTCCTGCTGGAAAATGAAATCTGCATCTCTCTAAAAGTTATCAGCAGAGGGAAGCATTTCCCACAATTCCAGCAAAATTGGGGGTACAAATAGTAATTTCTGTTCGGCTTTTCTCTTACAGTACACTATTAGCATTAGCCGCTAACCGCAGTGCTAGCTCTTAAAAAAAATATTGGAAATCTAAGCTTATTGTACATAAAAGGAAGCGCTTTATTCACTGAAAACAAGCGTTTTTCAGGAGAGAAATATGTGTAGATTAACAATTTGAGAATTACATTTTTGTTTATTTGGGCGACATCGTTGTTCCTTTCTAGTGTCGCTTAAAATTCGCCTTATAATCCGGTGCACCTTATGTATGGTAGTGTCATAAAATTCCTGCACAATATTAAAAAATAGTTAATTTTATTGCCAAGCAAGTAAAAAAAAGTTGGGTCCCTCCCAAGCAAGATGGACTCCTGTTTTAGTTTGTTACAAGCACTGACTGCCATATATATATATATATTAGTATATATGTATATTATATCGACATCTTTTCTGCGTGTGCAGCCATAACAATATGCTAATAAACACAATCTGGCCACAATCGCATTTATAAATCCTTCACCAATCTGAGGAAACAAACAGTGGCTGAAGTGAGTTGTTGGTATTAGAGTTGTGTGAAAGTGCTGCTGTATCAGTGAGAGGGTTGTTGTGACTGAGGGCTGGAGGAAGTGAATAATTGGATGTGAGGTAATTCAGGAACCGACTTCCTGCCGTTTCAGCGGATAAGCAGCAGCTGGAGGAGCCTGATAGAGCGAGGAGACCCGGCCTGATTCTCGCCTTCAGGAAAAGCAGTGCGAGCGAGGAACTCCCAAACAATTAGCTTAGCGTCGCTGCTAGCCTCATTAAGCGGCTAAAAGCGGCTAAAAGCGGCTAAAAGCAGCAGCTCTCCGGCCGACACTAATTACATTAATCAGCAGCTGGCAAGAAAAACAGACCTCCGATAAAAACCCCAAACATCCTGAACCTTTTCACATTCTGAAAGACCTTCAACCTGCAGGAACACAAATACCCCGTAAACTGACCTCCCACAGTTCAGTTTAGTCATGCACTCCGAGAAATCACTAATAACTCATCCAGTTCAGTGAGGCTTTTTTTATTTTTAGCACCTTAATTATCTTTTAAACAGGAAATTATAGCTCTTTAGCTTTCTTAATCCGTGTTATTAAACTGTTAACATAACAAGTCATTCGGCGTGGCTTGAGTGGCTTGATGGGAAATGATTTCTTTATAGAGGAGCTGATAGGAAAAGGAGCGGCAGCACAAATATAGGCTTTATTTACTCCTTTCAAAAAGGTTGATTAGCAACATTAAACTCAAGAAAAAAAGAAAACTATTTTAGCAGATACAATACTGGTCTAAAGTTTTAGTATACCTCAGTTACACCCCAACTTATTCCCCTTCATTTTTGCTATTTAATGTCTTTAGGTCCAATAAATAACTGGAAATTATGTTTTTTATTTCAGTAACCACTAATCTAACGTGTTACTGTTTCCGGTACCACTTTAAAATAAGACTACCTTTATAAAGGGTTTACAAATGGTTTATAAAGGAGTTTATACTGGTTATGAATTAGGAATTAGAAATGGCAACAGTGAGCTAAAAATTTGCAAAATAGTGATTCTAAACTTATTTATCTTTCCAGATACTGATCTTACTTTGTGCTTTTACCTAATCAATAATACTTAATTACATAATTTATAAACCATTTATAAACCCTTTATAAGGGTAGTCTTATTTTAAAGTGGTGCCCAATTTCCTATGTAGTAATCAGATTAAAGTATTATACTTATTCAAGTCACTGTGCTTTACCTTTTTTGTCGGCAGCTGCTAAAAGTAACTAATGACTTAAGTAACTTAAAAAAAGTAACTTAGTTACTTTTAAAGTAAATTAATCAGTAAAGTAACTTATTTAAAGTTACTTATTTAAAGAAGTCATCAGTAATCAGTAATCAGATTACTTTTTCAAAGTAGCTACACCATCACTGACTGCCAGGGCCTTTTTAAAAAGAAGAACAAATGAACTAAAAACTGAAATAAAATTCACATTAAAAAAGAGGTGCGGTTTTTAGCAAACAATTAATTGGTAAAGAGCTTACAGCTGGTAAGCAGCAATGGAAATAAACAGAGCTGTGGAAAAGTATAAATATTCCATTTTCTTTACAGAAATGAAAAGATCTCAGATAATGTAAAAAAAAGTTAATGTTCATAAATAGTTTTAAGAGTTCAGAAATCTATTTAATATTTGGTGGAATAACCCTGGTTGGTTCTTAATCACAGTTTTTTTTTCATGCATCTTGGCATCATGTTCTCTTCCTCCACCAGTCTTACACACTGCTTTTGGATAACTTTATGCTGCTTTACTCCTGGTGTAAAAATTCAAGTACTTCAGTTTGGTGGTTTGATGGTTTGTGATCATCCATCTTCCTCTTGATTATATTCCAGAGGTTTTAAATTTGGTAAAATTAAAGAAACACATACTTTTTAAGTGCTCTCTTTATTTCTAGTCTGTTTATTTGAGCTCTTTCTGCAGATTGCTGGTTCACCATTTCAGATTTGGATCTCTCCCAACACTGGTCCTACAGTTCTGATCCTGGAGCTCTGGATCCAGGTCTTTGGCAGCTTCTGGCCCACAGCCTCGCACTGAGCAGCCAAGTCAGTACATTTTATAGCAGTGAGGCCTCTCACATTCAGAAGCTGAGGGAGATATAGAGCTAGGCTAGCGGCCAGTGCTAGTAAGAGTTTCCATGAGGAAAGACCCCTGGAACCTCGGAGTAACCCTAAGGAAAGCCCTGGCAACACTATTAAACCCACGATCTTAGCAGAGAAGCAAGAAGAGGCTGATAACAGCAATTAATTCATCTTATTACAGGCTGTTTATAAAGTATAAACAAATAAAAAAGTGATTAAAACACCTGATAAGATCTGAGAAAAGGCAGTCTAGACTATACGTGACCCTCTTTATCTCTGAATGGGTGCTATTTGCTTTTTGTAATTTTAGTTTTCCAAATTAAACTTATTTTTTTATCTTTTTTTAAACTCTGAATCTAGAACAACATATATTTAACTATTTAAAGCATGTACTGCTTTACTTAATTTTACAAGGTCAAATTTAAGGTTTCTAAATTCATGTGACATGTGAACATGTGACTGCGTGTTCAAATAATTTATATTTATGACAAAGAAAATCACTCCTGTTACCGGCACTCATTCCTGTTACTTTTTATGTTTTGAGTAACAGGACTGAAAGTAACAGGAATGAGTTTTTAGCCTAGAATTAGCAAAAACGTGTAAAATAGCACCAGTTGTGTTACAGATGTTCCAGATGTTTCAGATGTTTCAGATGGGGAAATGTGTTACGGTAACAGGACTGAGTGAAACTCAGGGACACAACTAAAATGTGTATTTTAACTTAAATATTATAGATTTATTGTGAAAATATATATATTTTTAAAGCATAGATGGGATTTGGAGTCACACTGCCAAAAAATTACATCTCTGAATGATTTTAATAAATATATTTCATGATAAAGTTTATAGTTAGAGATTGAGGGGACAGGTAACAAATGCTATTTTTTTCAGTGTTCTAAGTAGTCTTTATTATTATGTTTTTAGTTACATTTTTAATCTTACTTTTGCAATTAGGTAAAAACATTGCTTAATTGACACTGTACTTCATAATAAAATGTATTTTAAAGTTTTTTTGTGTGCATATTTATAAATAATTATAATTTCCTGAGAAGAGAAATAGCACCCATTTGGTGGAATATGCCATAAATAAAATTTATAAATAAATTAAAACATGTATTATAGAGATGGATGGATGATTGGATGGATGGATGGATGGATGGATGGATGGATGGATGAATGGATAGACAGACAGACAGACGATAGACAGACAGACAGACAGACAGACAGACAGATAGATAGATAGATAGATAGATAGATAGATAGATAGATAGATACTAGAAGATGTAATTAAAACACCTGATAATAATTCACATAAAATAATGACATAAACTGAGAAAAGCCAGTCTAGACTATACATTACCCTCCCAATCTTCAGCTAACAGACCTATATTTTTGTATATATGATACAATGGGTGGTTGACGAGGCCTTAAAAAGGAACAATGTGCCCGAAACGGTTCTCGAGAACAGGATCCCTGCCAAAGAATTAATAGTCAGTACCTGAAGAAGCCTAATGAACGGTATTAGAGCTGAGTGCTCAGTTAAACCTCCCTCCTGCTGCCAGAACAGAAATGGCAGGTAATAATTTGACAAGCCAACACATAAAAAATCTGCCTAACAACTCGCCCACAATTCCTCATCCTGTCCTGAGAACATGCTCAGAACAGCACGAGCTGTATTTCAGCCGCTCCGGCACTTCATAAAAGAATGTGCCCCAAAAACGACGACCATAAATTCACTAAAGCTTCTTTTCTGAACTGATTTAGGCTTTAATATTGATAACATGACGAGCTCACTTACGTTTTAAAGCCTTGATCAGATTGAGCTGCCAGTAGCTACACCCAATGGCCAGTGTATTTCTTTTTATATATAAAAAAAAACATAAATAAAAAAAAAAAATGTATTTCTTTATTTTTATTCTAAAAACTATGCACAGACCGTGAGAAAAACGGCTGAAAACAAGTTCATATTCATCAAGTTTTAAGAGTTCAGAAATAATTAATATTTGGTGAAATTAACCCTGGTTTTAATCACAGTTTTCATGCATTTTGGAAAATATATATATAAAAAAATGAGAGCACTTAAAAATGATGAGTTTCTTTGATTTTACCAAATTGAAAACCTCTGGAATATAATCAAGAGGAAGATGAATGATCACAACTTATTCAAAAGCAGTGTGTAAGACTGGTGGAGGACAACATGATGCCAAGAACATGCATGAAAACTGTGATTAAAAATCAGGGGTATTCCATCAAATATTGATTTCTGAACTGAATGTTGTCTGTAGTTTATAAAATAAAATAACAATGTTCATTTTACTCAAACATGAACCTATAAATAGCAAAATCAGAGAAACTGATTCAGAAACTCAAGTAAATAAAAAATTACAGTATAAGTCATCACAAATCATTGCAAAGCTTTCCTATTCTCATTGTATTATGTTTTAACAGAAAAAAACAGATCTTTCCCAATAAAAGATCCTCATGGCCACTGGATATTTAACGTGGCACTTCATGGCAAAGAACTCTCTAAGGATGTGAGATATAGAATTGTTGCTCTCATTTCTAGAGTGTCCTTTTAAAAAATGGGATGTACTCACTTTAATTGGATACTATAGGTGTTTATTTGCTTCATGATGGTTCTTTTCCTTGTAAACCAACTAAAACATTAGTTGGTTATTATATTGCTAATACTAATACTGCACAGTACTGTGTGTTTATACTGTAGAAACCTGATGCTGACATTCAGTAAAGCACTGAAACGTTATATAAGAGTCTTCTTAAAGAAGAGGCTTCTTAAAGACCACCAGGGTAGATGATAGTGTAGATGCCTCCTCTACTTTATTTCCAATCACCACCATCCTACACTAAGCTGAGTGTTGAAATAAGACCTTCTGCCAGACACGTGGTGCCCGAGGACCCCAGCACATCCCTCTCAGAACATTAATAGCAAACGAAAAAAATCACATACAGAAGATAAAATCTTCTAATGACAGACGAGAGAATCTTATGTGGACGAGCAACAATAGAAAAAGCCTTTTGACATAATTCTGTTTATTTAGTAACGCTAATGGAGATTACCTCTACATGCTCGTAATCTTCCCTCTACACAACAGGAAATCCCTAAAATAAACCCAAGTCAAGTTGGGCTGCAGCCGTGTTTGGTTTCAAGTTGAAGCAGAGAAAGATCTCCAAAGCAACAGTGAAACATCACATCAACGCTAATGCTATTCTGAAGCCTCGCCAGAATAAAGCTCATACTAACAGCAACAAACAAATTAAAGCTCGAGGAGCTGCAGAGAGGTTATTATGGTTTCATAAGTGCAAGGTGCTGGAAAGTGTAAAAGTGCATGATCTGTTGCACAGCAATGCAAATAAAAGGTCTAAATGTGGTTTAAAAATATCATATTGTTTAAATATCATTTTGTTTTGTGAATAGCCTTAAAATAATTTAATTCAAAATATATATGCATGTTGTATATATGCAAGTCATGACGTTTGTTTTACCCAGCTGATATTAGACAGATAGATAGATAGATAGATACATACATAGATATACTGTATTGAGTCTGTACCAGTTAAAAACAGGTTTGAAGCCAATTTTTAAGTTTTAAAAGTTTATATAGTATTTAGTATGTATATATGCAAGTTATGACGTTTGTTTTACACAGCTGATTTTATTAGATATTTAGATAAATAGATAGAGATAGATGGATAGATGGAGCTGCTTGTTTTGCATCGTTTTTTATTGGACGTAGACAATATGCAGTAGAGGATATGTACACGGGTTGGAGAATGAAACTGAAACACCTGGTTTTAGACCACAATAATTTATTGTGGTGACGGACAGTTCTGGTGGAAACAGGAGAGTTGAGGTGCACATTGAATTCCATAGTTTTATGTTTTTTGGATACAATCCGGGTTAGCACCCGAACATCCCTTTCAGACAGCTTCCTCTTACAGCGTCCACAGTTAATCCTGTTGGATGTGGTTGGTCCTTCTTGGTGGTATGCTGACATTACCCTGGATACCGTGACTCTTGATGCATCACAAAGACTTGCTGTCTTGGTCACAGATGCTCCAGCAAGACGTGCACCAACAATTTGTCCTCTTTTGAACTTTGGTATGTTTCCCATAATGTTATAGTGTGCATTGAAATATTTTAAGAGCAGAACTGTGCTCTTACCCTGCTAATTGAACCTTCACACTCTTCAAACTCTGCTCTTACTGGTGCAATGTGCAATTAATGAAGAGTGACCACCAGGCTGCTCCAATCAAACACTAAAATGACAGGTGTTTCAGTTTCATTGTCCAACCCCTGTAGTTTTGTTGGTACTTTGGTTGCAACTCACCGTCATCTAGGTATATCTGATCCAGTTCCTGCGGTTCCTGCTTGATGCTAACTGTTAGCATGGCGGATGTGGATGTTCCTCCGTCCTCCTGCAATAGTGGAGAAGACCCGCTCCTCGCCGGAGCTTTGGGGAGCGCTGTGGTCTCGGCGGAGACCGGAGACTGGGTCAAACTCTGGGTCGGGGTGAAGACGAACTCCGGGGCTGAACTGGGAGTGGAGGGATGTGAGCCTGGAGAAGACGAGGCGCTGCCTGATGGGTAGAGGACAGGCTGCTGGTAGCGACCGGGCGTGGGCTGGATGGCGGAGACGTGAGGGACGGCGGCGGCAGGTCCGGAACTGGTGGGGAAGTGTGTCGGGGACAGATCCTGAAGTTTGGGGCTGGTGCTCGGGGAGGAAGAGGAGCAGGAGAGGGACGGAGCCTTCGGCGTGAGTCTCTGAGGGACGCCAACGTATGGGGACGTAAGACAGGGCCTGTGGTCCACAGGAAGGACGTGCTGAGTGTAGTACGGCTTGATGGGCAGGGCGAGGCTGGTGGGTGGCCGCTGGCTGCACATATGAGGAAGGTCATAGTCATCACGGGGCTCCGTCTTTATGGTGGGAACTGTGAGAGAAAACGTAAAACAAGAAAGAAAGAAGAAAGAATGAGAAGAAGAGAGAGAGAGAAAAAGGAATAAACACACATGCAGTAGATCTCACGTGATCTCATGTGAGCTGAGGCGAGCGAGTGGGTTTGTGGCTAGGAAACCCAGAGCCAAACAAACATTCTCATCAATGAGGCCGTGTGTGTCTGAAGCAACGCGCTCCCGCCCAACTAAAAAATATTTAAAGAAAGAGGGGGAAAAAAGGCATGACTCATCACCACAAGAGACTTCCAGCTGCTTCTATAATAAAAGAGACTGTTTTCTTTGGAGGAGCTTTACCCTCTAACCCCTACCGCTAATGTAGCATTAGCGCATGACGCTTCATTTGCAGATAGCAAGATTAGCATTTATTTGCAGACAATTCCTCGAATAGTTATTCCTCAAATAATGCATTCATAAGGTTTTAAGACTTCAGAAATCAATATTTGATGGTTTTAAATCACAGTTGTTTTTTTCATTCATGCATCTTGGCATCATGTTCTCCTCCACCAGTCTTACACACTGCTTTTGGATAACTTTATGCTGCTTTACTCCTGGTGCAAAAGTACATTCAAGCAGGTCAGCTTGGTCTGATTTGGTAATTTGGTAAAATCAAAGAAACTCATCGTCACTCATTGTTAATGTAGCATTAGCATAGGAAGCTTTATTTGCAGCGTTTATTTGCAGAACATGAGAAATGGCTAAAATAACAACAAAAAAAAAAGATGCAGAGCTTTCAGACCTCAAATAACGCAAATAAAAAGGGTCATATTCATATTCAAGTTTTAAGGTTCATCTTGGTTCTTGGTGCTTTTGGATAACTTTATACAAAAGTTCAAGCAGTTCAGCTTGGTTTTATGGCTTGTTTTGTTCTCAATTTTCTTTTCCAGAGCTGTATATGGACTGTTATTTATTTGAATAAAGAAAATATATATATACATTTGTACATATATTTGTATCTATTACTTGAAAATTTGAGCTTCATAATTAGCTGATTAGCTGGACCATCGCTGTGAACCAGGCTAGTGTATATGGTGTAGGTAGAGTCTGGATGCTCTATAACTGTGTATAATTTACAACATCCAAAAACTGGTCAGCTAAAATTCTCTTTCATGGTAAAAAAAAACAAACTAAAATAAGATATTTTATTTCTATATTAGAAGCCAACAGCAATTAGGCAGAAGCAGCTCCTGCTAATTCTGCAAATCCACTCACAATTAAATCTAAAGTATCACAGTTCTTCAACAAGCTTCAACAAGCAACAATCTTCTCTTCTGAAGACCACGACTCTGCAGCGTCAGCTCTTTCTCTGAGATTGAGCCGTCACTCAGAACCGCACGCTCCACACGCCGCCTCAGATGGCTTTTACATTTCCTCAGGATCACACGAACAAAACGCAGAAGGGGAACTCACCACCCGCAGGTTTAAAATAGAACCCAGACACCTATTTTAGCCCCAGCGGGAGGAAATGAGGCATCAATCACATGACAGACTGATGCAGTGTCTGTGGGATGACCTCAGAGCACTTGTGCACACAGTTGTGTGATAGCTTTCTTTGTATATCCTCGTGCAACGTCACATACATATCATATATGTGCTAATATATACGCTGCAAAAGCTTCATGTACGTTTTACATCTTGGCATCATGTTCTCCTCCACCAGTCTTACACACTGCTTTTGGATAACTTTATGCTGCTTTACTCCTGGTGTAAAAATTCAAGCAGTTCAGTTTGGTGGTTTGATAGCTTGTGATCATCCATCTTCCTCTTGATTATATTCCAGAGGTTTTTAATTTGGTAAAATCAAAGAAACTTATAGTTTTTAACTGCTCTCTTATTTTTTCTTTGTGAGTAGAGTATCTTCTGTAGGGTCAGGTGAGCTGGTTTAGCTGGTGGGACGCTGGGTTGTAGGACAGTGTGGTACTGTATGAGGGGACAGAGGCTCCATGCAGAGAGACAGGGCAGGGATGGGGACGGGCAGGGCAGGGACGGGGATGGCTGGCTCTGAATCACTGCTTTGATCCACCCACTGGTTCTGCACTCTAATCCCGGGGCAATTAGCAGTGGTTTGGACTTTTTAAAGGTTGGGTCAGTTTTTTGTTTTTTTTGCTTAAATTTTCATCTGACAACTGGTTGGCATATGAATAATAGCTTTCACACAGTAAACTCCACCCGGCTGTCGACCTTCCACTGATCCTATAACTTCACTTCACCAAACTTCAGGTACGGAAATAAAGGAAAAGTTTATAGAGACGCTTTTAGCAGAAGGAAAAACTCCCACTTAATCACTCTGACAGAAAAGCCTTTTAATACAATAGATCAAAAGTGTCCTATTCTGGGTACCGGGTCCCTATTTTAGCTTTATTTATAGTTGAACAGTCAACCGTGCACCGTACAGCTTGATTTACAGCATGTCAGTGTATCTTTGCTATCGTATCGACAGGAAAAGTACACCATGCTCAGCTCAAAGCTTGCAAAGTGCATGTACCAATTCTCTTAATTAATCATGGGTGTGTTTTTTTGGGAATAACGTGAAAAAAAAACAATCAGTGATTACTTGCCATTTCCTTTATACGCTTTTTCATCGATGTGGAACCGATGTGGCACTCTGCTGGTTTGAGAACCTAATTTTGAACCGGTTCACTACTTTTTCACCAACAAAAGTAAGGACGTTTGACTGTTGACTGTTGTCAGGGTTTTAATCAGTCAGTAGTGCACCTGTGTTTTCTGCCAGCAGGATAGCCATAGTAAGTTAACAATCTAATTTTTTTATTTGTGAATATACTGTAAGTACACTTTCTTGTTAATCAGTTTTTGTTTTTTATTATGAACACATTGAACTATGGTATATAATCACAACATCACAACTTCCACTTGTTTTACCATTAGGGGGAAGGTAGGTGAATCGCTGGCACTGGCTCTTCTTCCTCTTCCCGTTGCATATGTAGAAGTTGACCTGAACTGGGCTGGATACTCTTTGGTTTCGGTACGGTGGAATCTCCACAATCAAGGCAGTCTGTTGGAAAAAGGACAAAACGTAAGGAATTTTACATCCCAAATGTAAAAATATGACGAACACCTTGAAAACAACCCACCAACCCCACTGTAACCACCTTGCAACACCACGGGTACCACCTATAGTAACTACAACTATCTAGCCACGCAATTGCTAAGAGTGTTAAGATTCAACACTGGTAAATCGACTGTGTGCCAACTTACATACCAGATCTCTAGCAACTATTTGACAACACCATTACAATCGCTAATACTGCTCCAGTCTCGGTGCTGGAGAAACTTTATTGAAACTCCTGTATAATTCTATAATACAGTGGAGTGGCTTTACGGCTCCTTACAATCTGAAAGGTAAAATTCATACATAAGGAGCACCAGATTATATAGCACGCTGACGATTTTTCTCTGTTGAAAAATGTTTATTTGATTGAGTAAAGCGCTTCTGTTTATTTACAGTAAGCTTAGATTTACAGATTTACAGTAAATCTGGAGTATTAGCATTAGTGGCAAACTGCTAGCGGTTAGCGGCTAATGCCACCCGACAGCGCTACACTGGGGAACCCTGAGTGTCCCAGTAAGCCAGAGCAATATTAGCAAACGGTTCGTTCAATTTAGCTTGTTTAATACGGTAAACACGCAGACCAAAGTCCAATATAATCACCTCTGAACAGCAAAAGAGCTAGTGCTTAGCACGGTTAGTGGCTAATGCTAATATTGCTACAGCAGTGCTACACTAGTATTTTATACTAGTATTATATCTATCTTTATATTATATCTATCTATCTATCTAGAAGGGGTTAGCAGCAGGCTACAGGCCGATATACTCACCTCTGAAAGGTAAAAAAGTTAGCACGTAGCTTGGTTAGCAGATGTTGGGGAACTAAACGGAGCACCGGATTATAAGCACACTTTAAAGTGCAAAAAATACAGTTCTTTACAGTTGTGCAACAAGGGTTTGAGAAGGAGAAATGGCTGTGCAGCAGACAGTGTTATTTTCATGCCTTTCACCCCGAAAGAGAGGACGCCTGAGGACTCCCTCCAGACACTTTATTTCGTCTGCACTCCTTTTCCTCTCCTTCTCCAGACACTCGTGAACTTTTGACCGCTAAACTTTCTCTGGCCACAACTACAGTACGAGTCCGGCAAAAGGAACATCTACAGACTAACCCTCCTCCCCTCCTTTTCTCTTTTTCTCTCCTCTTTTTCTCTTTTTTTCTCTACCCTGAGATGAACCCGGTGTGGCCGGGTGCAGACTGATGGAGGCGCTGAACAGTAGCCAGAGAGGAAGTCATCAGTCTTCTCGCGGGTTTCAGAGACACATGCAGGTGAGCTCCCCGACACTATTTATATTATCACGCTGGCGCTGCGGCAGAGCGAGGCCAGATAAAGAGCTCGCCGCCAGAAAGAATGCTAAAACCTAATGCTAGTTATTTATATTATATTCTTCTCAGGTAGACTTTAGATACACTGGATGTGGGGTAATGAGGAAGCTGCAGCATTCCCTTCCATCGGTCAGTGTAATGTTTATTAATGTCATTTTCTGACCATTTGAGGCTAAATGCCAAAATAGAAAATTGGATGTAAAAATAATCAAAAAAGTCATTTTTTTATGTTTTTTTTTTATGTAGTGAAATGTACAAGAAATACATTTTCATCCATTTTTCCAATTTTAATTTTTTTTCATCTCTGCCCCTCACAATTGTAATTTCAGAAAAAAAAAAAAAAAATTTCCTTTACTTTCAAAATTTTTTATTTTTTGCATTTTGCAAGTAGAATTATATCATCAGGTTTTCTGTTATGAGATACAAAAATGGACAAACCTGAAAATCAAGAGAAGTTCAAATTTTCATTGTTTCTGAAATTCTGTTTGCGAAAGGCTGAAATGAAAAACTAGATCATTGAAAAAATTCATAAAAAACACTATTTAAAACCTTATTAAACCATAAACCATATTAAACCTTTACATTCTTAAATACAGATATTCTAAAAATGAATCCTTCCGCAAAAATAAATAAATAAATACATTTAAAAAATGCTATTGGATCCATGGTCCACAGTGGTTCTCTCATTAAATGGGGTTTTATTGGTGGAGACCCTTATTCACCCTCAACCCAACATCAGGAAGGTGAACAATGCCAGTGGAACTCGCATAATGAAATTAAACAAATAAATAAATACAAACCCATAACCCCCTTACAGGAAAACAGCAATAAAACCTCCCGCTCCAGAATAGCCTCAATACGATGAAAAAGGGCAATCTTCTTCAGTAGCTTATAATTTAAAGCCATACAATCTAGTGATATCAACATTATTTTTCGAAAATCTGCAGCTTGGATAGGGTTTTAAAAATTCTCAATTTTCTGCGACTAAAAATTCTGAAGCGTATAGTTTTGGGGAAAATTTTAGGGATTTAGGGACCTCTCTGGTGAGAAGGTGTAATTGCACAGAGAGTTAATACTTTTAATGCAGGTTAACGCAAACAAATTTGTGTGTAGAATTATGTATTTCTAGTGTTTTGTCAAAATGTAGAGAGTAATTACATACAGCAAACATAATCGAGCACTCACACACTGTTTTAGAAGGAATATATATATCAGATGTTGCAGGGATGATCATAATGGACATTGATATCATTAATTAGAATATTTTGGAATAGTCAATACTGGTATTCAGGAACATACTGCTTTCAATAGAACAGAAAAAAAAATATCTTATGGACTGCTGCTTTAACATGGACAACACAGTAATTGACTCAAACCCCCCTATAATAGAAGACAATGAATTGAACCAATACACTGTCCAGAGGTGGTTCTTCAGCAGCATTGTAATAAATCAGCATTTCAGAGTTTCTATTTTTAAGAATTTGGCTCTACTTTCAGATGATGTTCTCACTGGTCACATGTGGACGTGTAAAAGTATAAGTACAGCATTATTCCCCGCCGAAAGCGAATGAGGCAACCGAATGAAATCCCTTCGAGAAGTTGAGCAAGAGCCTGGCGACACGGGGAAGCGTGTGGTTTAGGGCGAGCTAGAAAGTGGTGGATATTAAATAAATATATGAATGCAGACAGCAGGGCAGGGAAGGGCAGAAATCAAAGAGGCGCTTGTAAAAAAATAAATGTTTAACACATTAATACTCCATTCAAGCAGACGGACTCCATTCATTCTGTGAGCTCCGAAGCTGGACGAGGAATTCCTATAAAGTTATGAACCGTGAGGCGCTAGACAAAGACCTGCTTTCAGACTGGTTTTGCCAGACCAATGATATTTATTGTGCCAATAACTCAATATAGCTTTCAAAGTTTGTCTTTCTAAATTCTGTGGATGTTTAGCATGAACTTCTATGATAGTAGGCTTATAATAATGGTAACTGAATAATAAATAAATAATAAATAATGGTAAAGTATGGTTAAATCTGGTTAAATCAAACCATAAAAAAAAACTTAGTTTTCACCTTTTTTAAAATTTTCTCAAAAATCTACAGTGTTCCTTATGTATAAATTCTACCAGTCAGGTATTAAGGAGCAGTAAATACAGAGTTATACAGGTGAGTTTTCAGTGAAGTTTCTCCAGCACCAAGACTGAAGCAGTATTAGCATTAGCTGCAAACCACGCTAAGCACTTGCTCTTTTGCTATTCAGAGGCTTGTAGGCTGCTGCTAACCCCACCTAGCATTGCTGGAGCAGCATTAGCATTAACCACACTAAACGCTAGCTTCCCCTTGTTCCTTACTAGCGTTGCATAATGCACTTTATAATCTAGTGTGCATTATATATGAAAATCGACCAGAAAATAGATGTTCGTTGATAGTGCAACTTATAGTGCGAACAATATGGTATATTTAACCCTCCTGTTTTGTTCTGGGTCAATTTGACTTGTTTTAAAGTTCGAAGATCTAGGAAAAATAGTTAAAAGTATTAGTTTTTTTTCAGTATGAAACTTCTTCTGCTCGCCTTAATTAGTGTAATTAATCAACATATAATATAAAAAAATGTTTAATCTCACATATTTGCAATCAACCACCCCCTGCAAAAACTAAAAACTAAAACTAAAACTAAAAATTGCAATGTTGTGTTTTTTTCAATGTTATGTAGAATGACTGTTTTATATGTTAGTCTTTTAAAAGTAATAAAGTAGTGAAACATTAGTTCACTCGTGTTTTTTAATGAAAAACGAGTGAATGATCCATTAAAAATTGAAGCATTACCTGTTAGAGGTAAGGAATGCTATTGATAGAATAGTTCGTAATGGAGTTAGTTAAAAAATATTTACACCGCTTCTAAGGATTTTTTGTTTTTTTGTTTCCTGACAAAAATAACATAATAGGAGGGTTTTAACACTATATTTATTGTTTAGTCCTTTATATATGCTCTATATGTCATATGCTCCAGCGTTATAATCCAGCACTGCTTGGTACCTGAATCCATAGACTGTGTATAGCTGGACAGAGCATCGTCTCTCAAAAGTGAAGCCACCACAGGTCGGGCGCCCCCTGCTGTTCGGCTGCAGAAAGCCGTGTAACTCCACCCATCCCCATAGGTTTCAACGGCAAAACAGAACAACTTTCAATCACGTTTTTTTCTAGTATACTGTAATTCTACCTCTATTATTTAAATGCAGCAGCTAGTGTAACCTCTGCTTATATTGTCAATTTTTTATATCTCCACAGAATTTGTTTTTTAAAACGTTATTTTGCTCTATTGAAAAAAGGTGTGGTTATTGTAAAAGGGCTGGTTATGGGCGGGACCAATAACAGACCGTCAGCTCCGCTCTGCAGCCTGTGACCTCGAGGCAGCCCTCAGTGGCGGGGTTATTTAAATGAGTAGGCTGTCTCTCCACAGTCTTTCTCCCTCCTCTGGTCTCTACTGCGCTCTACAGACTCGGGTGTCAGGATCGCCAACATGGAGGAAGATTTTGGCTTCATTTTCATTGAATGAATGGGAACGGCGACACAACGTCCATCTTTTTTTTACAGTCTCTGCCTGAATCAGCCTGTTCTATTCTAGGAAGTAAAAAGTAGCTCTTATTATTATTCTGAAGAGGACGGTTAGGAAGTGTCTGTCTCTGTTATAAACAAGCTCAGGATTAAATAAGATAAATAAAATCAGTGATTATGGTTCAGGGTGGTTCTGTCACATTCCCAGACCGAGACAAAAGAGCAGCAGCAGTTCATTCAGGAGAATTCCATGTAGCTGAGGAGAACACTGGCTAGGTATCCTCACTGTTTAGGATGGGCCTGTTCCAACACACTAGACTCTCTCTGGGGCCTGCAGACAGACATATTTTGCTAGTGAGAATGTGTGTGTGAGTGTGTGTGAGTGTGTGTGTGTGTGAGGCAGTACACCTGCTCCCCATACACTCACACACACACACTAACACACACACTGTCTAATCCCGAAGCGTAAACTGTGGTGTTTAAGCTCTGGGGGTATGAGTCAGTCATAGAAAGAGCTGGAGGAAGACTCCAGACGTGTCTACATCTGTATGTCTAGTCTTTAGTTTTAAAGTTTAAGTTTTTTTTTTTTTTGCTGCTTTAACAAGAAAACAAGAAAAAGAAACATTTATTTCTTCTTTTTTTAGTATTTTACTAAATGCTTCTCATAATATGGATTAGAACATTACTCAAATAGCACTAGCGGTTAGCGGTTAACATGGTAAACACAAAGACTACAGTCTGATAGACTCACTTCTGAACAGTGAAAAAGCTGTGAAAGCGGTTTACAGCTAATGCTAATGCTAATGCTGCTCCAGCCTTAGTGCTGGAGAAACTTCACTGAAACTCCTGTATAACTCTGTACTTCAGTGGAGTGGCTTTACTGCTCCTTAATACCTGACTATTTGAGTAATGTTCTAATCCATATTATGAGAAGCATTTAGTAAAATACTAAAAAAAGAAGAAATAAATGTTTCTTTTTCTTGTTTTCTTGCTAAAGCAGCAAAAAAAAAAAAACTTAAACTTTAAAACTAAAGTTCTGAAACATCTTGAATGTGTGAATGACTTACAGGTTTAAAGGAGTCCTTGTCAACCTTGGCTTCCATCTCCCAGATGTGATGACCGTCTGAAACGAGAGGAAATACATGCTTTTGATTGTATATTTACGGAAATATACAGCACATATCGTCGATTTCCAATGAAAAAACAAGTATCTCCATATTTGTATTATTGATTTTAAGTTTACTACATAATTTCAACAGAGAAATGGACTACTACAATGTGCCAAAATTTCTTGATGAATGGACCAATAGAAATACTTCAAAATGACCTGAAATAATTATTTAATTTACATTGACTTCCGTTGAAAGTTTAGAAGGTTTTTTCTCTCTCCTGTAAAGTTGCTGTTTTTGGAAGATCTATTAAGAAGATGCTTCTTGCTGGAACAGAATCAGAAATGTTTCTCAGATATTCCTGGATTACGGGTCTAATTTACATGAATAAGTCTGTGGTTCGGGAGGCGATTAGTAGACCCAGACCTTCAGGCAGATTTAAAGTTGCATCACTGCCTGTCTGGGTCTGACCAGGCCTGGCCGTGAGAGAAGCTGATGCAATCGTAACGATCTGAGCAGAGCCCCCCCCCCCCCCCCCCCCTCCCCCAACCGAATACCACAACACATGACAACCAGCGCCTCAGGAGCCCCGTAAATCCAGCCATAATATACACTTCCCCGAAAAAACGACGGGCAAAACTTACTGTCTTAAAATGCAAAACTTTACTTTCTTAAAATGCAGAACTTTAGTCTTAAAATGCAAAAAGTTACTGTCTTAAAATGCAAAACTTTAGTCTTAAAATGCAAAACTTTAGTCTTAAAATGCAAAACTTTACTCTCTTAAAATGCAAAACTTTAGTCTTAAAATGCAAAACTTTACTCTCTTAAAATGCAAAACTTTAGTCTTAAAATGCAAAACTTTACTGTCTAAAATTGCAAAACTTTACTTTCGTAAAATGCAAAAATTTTCTGTCCTAAAATGCAAAACTTTAAAAGTTAAAACCCATTTAAGAGCATTTTTGTAAAAACTATTTATTTCCTGTTACGCCCAAAACAACACCCATGATTAATTCACAAGGGGATTTTTTTACGCGCTAACGGTGTGAAAGACACACCAAATAAGTGATTTCAATGGTTTAATTAAAGTTGATCAAACATGATTTGGTGCAAAAACTGTATCCGCGAATGTCAGAGTCTTTGAGAAGCAAAAATGGGAAGAGGATCTTCAATTTGTAACAAATACATGATTTTTTTTTACTTAAAAGCAATACTAATCAAAGAAACAAAGGAAGAGATTTAATAAAGATTTTTCAAGCATCTGATCCTCCAGACATCACTGTGTCAACATATTAGAAAATAATGGATTACTTTAGAAAAGTAAGCATTTTTCATACTTTCCCAATATTCTCCTAAAAAAAACTAAAAATAACTTAAAAATAAAAGCTCTGTAGAATCGATTTTAGCATTTTGAGCTCGAAAAAAATCTAGACTTTAATACAAATCAAACTAAATGTTCACCACAAATGGGATCAAACCTAAAAACATCAAGAACCTCAAGTTAAAAACCCATTTAAAGCATTTTTATAGCGTATGGTGGGAGGATGAACATCAGGCGTCTCCTTTCAGTCCTTTTCAACCAGGAGGCCGTTTCTCATCCGTCATTAAATCCTTTTATTTAACTTCTCTCCTCTGGGATTTCCCACAACACAGACCCTGCCAGACAAACGCCGTGAGACAAAAAGGCACATTAGAACCTAATTTACTATTTTTAGAGAGAAGTTCTGAATCAGGGAAGAAATTAAATGAGAAAACCGCTGTACTGAAGTTACTAAAGCGCCCATAAAGCATGAAGCATGGAGCTCTGCCGGGTCAGAGAACGAGGGAGACGAAAGAGAGAAAGAATTATAGAGCAGAACAAAAGAGAAGCTTTTAACTTCTCCATTGACAGACCATTGTAATATTTTTTCATAATTACATACAGTATTACTGCCATACAGTTCAGTCTGATGTTGCCCCTGGGTTCCATTTGAAAAGAGACTGGAAAAAAGGGAATTGTATTGGTTTCCATTGTACTTTTCTTTCTTTCTTTCTTTCTCTCTTTCTTTCATGCTGAGACACATGAGACGGATTTGTTCAGGTAGATTTGGAAACTGGAACTCTCGACGTTTTAAAATTATGGGTCCATTGGTTTGATGATTCTCAGATGCTTGGTGTTTCATATTATTAGGAAAAAAATATGAAAATTGTGATTCATATCAAATTTTAGCTTTATTTGGAGATTCTTCAAATCCTTTCACATTAAAAAAGAACTTATGTGCTACTAAAGAGTTCATTTAGAAGCTAAAATGTCTTAGTTTATGCCCCAAAATAACTGTCATGCTGTCTGAAGGTCTAATCCCACATGCACTGTTACCAGGGCTTTACTGGTTGGTGTAGCGCAGTGGATAACAACACTTGCTTCCATGGGATATGGAATAACGGTAAATTAATGGTATAATGTCCAATGACTTTTGCCATGTCCATAGAAGCTAAAGAATCCTAAATAATTCAAATTAATTAACAATAAAACATAAAATAACTATAACGTTTATACTATGATCCGATTCTCTGCTAAAAATAGGAACTTAAGATTTAAAATGAATAAAACTTGCACACAAAAATGCGTACACATGAAATGAATTTAAATAGGTCTGTACTTAAGTGTTTGTTATGTTATTTTGAAATAGCTAATTTGCACTTATTTACTACTTGTTTGTAATACAAATGATATACAGATTTTATTTTCAGTATGCAGCTGTTAAAAAAAAGACCAGTTTCTCTGATTTAGCTATTTATAGGTTTATTTTTGAGTAAAATGAACATTGTTGTTTTATTCTATAAACTACAGACAACATTTCTCCCAAATTCCAAATAAAAATATTCTCATTTAGAGCATTTATTATTTTTTTGCAGAAAATGAAAAATAAAATGCTGAAATATAAGAAATCTTGCTAAGACAATTTGGTAACACTTTCTATGAATGTCATCTTTATTAGACTGTATAACTACATTCATAATACATTATAATGCATTCATAAGGCATTATAAACATGGCTATAAATATTTATAAAAATGCATAACCCACTATAGCCATGTTTATTAAGCATTATGACTTGTGATCACAATGAAAGTCTGTCACTTTACTTAGAGCGCACAAAGACCTGTTATAATACATTATAATTGACTATAAGCAATACTATATTCAAGACAAGTATAATTCATGAGTGGTTAAAAATATATTTATAGGATTATTGAGGGTGTGTTTATAAGTTGGAAGCTGTTTTAGTCATGATACTAGTCTGTAAGCTGGGAATGAGTTTCTTGGTATTGACGTATAACATGTTATAAACACAGCTATTAACGCATTATAATCACAGTTCATGATGCATAATAAACATGGCTATGATGAACTATAGAGTTTTAGAAATATGCATAGCCATGTTTATAATGCCTTATGAATGCATTATAATGTGTTATGAATATGCTTATAGAGTCTTAGAGAGATGACGTTCAAAGAAAGTGTTACCGAAAATTTTTCTTACCCCATTTGCAGATTTTTTTTGCCTAATATACATATATTTGTCTTAATTTGCATATATTTTGTCTAGTTTTTGCCAATGGATTTTTCGCAGTGTATGGAGGCGGTAGGAGGAGGGGA
The DNA here is from genome assembly GCF_023375975.1 of Astyanax mexicanus. Taxonomy (NCBI): domain Eukaryota; kingdom Metazoa; phylum Chordata; class Actinopteri; order Characiformes; family Acestrorhamphidae; genus Astyanax; species Astyanax mexicanus. The sequence continues at coordinate 1,269,755 of NC_064410.1, forward strand.
AGGGGAGTTCCATGGTTAAGAAGAGCTCCTCATCCGAGCAGATGTTTTATCCAGACCTTAAATTTCAGATGTGTTTTGACTGAGTTTAAGGAGAAGGTCAGATGTCAGGCTGGGGTTTGGTGGGCAGACAGTGAGGAGGGCACGGGTCTGAGGCTGTGATGTGGCAGCTTCTAAAGCCAGCACTCGTTTCAGCTCTTTTCAGCTCTCTGTTTCTCTCTTTCTCTCCTCCTCTTCTTCTCTATAGAAGCTCTGCCAGCAGGGAAACATTAGAGCTCTAAGCCGGAGTGCCAGGAGTAAACATGTTTTTTACATCTCCCTCCTGCCTGCCTTGAAGAACTCTCTCTATCTCACTCATTCAGACTCACTCATCCCCTCTTCCACCATCTCTTCATCACAGGTGAAGCTGGAGGGCAAGCAATTCCTTTCCAGACAAAAAAATACTCAACTTGAGTGTGTTGCACAACTCTCTTTCACATTTTTAGATCTACCTAGCATCAAAATGAGCATGGCAATATTCAAACAGTAGGTTAATATTGGGCAAATCCAAAATTTTCCCAAATTGATTTAGAGCAGTTTACACAATGTTTTTTAATGTAGCCTTTTAGCCTATAGTAAAAGAGCAGCGCTTCACATAAAGTTTCGGTTTCATCTTCAGCAGAATCACTGGAGCTATTAAAGAGTTCATTGTGTTATACCACCATGTCTACATCTTTGGTTGTGTGTTTGGTTTGTATAAAATTTGTTTTTAAATTTCTCCTTTTGCTAAAATCCACTTTTTCTTGTTCTTTGTAAAATACAGTAGGTCTCTCTGAGTTGTTTATGATGCTGCACATAAAATTGTTTTTTTCAACCATTGTCCTGCAGTAGCTACGAAAAGAAAATCCTCAGAAATACGAGTTGATCAGAAAGACGTTTTTTACGGTTACGTTTACCATAGTACGTAGTGCGAGTTTATGGCCCCACCCACCTTAATATTAGGGGTTAATTTTTCCTAGCACTCATTGCTATAACTTTATAACTAAGGCTGTATCTCTAAAAACATTTAGTCCTTTGAGTTTTAGAGCTGTAAAATTGACTGTGGGGGGAAACGGCAGCAGGTAGGCATTCTCTGCTGTAGTGCTGTTAGCCAATCAGAGGCGATATAGGTATGCATTGTTTTCTCAGAGACCACTAAGTCAGTGAACTAAAGCAGGGCTAAATAGAAACACCTGAGTAATTTTTTTCACAAAAAATGTCTAACATGGAATTCCTTCATACTAGAGACACAACTAGACATTTAAAATGACTGAAAGCCAAAACATTAAACCCAAATAAATAAAAACATACATTATAAATGGGAAATTCCATTTTCCCTTCTATAGTATCACTTAATAATCCTATTTATACCAAATCCCAGTGCATCAAATGTAGGAACTAGCTTCTCCATAACTCAGTAAAATCCCTCACTACCTCTCAGTCACGTCTTCCTCTGCTGTGTGAGAACCGTAATGGTGGTTTACACACATCTGTTTGGGTGAGCACACCAAGTCCAAGCATAATTACATAAAATGTGTGTACTCACGAAACTAATAAAAGATCTCACCAAAACCATGTGTCACCCAAAGCCTGAGCAACCTCCGCAGCCATGAAGCTTCTCAGGCAACCGAAGAGTCCTCCAGCAGCTCTGATTCACTATAGCATTAAAGGCAATAATGGTGCACAATTTTTTTTGTTTCTGGGAGTCAATCTGTCTGCACTGCAGGACTAACTTTGCGTGTAGACTGTGGAGAAGTTCTCAGACAGGGATACAATAATTTCCTTTCATTGGAGTCATGCTAAAGAGGGTTGAAAGCTTTTTATCGTTGGTACACTTCAACTGTGAGAGACTAAATCTAAAGGAAAATCACATGGTATGCTTTTTACATCATTCATTTGCATTTTATAGCATGAAATATAAATAATTAATCACCTAACAACTAGCAAGAATTCTGGCTCTTACAGTAAAAGCACTGAAGATGTATTGTGGTTGGGTCTTCCAGCATGACAATGACCCAAAACACACAACCAGGGCAAGGAGCTAAGGAGTGGTTCCATAAGAAGCATTTCAATACCCTGGAGCAGCTTAAGCCAGTTTTTAGTTTTAAACTCAATAGAAAATCTTTGGAAGGAGCTGAAACTCACTTTAAATGATGCTCAGTTAAACATCCCTAAAACCTGAAAAAAAGATCTGGAGAAGATCTGTACGGAGGAGTGAGCAAACCTGGTAAAGAACTACAGGAAACATCTGTAGGTTTCTGTACTAAATATTAAGTTTCGTTTTCTATTGAATAAAATATGTATTTCATGCATTTAAATGCAAATTAATTATTTAAATGATTTATTCACAGTTGAAGCAAATCTATGATTAAAAAAAATGTAGGTGAAATATATATTTTTTTATGTTTTAAGTTAACTCAAGTTTTCATGCCCCATTACTTAACTTTTTTACGGCAACCAGTTTCAACCAAATTTTTTAAAGAAAATTCAACTTATCCAGGATTACAGTGCAGTTTTTGTACGATTTCTCCAAAACCACGTCTAATTCAAATTTTACACAAACTCCACAGCTCTGTTCTTCCTCTTAACTCACTCTAATTCAGAACAGCATCACTCAGCTGCTCCTGGATCAGCTTTACTTCACCAGACTTCCCCCACAAACAGCTCGAGCTGCAGAATCAAAAGACCCCTTGTGCTGCTGATTAGGGTGGGCCACAGAGAAAGCCCAGTGCCCCGGGCCGGCGGGCAGCGGGGGGGCACGCCCAGCGCCAAACACACTCGTACAGTGTCGTACAGTAAACACACACACACACACAGATACCGCAGCTCTCCCTCACTGAACCACCCTGAATACATACAGTTGCGAGTGGAGTGATGGTGAGCGAGTGGAGTGATGGTGAGGGAGTGGAGTGATGGTGAGAGAGTGGAGTGATGGTGAGCGAGTGGAGTGATGGTGAGAGAGTGGAGTGATGGTGAGCGAGTGGAGTGATGGTGAGAGAGTGGAGTGATGGTGAGGAAGTGGAGTGATGGTGAGAGAGTGGAGTGATGATGAGAGAGTGGAGTGATGGTGAGGGAGTGGAGTGATGGTGAGAGAGTGGAGTGATGGTGAGAGAGTGGAGTGATGGTGAGCGAGTGGAGTGATGGTGAGCGAGTGGAGTGATGGTGAGGGAGTGGAGTGATGGTGAGAGAGTGGAGTGATGGTGAGAGAGTGGAGTGATGGTGAGCGAGTGGAGTGATGGTGAGAGAGTGGAGTGATGGTGAGGAAGTGGAGTGATGGTGAGAGAGTGGAGTGATGATGAGAGAGTGGAGTGATGGTGAGAGAGTGGAGTGATGGTGAGAGAGTGGAGTGATGGTGAGCGAGTGGAGTGATGGTGAGCGAGTGGAGTGATGGTGAGGGAGTGGAGTGATGGTGAGCGAGTGGAGTGATGGTGAGAGAGTGGAGTGATGATGAGAGAGTGGAGTGATGATGAGAGAGTGGAGTGATGGTGAGGGAGTGGAGTGATGGTGAGGGAGTGGAGTGATGGTGAGAGAGTGGAGTGATGGTGAGCGAGTGGAGTGATGGTGAGAGAGTGGAGTGATGGTGAGCGAGTGGAGTGATGGTGAGGGAGTGGAGTGATGGTGAGGGAGTGGAGTGATGGTGAGCGAGTGGAGTGATGGTGAGGGAGTGGAGTGATGGTGAGGGAGTGGAGTGATGGTGAGCGAGTGGAGTGATGGTGAGGGAGTGGAGTGATGGTGAGCGAGTGGAGTGATGGTGAGCGAGTGGAGTGATGGTGAGAGAGTGGAGTGATGGTGAGCGAGTGGAGTGATGGTGAGAGAGTGGAGTGATGATGAGAGAGTGGAGTGATGATGAGAGAGTGGAGTGATGATGAGAGAGTGGAGTGATGGTGAGGGAGTGGAGTGATGGTGAGGGAGTGGAGTGATGGTGAGGGAGTGGAGTGATGGTGAGGGAGTGGAGTGATGATGAGAGAGTGGAGTGATGGTGAGCGAGTGGAGTGATGGTGAGGGAGTGGAGTGATGGTGAGGGAGTGGAGTGATGATGAGAGAGTGGAGTGATGGTGAGGGAGTGGAGTGATGGTGAGGGAGTGGAGTGATGGTGAGGGAGTGGAGTGATGGTGAGCGAGTGGAGTGATGGTGAGGGAGTGGAGTGATGGTGAGGGAGTGGAGTGATGGTGAGCGAGTGGAGTGATGGTGAGGGAGTGGAGTGATGGTGAGGGAGTGGAGTGATGGTGAGCGAGTGGAGTGATGGTGAGGGAGTGGAGTGATGGTGAGGGAGTGGAGTGATGGTGAGGGAGTGGAGTGATGGTGAGGGAGTGGAGTGATGGTGAGGGAGTGGAGTGATGGTGAGCGAGTGGAGTGATGGTGAGCGAGTGGAGTGATGGTGAGGGAGTGGAGTGATGGTGAGCGAGTGGAGTGATGGTGAGCGAGTGGAGTGATGGTGAGCGAGTGGAGTGATGGTGAGGGAGTGGAGTGATGGTGAGGGAGTGGAGTGATGGTGAGCGAGTGGAGTGATGGTGAGCGAGTTGTTTGTGAAAACAGGCTATTGTTCAGGGAGGTGTCAGGGGAGGCCATTGTTTCCTGGTGTGGAAAGGGAGTCCCACTGACGGCTATTCATCCTCTCTCACCGAATTCACCACACACCTACTCATAAACTCTCTCAACTTTCACAAACTCAGTCTTCAACAGTGCATCCATGTGGTATTTGACAAGTAGTCAAATTTCTGGTGATGTGAGCATCACGCTATGGTGTAGGATATGGTATATATGGTAATCAACCTGGTATATCACAGAATATAACTTGGCCTTACTTGCCATCAATGTTCCAAAATCTGGTCAAAATATTTGCATTGACAGTAAAGACACTTTATTATACTATAGTATTTTCCGAACCTGCAATGTGATTGGCTGAGAGGTGTTCTATGAGTACCATTATCAGCCGGTAATGCACTGTAGCCGAAGCTCTCCATGTATTACTGTATTACTCTGCCACATACAGGTAACCCAGCAACGATGCAGCGCTTACAAGCCAAATAGCGCAGCTACAAACAAACAGAGCAGCAATGGAACTACGGTATTTTAACTGGCGGAGTTTATTGTTTATAACCAAACAGATCCTATTTATTTTCTCCTCCTCTTTAACTCTTTAAAATCTTTCAGTAAACAGTGATACTAGTGGAACTGTGGTATAAATAAGCAATAATACACTCGATTGTTGCCATCATCTGAGTTAGGGTTAGTTAGTAGCAAAAGTGGGTGTGCATACTCAACCTGGGTTACCTGAAATAACCTTAATTAGTAAGTGTTTGGCTGCTGTGTGTGTGTGTGTGTGTAAGTGTGTGGTGTATTAAGGTGTGTGTGAGTCAGCATCCATCAGTGCAGTCAGTTCAGGTACAGGTCTAATAGCAGAGCAGGCTCAGACAGTTCAGGTTGATCTTGGCTGCTGCTTCTGTCTGCCTCGACTCGACTCTGCAGACTGAAATTCTTCATGGCTAATCTGAAGGGAATGGCTTTAGTTACACCTAAACCATATAAAATAACCAGGAGCAGGGAAACCCCCAGAAAGATCCTGGAAGAGGCGATGCTGTGAAGTATGAACACTCTGGATCCAGTTTCTCCAACATATGTGAAGCGTTAGCCTCAGATTAGCATATTAAAGTTTGTTCATGCATGCCAATCATTGGGTCAGGAATTAAACATAAAGTAATTATTGCATTATAAATATAAAGTGAATTAAAGCTATTTCAAATTCTCAGAGCCTAGTGAATATATTCATTTATATGTATTTTTGGGGGTAGAAAGTAATTTCATATACTATTACATTAGGGAATATGTACGTTAAAGATTAGAGTCTAAGTGAAGTCACAAGTCTTTAGGATAGAGCCCAAATCAAGTCACTTATCTTTAGGATAGAGTCCAAGTCACATCACAAGTCTTTAGTATAGAGTCTAAATCAAGTCGTGAGTTTTTAGTACACAGTCCATTCAAATCGTAAGTCTTTAGTTTAGAGTCTAAGCAAAGTCAAGAGTCTTTAAGTCAAAGTCAAGTGACTAATCTTTATTATAGAGTCCAAGCGAAGTCATGAGTCTTTAGGATAGAGTTAAATTTAAGCCTAGAGTCTTTAGGATAGAGTCCAAGTCAAGTCACAAGTTTTTATTTTAGAGTCTAAATAAAGTAATGAGTCTTTAGTATAAAGTCCAAGTCACTAATCTTTAGAATAGAGTCCAAGTCAAGTCATGAGTCTTTAGGATCAAGTCAAACTCAAGTCACCAGTCTTTAGGATAGAGTCAAATTTAAGTCTAGAGTCTTTAGAATAGAGTCCAAATCAAGTCACTAATCCTTAGGATAGAGTCAATGTCACATCATGAGTCTTTAGTATATAGTCTAAATCAAGTCATGAGTTTTTAGTACACAGTTCAATTCAAATCATGAGTCTTAAGTTTAGAGTCTAAGCGAAGTCACGAGTCTTTCATTTAGAGTCTAAATCATGCCACGAGTCTTTAAGATAGAGTCAAAGTCAAGTCACTAATCTTTAGGATAGAGTCCGAGTCAAGTCACAATTCTTTAGTTTAGAGTGTAAATCAAATCAAAGTCTTTAGTATAGAGTCTAAGTCAAGTCACAAGTATTTAGGATAGAGTCAAATGTAAGTCTAGAGTCTTTAGAATAGAGTCAAAATCAAGTCACTAGTCTTTAGGTTCGAGTTTAAGTCACGTCACGAGTCTTTAGTACAGAGTCAAATTTAAGTCTAGAGTTTTTATGATAGAGTCTAAATTTAGTCACAAGTTTTTAGGATAGAGTCAAATAAAAGCATTTGAATAATTCTACCATATTCTTTACCTTCTTTGAACATTTGAACCCCAACAATTTTTAGCAATTGAATTCCGATCATACTGGAGTGGCTCTGCACTCTGGCAGCTCCCTAAACTCAACTGCGATATGAAAAATATGGATTTTATTAGTAAACAAAGGCTTCTTTTAAGCGGTTTTCAACAGAGGAGCGTTAAAGTAGTTCAGCAGCTGGACGACCAGAGAGAAATCCAACGAGTCCAGATGTAAAAGCACTCCTCCCTCATGAGGGAGTTTCTTTGTGTCTGCTTCTTTCTTTCTTTCTTTCTTTCTTTCTTTCTCTCTCTTTCTTTTTTCTCCTCTCTCTCTGCTAGGAATCCCCACTGATCCGTAATACACCCTCCCACACACACACACACACACACACACACACACATATATTATCTTACACACAGACGCACATGCTCTCTGCTATCGATGGAAAAAGGCTGTGAGCTACTCTAGACGTCAGTCTTGGCTTGGCGGAAGGGGAATCCAAACACCATTAAGTTCTGTTATTTCACATTTACATACAAAATCAACAGATTTCAGACCCAGCAGATTTAAGAGCCGTCCAACACAATCAGCAGCGATAGCCGCTTAAAAGCGCCGACTAAAAGAGACGCGGAGTACGGAGAAAAAAACGCTCAAATCTGGGTTTTATCTAGAGCATCGGCTCAGAACGAGTAAAAAAAGAACAGAGGAACGAACGACTGCAGAAGATCTGATTGCAGCTCTGATGTCTAAGAGCGTAGAAGCCAGACAGCAATCTTTACAAAGTCTTACACACACACACACACACACACACATTCATACACACATTCATACACACACACTGTAACCACAGATAACTCCACGACCGATGATATCTCACCTCTGCACGACGGCTGAAAACAGAATGTGCAGAGCACAGGTCACGTTCTGAATAATTATTATACAACACACAACCGAAATGTGGTTGAAGTAATGTCTGTAGTTGTTTTAACATTAAAACAACGTTGAAACAACCTTTATTGTTAAATGTTTGTGTGACCAACAGGGGAGCTGGGCAACTGAGGGGCGAAACTCCAATTCCCAGAATCCCCAGCGGTGATAAGTGGCAACCAACCACACCTGTGCATCCCTCTATATAAACCCCTTTATAGACGGGTGACCAGTAACAGACAGTGTGATAAAAGAAAAAAAAAAGCAAAGAAAAGAAAGGATCTCAAAAGAAGCAAAAATCTTACAAAAAGAAGCAAAGAGATCTGAAACGAAAGCCAATATATATATATATATATATATATATATAAAAGATCTGAAGTTCTTTGAGATCAAAATCTCTTTTTTGAGGGAAACCTGACCAAGATGATTGAAGCTCATTTCTACCAGTTACAGAAAATCACATCGAAGTGTTTATATATATATATATATATAAAAAAAACTATTAGAACAAACATAAATCAGCATGAAAGTACAGAACAGACAGAGAATATATTTAAGAGTATTGGCAATGCAATGGCATGTTTTATTACATGTAAGTTTAACTCGTTAACACTCTGTTAATCAGTGGATTTTCTACTTTTAGTGAGCTTTTGGGAGCATTGGATTATTAAAGGCTGAAGGAACAACGTATAGCCATATCAACGTTAATTCTCTTTTCAAATCCAACATTGGTTCAATGTTGAAATGCCAGCTGGGAGAGAGAGTTTCTCTGAAGCGAACATTTCATTTTCAGCCTCGTGATTTGATTTGCTCAAACCAAACTCTCCACAAACTCTGCGCTCGGCGACAACGCGGTAGCTGCAATCAATCAAACTCTGAATTACATGTGCACACGTCCAACTACGGCTGTTATGTCTAGTTCCTTTAACCATATAAACAGTGTAGCAGAAGCTGACTGCATTTTCCTCAAATGAGACTTTTCTCCAACTTCACTACGATGAATTGTGATGGATTTATCGTCAGTCATCAGGGGAGAAAGAAACACTGTGTCATTATTAATCCACAGAGCTGAGGGTCTGTTCCAAAACACAGTCAATTACTCAGTTTTAGACGTTTAAAGTTGGCTGGAGTTGAAGCAAACTGTTAAAGAAAAACATGTGCCACCAAAAAAGGGGGTTATGGTGTTTAGAGCTGGTGCATTAGCGAGGCGAGCAAGCTAACTAAGTTGATTACTCTCAGAACCTATATATTTCTTACAAGATTTCTTTCTTAAAACTGGATAAAGCATTTGTTGGTTGGCATTACTTTGACCAATCACATGGCTTAAAGGCCAATTTACACTTCTAAATGTAGAACCTACAGTATGTCGTACCCTATGCATTGACGCATTGACGGACCCTACGACCCAACTTGCACCTCCCCAGGAATGTAACTACGCATCGTGCGATGCAGAAAGCAGCAGCTGTGATTGGTTCACTGAGACACCCACACATTTCAGCCTTCACAGTTTAAACTGCAGAGCGACAAAGAAACTCAAATGCATGAATACAAGAATGAAGTATAAAAGTCGGGAGCTGCATATAGGGCGCTCACACAGGTTATGTCTTATGCATCTTACTTAAGATGCAGAGCTTTCAGACCTTAAATAATGGAAGGAAAACAAAAAGTTGATATTCATAAAGTTTTAAGAGTTCAGAAATCAATATTTGGTGGAATTACCCAGATGGTTTTTAATCTTGGCATCATGTTCTCCTCCACCAGTCTTACACACTGCTTTTGGATAACTTTACGCTGCTTTACTCCTGGTGCAAAACAAATTCAAGCAGTTCAGTTTGGTGGTTTGATGGCTTGTGATCATCCATCTTCCTCTTGATTATATTCCAGAGTTTTTTTTATTTGATTTCTTATATTTTTCAAAGCTGTATAACCAAATTTGCACTTATATTTTCAATTATGGTCAAAGGAAAATCTGAAAACCCAGTATTGCAATGAAATTCATGTCCATTATGAGAGTGTGCAAATCTTCAAACGCCTAAAAACAACTGTACTCTAACTAAATACGTCTATCTGATTCTCTCCGATCTCCTAAAGGCCTTTGAGAGATATATTGGATGTCTGATGTGCAGCTGGCAGAGCAGTGCAGGGTGTCACGTTGCCCAAATAGCAGAAAGAGAGAGAGGGAGAAAAGAGAGAGAGAGGGAGAGAGAGAATATGAGGGAGGTGGAGAGAGAGAGAGAGAGAGAGATTCCCCGAGTATGAGTCAGACTGTAGGAGTCCCCTTTTCACTCTCCTTCCCTCAAAGCACACAAACAAACCCTCCCCTCGGAGCTCGTGCTGTGCTCCGGCCGCGGCGCCACTCGCTCTTATCTCTCTCTTTCCATTACCTTCAGCAGATGTGGTCTGTTCATTTACTTTAATCTGTTTCTCTCAAACTTATTTTTTAAAAAGCATACATACAGTACATGCACAATGTGTCCAAACATTTGTAGACATCATTGCCTCTCCCTAAATCCTCAACTCAATTATCCACTAGTTGTTGCACACCAACAGAACATCAATAAAGTATATACTGTTAAGCTGCACCAACTGTTAAGCATGGTGGTGGTTGCATCAATCTCTGGGGCTTTGTGTTATCAGTGGAACTGGTAGATTGCATATTGAATAATGAAGTGGATTGAATAATGAAGAATGAAACACACATTAAAGTTTTAGTTTTTTTCCTAACACTTAAAAAAACACTTGAGCTGTCTTTAAACCAACAAACCAATGGGTTCCTGCCAGAAATACAATGAATTTGACCTTTGCTAGTTCTATGTTAGCATCTTGGCTCTCTATAAGATCCTCACTCAATAGATTGAGGTAAATTAAATCAAATGCATGTACTGTAGGTAAAGTTATTATAACATATTAATTTCATTGCACCATCAGAGTTACCAAATTATTTATCCATTTAACAATTGCACACCAACAGTACATCAATAAAGTTTGTCCGGAGGAGTACAAAACACTGTTAAGCATGGTGGTGGCAGCATCACACTCTGGGGCTTTGTGCTACCAGCAGAACTGGTAGATTGCATACTGTGGATGGAATAAATGATGGAATAATGAAGAATGAAACACACATAATAAGACTTGGGCTGTCTTAAAACCAACTAACCAGTGGATCTCTGCCAAAAATCCAATGAATTTGAGCTTTGCTAGTTCTATGTTAGCATCTTAGCTCTCTATTAGATCCATACTCAACAGATTTAGTCTGGTAAAGTAAAATGGCTGGTGAAGAAAAATGGCGTTTTCTGTTATGCCAGCTTAAAAAAATATTTTTTGGCCAGTGTTGGGGGAGAGCTTTTCTATGGAGATGAGGATTTCATTTTCCTGCAGGACTTGGCACACTGCCCACACTGCTCCAAAAGTACAAATCGGTCTTAAATAATACAATATTCTTATTTTCTGAGAGACAGATTTTTGGGTTTTCATTGTCTGTAAGCTTCATAATCTATACATATAATACAATAAAAGAAATAAACACTTACAATAGATCACTCTGAGTGTTTAATACATCTATATATAATATATGAGGTTCGTGTGTTTAAATGAATTACTGAAATAAAGCAACTTTAAATGATATTTTAAGTTATTTAAGTTATTGAGATGCAACTCTAGATTAGACTTGGGTCACTCCATCATTCCAGAGTGCAAATTCTAAAAAGAACAGTTTTTTAAAGTGTAGCTGAACTTCTGATGGATTAAAAAGAAAGAAAAATACATTCCAGCAGAAAAGAGAGAGAGATAGAGAAAGAGAGAAAGAGAGAAAAAGAGAGAGAGAGAGAGAGAGAGAGAGAGCGTGAGCTGCTGCTGTGGCTGATGGTGGTGGGCTGGCAGAGGGGAGTTTCCATGTGAGGATTGCCCAAGAATCCACAACTATGTGCCAGACGTGGGGAAACCCTCTTCACAAAAACAAGAACACACACCCTTCCTCCCGCCAGCACAGCTCTGCCTCTACACGTCTCTCCTCACACAATGTCAGGACGTCGGGTCATACTCCAGTTTATTATATTTACAGAAGAAGAATCCGGGGGCGGCGCCTCTGATTGTGCAATGAAACACCGCTTAATTAAAACACAATGGAAAAAAATAAAGAAAAAAGAAAGCAAAACCAGTTCACTTCCTAATAGTAAACTTATCATTTGATAGGTCAAAGGTTATCCATCCTGAAAAAAACGTATACACTATACTTATATAATTTGATGATTTGTCCCGTTTATAGTGCTTTTTTATAGTGCTCAATTAGGGGTACATTAAGAGTACATTAAGGGTAAAACTCATTTACAATGCAGCTGTGCATTATACAGAATAAGGGACTGGGAGTAATTATATTATTCAGAAGTATAGTAGGAAAAAGAAAAGAAAATATAAAACTAAATGAATACAACATTAAAGGGGGAGATTTGTTAATTTTTTAAATCTTGCAATTGCTTTTACTAAACTCAGCAGAGGGCTTTTAATTTGAAATGACAGCACACACAGGCGCTCCATGAAAAGTACAAAGCACAAAAAAAAAATCGACACTGGTGGGAGTGGTGGTCTGGAAGTGAGATGTGTTCATCAGGTAAATTTCTTCAGTGTTTCTATCTTGGCGGTGAAAAACACAGATGCACCACTGACTGATTAAAACCCTGACAACAGTCAACAGCCAGACTCCATTCCTATAGGTGCTCCCAGCACACTGCATACTCCCCCACTCGTTAAACACACACACGAGCGCACTGCAGAGCTCAAATCTGACTTTTAACTCAACACTAAACAGAACAAAGAACAAAAGAACACGTTTAAAAGTGCAGCTACAATTTTTTTTTTTCAATGCGTAATATGAATATAATTGCGTTTTACATCTATTCTTTTATTTACATTGAAAATCCACTACAAAATCTTGCATCTTTAGAAAAACAAGTGTGATTAATCTGATTAAACGTTTTAATCGATTGACACTACTAATAATATTGTAACGGGTTGTGTTACACTGAGTTCTTACACTGAGTTACACTACGTTTAACTGAGAGTTTTAATGAAGGATGAAATAAACATTGCTGCTCCCATAAATGAGCTGCTAGCATTCCTACTTTTATGTAATCCTCTGCTGAGACATGCAAAAGCGCTGCACTGTTAAGATACGAACGTGCCAAAGTCAGAGCTCACCTGGTTCTTAAAGGGAATGTGAGGTAAGTGACACACTGATTGCTTTATTTCATGTTACGCCCAAAATTACCACTTGAATGATTAATTAAAATAATTAGTACATGACTTTTGCATGTTTCGAGCTGCGCAAGGTGTACTTTTCCTGGGGTTACGATAGCAAAGACACACCGATGCGCCCTAAATCGATATAGATTGCTAAAATAGAGCCCTCTGTTTTCTTCAGGTCAAGCAGAACTGTGACTAAAACAGGATGTGGCTTGTGTTGCTCTGTATTATTCTGTATTACTGGAGAACACTCCGCCTCAGCGTCCCCCCGTGTCCTTGTGTCCTCTCTCTTCACAGGTAGAACAATAGGGACACTTCCTTCAACCTTGTCCTGCAGGCTGTAGGATATACAGGATATACAACTTGTTTACGGGACTTTTCCTCACGCCCTGCCTTTATTGTTCACCTCTTTTTTTCTCTTTTCTAATCAAATCATCAAGTGAAACACTGTTTGTAAACCTCAGGTATCAACAGCCTGGGGATACCGCTGCTGTTTTCCAAACGGAAAACTATAAATAAGGAAGGAGGGAAGAAATGGCAGGAATAAATGGAGAAAAAGAGGTGAAAAAAATCAAAACAAACGCCCAGGCACTGGGGACAGTGCAGACTGCCACATTCTGTGTTTGTGCTTCATTCCTGGCTCTCGCAGGCAATGGAAAGTTCTGGAAATGTAAATCTGTTGGGTTAAAAATACAGCACATTAATGTGCTCCACATGTGGCGCTCTGGCAGAGAGAGGGATATTTTGACGGCAGTGGAGGGAAGGAGGGAGCGAGGGATGGAGGAGGGAGGAGGGAGGAGGGAGGTAGTGGTCTGAAGGGTTTTCTTTTTGAAGGAGGGCGACAGAGCATGTGCACAAACACATAGACACACATTTTATAATAACCATTTAAATAATACCAATGTAGTAATTTAAATTACTTAAAAAAAAAGTTACAAACGTATGTTTGGAAGTAAGTATTTTAGAAGTATATTGAATAACGTTATTCAATTAAATTAAAGTGTACTTTTTTTAAATACACTATACAGTACTTTTTAAGTTTACTTTCAAACATTTAATGAAGGCATAATATAAATGTACTTCTAAATAATTTTAAGTAATTACATAAATCTGATTTTATATAAGAATATTTACAGCATAGTTAGACATTTCTCAAAATGTTTTAAGTATAATTAAGTAAATATTTTTTTTTCACCAGGCTAGACATGTTCCACAACATCAGCCATAACATTAAAGCACATTCCTGCAGGTCCTGCAGTTCCACAGGGTTCTCCTACCTTGAGCTTTCTCCACAAACATCACTTTGGAGTCAGGCTGGAAGTTGTGGCCGCTGAGGACCATCCTCTCTCCTCCCGAAGCAGAACAGCTCTCCAAGCTCTGCCTGTCCACCAGAGGAAGCTCCTGTGCCGACCGCTGGGCTAACCACACACACACACACACACACACACACACGGAGTTAAAACCAAAAAGTGGTGATCTTTCCAAAATGGGTTTAGAAGAGCTAAACAAGATGTCACGCTCACTACGTAATGTCTGGTACCAAAACACGTCTCCAGCAGCCTGAGCATTATCTGCTCCAAAATGCTGCTGCTGATTGCAGCTTAATAAGATGTTATTTTCCATATTAAACTCTACACTTTTTGGAGCTCCAGTGGAATCATTTTGGTCCTCCTCGCCTGGATGATGATTCCTGCAGAGCTCGAACGATATTGATTCTGTTTTCAGCAGCTGCTTTTCGTTAAGCTTGTTTGTTCATGTAAAAGGTCAATAAAAGCCTGATTTTTCTTATTTTTCTTATTCTTTAATAGACTTTTTTTAAATTTAAATATGGCGTTACAGTTTTTATACTTTGGAAATTTAGTTTTGAAAGTACAGACATACTTAGTGATTGGAGTGGAAAACACTTACAAAGCCACTGTATATTAACTAGTACAGATATTAAATACACTTTAATGGTATTTAAAATGTGTAACAAGATTAGTTTAATTCGTTTTTGGATATGTAATTTCATAAATCTACAAGCGCATGTCTCCCCCACACTCAGCTCCACCTGCCACTTTCAGCCACAAGACTACACTACCCAGAACGCACCACTAAGTGACTCTCACGGTCATGTGAAGCCTTCAGGATGTTGTTCGCCTGAGTACTAACGCCTGGTGAGCTAAGTATATGAGACTGCCCAGAACTGCATTACAACACGTATTACCTTTTTTTTCTGTGTACCTCCATTCTTTAAAAATAAAGGTTCTACAAAAGTTTTCTTAAGCAATTCCATAGAACAATCTTCTTTGGCTCTCTATGATCTCTAGGAATGGGGTGAGACCAAAGCACCTGATAAATATTGTCATTTAGAGCATTTTTATTTATTTGGAGAAAATGAGAAATGGCTAAAATAGCAAAACAGACGCTTTCAGAGCTTTTTAGAGCTTTCAGACCTCAAATAATGCAAAGGAATCAATATTTGTTGGAATAACCCTGTTGGGTTTTACAGTTTCACAGTTTTTTTTTTAATGCATCTTGGCATCATGTTCTCCTCCTCCACCAGTCTTACACACTGCTTTTGGATAACTTTATGCTGCTTTACCCCTGGTGCAAAAACAAAATTCAAGCAGTTCAGTTTGGTGGTTTGGTGGCTTGTGATCATCCATCGTCCTCTTGATTATTTATTATATTCCAGAGAGTTTCAAAAAATTGTCAAAACTTGGTAAAATCAATATTAAATAATAAAATATTAAAGTCAAACTATTTCCTACCACTATTTACTACTTCTAAAGCTCCAGAGCACCAGATCAAGCCGAGCCGTAGTGCGTTTTAGGGCCAGAAGAACATCTTCCTCAACCCCCTCCAACATCTGGAGCTCCAGAGGCCCAGAAAAGCCTAGAAAAAACGCTCCGATCCCACACCCCGGACTGTGATCTTACATTTTTACCATATTGTCTACATCTCAAACCCAATGATCTTCCCAAATTTGAATCTGGTGATGATCTTGAGTTGGCCGGCGTTCTCTATTAGCTCATGAAAGTCATTATACAATATTAACCTCTGAGAGAACAGCCTGCATATGAAAGCTGGTTGGCTGCGACGTTTCTCTGATACGTTTCAGACTGCTGCTGTTTTCAGTAAGCGTCTGGCCTAGCACCAGAAATCCTTCTTATTTTATGAGCTGTGCTTATTGTACTGTATAATGATCCTTCTCATTTACCTCATATAGTATATGACAGCTTCTGGCAAACGTCAGCGCCAAAAACGAACGGCTATTCGCTCACGAAAACGTGAGATAAGCTTTGATCCGGCGGGTCGCTCGCATTACAATCTAGAGCTTAAGGCCAAAAATATACTGTACTATGTCTATTTATGAGAGTTTCATTGTAAATTCAATGAGGTTGACTTATTATAAGTATTACTTTAGTTTACTGTTATTGTTAGAAGTGGAAGCTATAGATACAGTGGCTTGCAAAAGTATTAATAACTCCTTGAACTTTTTCACATTTTGTTACCATACAACCATGAACTTGGAATTTATTTTATTGAGATTTTAAGT
This sequence comes from Astyanax mexicanus, assembly GCF_023375975.1. Classification (NCBI taxonomy): domain Eukaryota; kingdom Metazoa; phylum Chordata; class Actinopteri; order Characiformes; family Acestrorhamphidae; genus Astyanax; species Astyanax mexicanus. The sequence goes on from NC_064410.1 coordinate 1,286,293, forward strand.
GATAGACCAAAACAAAGCTTGCAAAATTGCAAAATGTGAAGTGGAATGAAAATGATACATGTTTTTTTTATTTTATTTTTATTAAATACAATTCTTAAAATAGTGTGATGTATTCAAGTATTCTAAAACTCTAAAAATAAAATCCAGTGCAATCAACTGCCTTCAGAAGTCACTTAAATAGTTAATAGAGTTAATCCAGCTGTGTGTAATTTAGTCTCAGTATAAATACAGCTGTATTTTACGGCACCACTTTAGAATAAGACTACCTTAATAAAGGGTTTATAAATGGTTTACAATTAGTTTATTAATGGTTACTAATTAGGTTGTAAATGCCTTATAAATCATTAATAATCAGTAATAACACATATATACGTAGAAAGGGCAACAATGACCTGTTGTTTGCCAAATAGTGAACTATATTACACAGCCATCTATAGTGTTGCCCTTTTTAATGATGTGTTATAACTGATTATTATATTAAATGATTTTTAAGGCATTTACAACCTAATTAGTAACCGTTAATAAACTAATTGTAAACCATTTATAAACCCTTTATAAAAGTAGTCTTATTTTAAAGTGGTACCAATTTTTTTATTATAAAGCATTGTATTTAACCCAATATATAAATTGTACTATGAAATGTGGAAACACGCAGTAGTATATTTGAATCAAATGATTTATTTGTAGCTATGTTGCGTTACTTATGCTGTCCTTCTGTATTGATTGCTTTATTTATTATTTATTAATATAATATTTTACGCTTATGACACCGGTGGTTTGTTGAGATTGTTGAGATTACTTTTAAACCAATAAACAATAAAAAAATGAAATAAATACATTTTAAAGCATGGTTTATAGACTCACAGCACTCGATAGGGTTGGACGCCGCCTGCAGGGACACTGTCCTGCCGTTCGATTGGTTAATATGGACGCGGAACACCATCCTGACGCGAGTGTTCTTGCGCCCGATGTCCGTCTCGCCTTTGCGAAGCTCGATGTCGGAGTTCCTCAGCTTCAGGATCCCGGCGCAGTCGATTCTAAAGCAAAGAAAGGACGAAACGTTCACAATGTTTAGAATAAAAACATCTATAAATCTGTTTTAACGTCAAATCTGAGACACACATGGCTGAAAAAAGTATAAAAATATATTTTTTAATGATCTTTTTTTTTGCTATATCAAAGCCGAGCATATGCGCTTATATGTGCTTATGTTTTTCGACGGGCTTTTCTGCCAGACTGCCTCTTTTTGGCTATAATTCTGCTTTTCATAGCACTCCGGAGCATTCATTAAACACTTCATAAACGTCCTCTCCCTCCTGCACTCGGCCTTAAACCTCAGCTTTACACAAAAGATGCTGTTCCTGCTTCTCCAAAGTGTCGTTTTCCACTGAACGCGCAAAAACCAAACTGCTGTCGGTGATCCAAAAGTCCAAAAGTGAATAATCGTGCTCACGTTTTGGAAACGGTGGATGGTGCACAGAATATAAACAGAGGTTAAGTCAATAAAGTGAAGTAAAGTACAGTTGCGGCTATCTTGAACTTCATTAAAAGTCATTGCAGTATTGAGCTTTTAGTGATTCATTTGGACAGTTCTGTTTTTGGAGGAATAAAAGTGTACAGCGTACAGCATACACCTTCAACCCTTATAAAATCTAACATTCACTGGTCTTGGCTCATTTTCTGTGAGGAACATAAATCAGAAAACATTTTAATTGCGTTAAAATTGAAGTCAAGCATAGCGCTTATCCAAGAAGGATCCAGAAGCACAGTGAACTAAATAAAACTAAAACTAAAACTGAAAAATAAGAGAGCACTTACAAATTATGAGTTTCTTTGATTTTACCAAATTGAAAACTTCTGGGATATAATCAAGAGGAAGATGGATGAAGGCATGAAGTTATCCAAAAGCAGTGTGTAAGACTGGTGGAGGAGAAGAACATGATGCCAAGATGCATAAAAAAAACTAAAACTGTGATTAAAATCCAACCAGGGATATTCCACCAAATATCGATTATTTCTCATACAGCCATTTCTCATTTTCTGCATAATAATAAATGCTCTAAATGAGAGTATTTTTATTTGGAATTTGGGAGAAATGTTGTCTGTAGTTTATAGAATAAAACAACAATGTTCATTTTACTCAAACATAAACCTATAAATAGCAAAATCAGAGAAACTGATTCAGAAACTGAAGTGATCTCTTCCAGAGCTGTATGCTCACCATTCACTTCCTCTTACCTTAGCCACCAGCACCATCTAATTCATCTTTGAATGGAACAGTTTGCTCCATAAAATACACTGTTCTTTTGCTTTCAGAAATGCTATAGAACACTACAGCCAGCATTAAGGTTGTGACAAGTGAGACTGTGACAATGCACTCTGGGACATGTAGTTTACTGCCTACATCTACTATCTTTGAAGCTACTATCATTGTAACTAGCTAAAAGAGATGTCTTTTTTTAAGCTGGTTTAACAGAAAACGCCATTTTTCTCTCCAAGCTTGTTGAGCTGTAGTTTGGATCTGAGCGTTCGCGTGACAGGGGGAGTCCTCGCTATAGCTTGTGGGGAGAAACTGGCAGCGATAAAAAAAGAAAAAACGCAGATTTTTCTCCAGTCTATGCATCATCTCTTCCAAAATAATGAAATAAAACACTCCGCTCTAATATAACAGACGCTACAGTACCCAAACCCCAACATGGGGACTTTTATTTTTTAATATAAATGTATTGGAACCATATCGAGCCACTGCAGGCCTGTAGGATCACCTTCCAAAAAAGCCTGAAAGAGGATACAGAGGGGTTTGGGTTTTTATATAAGCTGAGTTCAGTAATCCATCCATTAAAGCGGGAGGGAAAAGTGCTGAGCTGGTCGGGCTGCTACTGCACAACACACACACACACACACACACACACACACACACACACACACACACACACACACACACACACACGTGCCAGACCCCAGTGCCCTGTTAAAGGCTCCCCACTCACATACACACATCCTGAGGCCTCCTGTAACACGAGCCCTGCAGCTCCTGGAGGGAAACCCACCAAGCTGGGGCTCCACCAACACACACACACACACATATACATACACACACACACACACACACACACACACACACATATACACACACACACACACACACACACATATACACACACACACACACACACACACATTTCAACAGCATCAACCATCAGGAGCAGATAAAACATGGCAACACGTTGACTATATATTTGTAAGACACATAATTTCATCTAAACTGTGAAGAAAAAAACGCAAAAAAGAAAATGTATGAGATTTATGAGATTTCTAGTTTAAGAAGCACAACGAGAAAAACACACATTTTCCACTCATGATCTGTTACAGGGCTGCTGTGATTACCATCAGTCAGCTACGTTTCTAACCTGCTGCTTATTACGACTTTAATCTAGTAATGTTATGAAATTATTTAGAAAACACACAAAAAAGGGTGTTCCAATATGTTTCATATTTTACATTCTTACATTCGTTCAAAGTTTTGCGCATCTCCGCTGGATTTTCTCAGTCAGATTTATGAGAAGTAGGGTCACCTGGAATTCAGGCTTTCAGTTAACAGCTGTGCTGAACTCATCAAGAGTTAATTCCTTGAATTTCTTGTCTCTTAATAAAGTGTTTGAGAGCATCAGTTAAAGTAAAGTAGTGAAGAGGTAGAGTTACAGGTATACAGTGAATAGTGAATATTTGAGTAATGTTCGAATCCAGATTATGAGAAGCAACAACTACTCAACTAAATAAAGAAAAAAATACTTTAAGAAATAAAGATCAGTCAATCTAAAAAATTCAAGAAATTCAAGGCCATTAAAAAATGTAACAATGATGAAACTGGCACTCATCAGGACCGCCCCAGGAAAGGAAAAGCGAGAGTTTCCTCTGTTGTACAGGATAAGTATATATATCCTTATATGTTCTGAAGTAAATGTCATTTCAGTTACTGAAATATATTTTTATAGATAATAAATTGTTAAAAATAATTTTTTAGGCATACCATTTAGTTAGCATATGAATTTAAGGCACATAGAGGTCAAATGTTAACTGTCTAAGAAAGTTTATCTAAAAATAGTGTTTTTGTGTTTTTAGCTGATACATATACGTGTTATTCACTCCTGTTTCACATTTAAAAAACACATGCACAGTAATGCAAACACACACAAACACACACACACAGTGACACACATTTTCACGTATCCACTCACATGGCCCTCATGTTGCTCTCGGGCAGGAGAGGAATCTCCAGCACTTTGGTGTTAGCCTGCAGGATCTCGTGGCTGGGCGTGGACACAGTCTTGCCGGTGATGCGGTGAACCTGGTAGAAGGCATGCGGACGCAGGAGCCGATCGTCCGCCGTGCCGATAAACAGCTGCAGAGTCAGCGGCTCGCTCTCCATGTAGCCGTGCAGCTGCGAAACACACAGATTTACTCATTTATACCTGTTTTATACACTAAACATCCAATTCTGATAAGTAATTGCAATATATTAAACAGTATAGAACGACAGGACAAAATTACGACAGTGTTTTAGGGCCACTCTTTACAGAAATATAAATAGCTGACTTCGAGAATGAAGTCTTAATAATACGAGAACAAAATCTTAATATTAAAAGAATAAAGTCGCAATATTAGGGGAATAAGTCATAATATTATGAGATTAAAGTCACTTAGAACCAAAGAGGGAGCATTTTCTGTTCATGATTTGTTACAGGGCTGCTGTGATTACCATCAGTCAGCTACATTTCTAACCTGCTGCTTATTATGACTTTATTTTCATAATATTACAACTTAAAAAATACCAAGTCATATACTCACAGTTGTTTTGCCATTTGCTTCAAATGTGTGACAGACATATGCAGTATTTTGGGCTAGTTTAAGCTTCTGAAGGGTGGGTTTTAGATTGACTTTTTTAAATTTAGAAAAAAAAAACTCTCCAACTGTAAAGCATTGGGTTGGATGGATCCAAAGAGGGAAAAGGAGCATTTTCTGTTCATGATCTGTTACAGGGCTGCTGTGATTACCATCAGTCAGCTACATTTCTAACCTGCTGCTTATTACAACTTTAGTCTCATAATATTACAACTTATATATTGACTATTATTAAAGATACAGTAAATAACAATACTTATACTAAATCGCTTATAAACAAAGTACTAAGTCATACACTCATAGTTGTTTTGCCATTTGCTTTAAACGTGTGACTTTTAAATTTAGAAAAAAAAAAAAAACTCCTCTCCAGCTATTAAGCATGGGGTCGGATGGATCATGTTTTGAGCTTGTGCAGCCAGTGGCACAGGGAACATTTCACTGGTATAGAAAATAATAGATTATATTAAAAAAATACCATACCAGCAAATTCTGTTAGCAAACATCACAACATCGGTAAAAAATGAGAAAAAAGGTTGCAGATGACTTGCTTAACTTTCACTTTGCGACTGCTGTGTCCAGCGTACGTACTCCACATAGCTCCCTCTGATTATCCCAGAACACTTTCACCCCGGATCTAAATCTGTATCTGCGTATCTGAGCTCAGCAAGCTCTGGGTGAACGTGGCCGGCTTGCTGAGATCTCAGGGGAGGGGAAGAGTGTTTGAGGTGAAAAGGCTGGAGAGGCTTGTATATTTACTTTAGAGGATATGTTTAAGCCTGGTATTTCAGTTTAGACAAGCAGAGGCCAGAGGGAGGGAGGAGAGAGAAAGAGAGAGAGAAAAAGAGAGAGAGAGAGATTGCCCACCCTTCATCACATTATCACCCACCAGAGGAATGCCAAGACTCTGTCCGTCCATGGAACACAGACCAGAGCACCTCGTCCACACTCCCATGACCTGTACTCAGCTCCTGCCCTCTGATTCTATTGGTCGCTCTCGCACTATCTGCTGAATGCCGTAGTAGAGGAACCAACGTGACCAGAACTACAGTACAGGCCAAAAGTTTGGACACACCTTCTCTTTTTCAATGCGTTTTCTTTATTTTCATGACTATTTATTTATTTGTTGTAGATTCTCACTGAAGCATCAAAACTATGAATGAACACATGTGGAGTTTTACGTACTTAACAGAAAAATATATATTCTAGTTTCTTCAAAATAGAAAATAGCCCCCCTTTGCTCTGATTACTGCTTTGCACACTCTTGGACACTTATTCTCTCAATGAGCTTCATTTAAGAGGTGGCCACCTGAAATGAAAAAAGGTTTTCCAACAGTCTTGAAGGAAGGAAGGAGTTCCCAGAGGTGTTTATTAGCACTTGTTGCTCCTTTGCCTTCTTCACTCTGTGCTCCAGCTCACCCCAAACCCAAAGCTCATCTGGATTGGGTTCAGGTCTGGTGACTGTGGAGGACAGATCATTAATTTTTGTTAAGTACATAAAACTCCACATGTGTTCATTCATAGTTTTGATGCTTCAGTGATAATCTACAATGTAAATATCAGTCATAAAAATAAAGAAAACGAATTAAAAATGAGAAGGTGTGTCTAAACTTTTGGCCTGTACTGTATACTGGTTCATTAGACAAGCATTTGTACCCACAGAAACCTTTAAAAATCTCATTCCATTGTTTTTTCATTCATTTTAAAATGTCTAGTTTATACTAGAGTCTCTAGTACGAATAAATGCTATGTGAGCTCTGTTTTGTGAATAAAAGTGCTCCGGGGTTTCTGTATAACGCTGCTTTAGTCCGGTGGAGGAGTGGAGTGGAGGGCAGGGAGAAACGATAGGATTTCAGCTCTTTCTCATGAATATTCAAGTGTACACAAATGTATAATGGCCTGCTAAGTGCAATTCAAACACTGACCTAGTCTTAGAGTCTCTGTAAAACACCAAATCCACCAGAGATCCTATTTAAACCTAGTCCAGGTCCAGAAAGTAAAAATCCACCCTGTTAACTATCTTATCTCATTATTATTTCACTTTTGGTGTTCCTTCATAGACTCTAGAAGGTTCTAACCATTTGTTTCTTAGCTTTCCGCTGAATTACTGGGTAAAGCTGATGAATATAAACACTGATGTGTTATTCGCACAAATAACACAGGAATGAACTGCCATGCTGTTCCTAGCGCTGTTAGTTTTCTCCTTTACTTTACTTGTCTTATAGATTTATCAGAACTGTTTTTTATTGATAATTATATTTTAATTTGTCTTATTGTTTCTAGTATTTGTTTTTATCTAGTATTTTTCTATGTACAACACTGTTGTTGTTTTTAAAGTGCTCTATTAATAGTTGATATAATAGTTGAGTTGAGTAGAGTTGAGTGGTGGTTGAGGGTGGGGGGTGGTGTTATAGATGGATGTTGGGAAGGAGGTGCAGTCAAGGCTAATTGGATGGTTGGATGGAGAGCATCCACAGTGAGATTTGCTTTCTTTCTCTGTAATCTGGAGGTTTTACGGGATGGGACAGCCTTGTGTTAGGCTCCCTTGAGCAATCCCTCCCTCCTACACACACCACACACTCACACACACACACCACCCCCATCACCAGGCGGCCAAAAGAACGTGTGCGGCTCAGACTGGCCGCCTCCACAGCGCGCCAGCCCCCATGATGTCAGAGCACCACTGGGAACTTTTCGCTAAACAAAAGCCGGCCTGTGCGCCGGGCCGGAAACCGCGGTGAGCGCTAAAAAAAAAGTAAAAAAAGTAAAAAAATGGAGAGTCAGAGAGCAGCGAAAGGGGTTGGGTTCTTCACAGGAGAGAGTAGTGCACGGCCATATGTTTAGCATCATTAGCACCTCATTACGCCGAACCGAAGTATCGGACAGCCTGCCTGTGCAGATGTGAACCGTGAGCTGGGAACAAACGTTTCAGCAGACTTAGCTCTCCAGCTTCGTTTTTTCAGCTTCCAGCAAAAGTTTGGACACACCTTCTCTTTTTCAATGCGTTTTCTTTATTTTTTTCATGACTAATATTTACAATTGTAGATTCTCACTGAAGCATCAAAACTATGAATGAACACATGTGGAGTTTTATGTACTTTATGTAAAATAAATTTATATTCTAGTTTCTTCAAAACAGAAAATAGCCCCCCTTTGCTCTGATTACTGCTTTGCACACTTTTGGCATCATTCTCTCAATGAGCTTCAAGAGGTGGCCACCTGAAATTAAAAAAAAGTTTTCCAACGGTCTTGAAGGAAGGAAGGAGTTCCCAGAGGTGTTTATTAGCACTTGTTGCTCCTTTGCCTTCTTCACTCTGTGCTCCAGCTCACCCCAAACCCAAAGCTCATCTGGATTGGGTTCAGGTCCGGTGACTGTGGAGGTTCAGCTCATTTTTTGTTAAGTACATAAAACTCCACATGTGTTCATTCATAGTTTTGATGCTTCAGTGCCTCCAAACTTTTGGCCTCTGTACTAAGACCACCAGGTACCAGAACAGCTTCTTTCCCACGGCTGTCACACTCCTGAACTCTGCCTCCTAATATCTGAACAATAACGACAGACTGTAGAAAGACTACAGTATTTTCTGCTTCAAGACTGTTGGAAAACTTTTCATTTCAGGTGGCCACCTCTTTGAGAGAAGCTCATTGAGAGAATGAGTGTCCAAGAGTGTGCAAAGCAGTAATCAGAGCAAAGGGGGGCTATTTTGAAGAAACTAGAATATAAAACATGTTTTATAACCCTAACCCTAATGCATTGAAAAAGAGAAGCTGTGTTCAAAACTTTTGGCTTGTACTGTGTGTGTATGAATGTGTGTGTGGTCGAAAAAAAAAAAAAAGCCTTGACTACTGACAACCGAGCTTCTGTGCTCCATGACTTATGCCCTCCATTCACGATAGACTTTACCCAAGTGGTTGGGTCAGCCTGGAGAAGTGAGCGAGGAGTAAGATCACAGGAGACGGGTGAGTCACCAGCGTCTGTTACGGAACTGACTGACTGGACTCTGCTGTCGTCAAGACTCTGCGGTCTTGTGTAAGACCTGATGTATTTCACCCCCTCCTCCGAGTTCTAGCACTGCGTTATTGCTAAAACACACCGCCAGCTTCTGAACAGTTACTGCCGGTGGAGAACCGCGGCGTCTGGAGCTCTGAAAGTGAACACGAACCACCTGCATTTAAGAAAAGTTAGTTTTGGAGTCGAGTTAAGCCTTTATTCCAGAATTTAAAATTGTGATTCATTTAAAACAGGGGTCTCAAGCTCATCAAAATCTTCTCTGTGGGCTGCTGAAGGGTTTGGGTGGAGCTTGGTTGGAGTCTGGGTGAGGCTGGGTAAGGCCGCATCAGGACAAGGACGTTTTTTTTTATAATTCAAATGAAGCAACAGATGTAGTCAATCATAAGTTTGAGACTTTTAATAGTTCATTTTTAATCAATCTCACTGCAATTTATAGTTCTATAAATCCATATTTTTTTAAATTTTTATCAGCTTCTCTTCTGTGGTTGAAAGGCAGCTGTCGGCCGGATTCATTTAAATAAAGTTGAGCTCTGCTGAACTTTTTTGCCGGAGGGCGGGCCACGTTTACCAATTTCAACAACGGCTCTCTCCATTGAAATGAATATGATGCGTTGTGCTGGTGGACAGGGAGAGGTTAAGTTTTTCTTCTTGAAATAAAACACTAAAACTTTATTTTAAGTATCGGGCCACAAAATATCTTACCGCAAATTGAGATCCCTGATATAAAAGATACAAAATGAAAACTCTCGACACACACTACTACCAAATTTGCGAAACAAGTAAACCTCGTACTTTTCTACCCATGCTAATCATAAAGAAGACTTATGATTAAAGAAGTCTATATATTTCATCCAGGACTTTTCTTTTTGAATAAGGAATTGCACAGAACATAGAGGAGCCAATTAAAACACAGATCATCTCAATATCATTGTTGGCCTGAGCCCACCTTTCAGAATCAATTTATCGCCATTGCTTAAAAGAAGGATTAAGGACCTAAGTACCTATTTTGCGTTTTTTACACCTATAGTTCGATTCCTTGGTCTGAATCAGTTCCCCTCTCGCTTTGGTTTGTTTTCACACAGGCGCCTAAAACCTATACGCACCAAAATGCAACTAAACAAACCACGCAAGCACGTTGTCTCCTCTGATTGGTCAGAGCTGTCTGAAGTGGGAGCAAGCGAGCCAAGTAGGACTGAGGGTTACTTCCTTATATCACTATACGAATATATAAATGAATACCTGGACCACAGGATGTCCTCCTGCCGGTGCCTTCACAGCTCCTCGGCTCCCCTCCGTCTCGTAATGGGCACGATGGTGAGATTTAGGCTGGACCTCGATCTGAAGGCTGTATGGACCAGAACTGGAGGGCAGCTGCCAGTCAAGCGCTGGCAAAGACGAGCTGTTAGATAGGATTAAAATTCATTAAAAACTAAGTATTAGGTACAAATTACAGTATAAAACAACCCAGCCTTTATAGTGGAACGTGGGCTATAGGTCTTGTTTGGGGTTTAAATGGGTGGAACATGGACTAGGTTGGGTTTCAGGTGGGTTCCAGGTAGGAATGGGCTCTTAAGCTGGTTTGTATGTACTGTATATGTGTTGTTACTGCAATCCCAAGGAATTAGTTGGGATTCCCAAATATTCCTATAAATACCTCCAATTGTAATCTCTTGATTTCCAACAAAAAACCTGGTGGGCATCTATAGGTATATGTAGAGCCAACATGAAGCCCATGGACTAAAATTTCGTGGGCTTCTACATTTTCCAATATACAACCAAATCAAACAAGATTTGCTAGAGATCCTCAAATACCTGATATAGGTCTTTGGTTTGGACCAATATGGATGCTGAGGTACGTCCAGAAAGCCAGTGTAGCTCTCCTTCTTAAAGGGCAGGCGTGAAGTAGAGTACTCCTCATGACCGAGTTCCCCAGAGCCCATCTCCTCACCTCCAGGCTCGATCTTCAGGCTCACCATGGCGCTGTGCTCCACACTAGTTTTCCTGGTCTTGAGGGGGATCCCTTCCCCGATTTCCACCAGTCCATCTGTGGTGAGGGCGTTAATGGCTGCCACAATGGCGGAATTGGTGTACTGGTTGGTGTTGGGCAACCAAGAGTCTTCGGTCACGCTGAGCCGAGGCGAGGTCTGCGGTGAAGGACCTGGTGAATGGTTTGGTGAGTAGGGATGGTACTTGTGTGGTGCACCACTGTTGAAGCTGTACTTCCGCTTACTGCCACAGGGGGAGTTTGGGCGTGAGCCGCGAGAGCCCATCCAGTTGTCGTCAGTTACGCTGGTACGGGGGGATCCGGACGGCGAGTGGCGGGGGGACGTTCCGATGTTCCCGCTGGACAGAAGCGATGAGGAACCTTTGGGTGAAACGCAAGGCGACTGCCAGGGAGAGTTTTGAGGGGAGTTGTCGTAATTGCACGAGTAGCCCGACTCGTACGAGGAGGCGTCGGAGTGGCAGCTCCGGGAGGAAATGCTGCTGGCTGGGCTCAGGCAGCTGGGGTCGCGGTACCCATCGCCGCTGGGTAATGTTAAGGTCACGATGGAGTTGACACGCTTGGCGACGGGAACCCTGCTTTCCTCCACTTCGTCCTCAGGGAACTGGCTGTAAGCTGTGATCTCGATACGTGGGCTTTCGAGAGCTGGAGCGCCATTGGGTCCAGAACCAGGGGGCGGGAAGAATCCCACCGAGGACATGTCTTCTGGGTGAGAGAAGGACGGCGGCTGACTGATGGAGACAGAAATAACAGGGCTGGTCTGGAGGTTGTGGTACTGGGTGGGCAGGCAGGGGTTGCTCAGAGGAAGCGATAGGGTGACGTTTGGTGTGTAGCTGTATGCATCTGGGGATAAAAAATAATAAAAAAAAAACAGAGAAAAGTAAAGAATTTATCCTATCATCATTTTACACAGTAAAGCCCTACCCGGACAGGATTCGTTTCTCAGGGGGTTCTGGGGTAATTTTTTTTTCTTTTGTGGGGTTTTTATCCTCTGTGATTTTATTCCTGTCCAGAACGATCATGAGAAAATTACAGGCTGATTTATCTACTGTTTTTCTCTGAAATCCGTGCTCTTCCGTTAATTTTAGTCCCGTCTGGACGCACATCTCTGAGTTTCGTCTCCTCGCCTTTAATAAAATAGCTATCTGTCCACTGCCGCGCACCGTAATTACACTTTGGACGTGCCACAGTTTCCACGGAGATCCACGTGAAAAAAAAACACAACAACGAGTGGAAATGGAGGAGCTACTGAACACCGCAATATCATGTGACCAAGAAAACAAGCCTAAAAACTCACTGATCCTCCTGTTTTTTCAAATGCAGTCTGGATGCAGGAGTTTTATTACTGCATCCCCCTGAGAAACTAATCCCGTCCAGACTCAGGGCTTATGATAAAGATACACATATACATATATATGAAATAAATAAACATATACTCTAACATAGAGCCATTACACAAAAGAAAAGACTGCTGAAAGCTTTAAGAAACTGCTGTAAGCTTTAGGTTTGGTGTAAAGTGGTTAGATCACTCTTCCATTAAAAAGAAAGAAGGATGGAGAGACGGATTAACTTCGACCAATCACAAAGCAGAACATATATTTAGGTGAATGAAAAAAACATGTTATTTTTTTCCCTTTTACTGTTTTTTATTGGTGTTTTTTTCCAACTATTTAGTTAAATTATGCCATATAGGTAGCTTACATCTCTTCCCCGTCTCCCTTAAGAAACGTCCTCGATTCATAATACAACAAATTACACGATAAAAAAATTGAACAAAGCATATTATTTTGGCCATTGTTGCTGTACTACTAGAACGTACTGCTAAAATTGGACCAATAATTTTTAAACTATTAAACTATTTAGTTACCAATCATGCCAAATAGAAAGCTTAGAAATTATGTCCTCGTTTCATAATATATTCATTTATTTCATAATATATTTTTTTAACTATAAAGTTACAAATAGAAAGCTTACAAATGCATCTATAAGCTTTTAAACAGTGAGCATGTCATAGTTTTCTACACAAAACCGAAACCCTTGCTAAAAGTCATTGCCTGTGAAAAGGAAATAAGGAGACGGATACAAAAAAAAAAATACCAGGCCAAAAATAACCGTTGGTTAAAAATACCTCACCAAGCACAAAAACAGGTGGAAAACTAATACACACTCTCAGTCACTCAGTCTCAGAGACCAAGGTCACTCAGGTTTAGTACAGGGTATAGAGTAAGAGCTGGCAGAGGATAGTCAGTGAGTCTGATTTACTGAAACCACTGAATATAATGCAAAAAATCAGTTTTACAAACAAAGACGTACAAAGACTGAGATTGTATTTAAAACTGCATAACTTACATCAAAAATAAAGGAGAAAAAAGACATCACCTATTGGAATAGGTACATATGCATCTATGACAAATGGATTGCATACAGTCTATGGAGGTACAAGTAATAAAAGTAAAATTGCACAGAAACATCACAGTAAAGAATTTGCAGTTGAATTTGTATGCAATTGCAATAGTATGCACAGTTTAGCCTGTAGATGTGTGCACAATTCCTCAAACACAATGCAAGACCAAATTTCAGAAACACTTAAAATTCAACCTAAATTGCTCTTTGGGATTAAAAAAATAAGCTACCATAAGAGAGCACTTAAAAATGATGAGTTTCTTGGATTTTACCAAATTGAAAACCTCTGAAATGTATAATCAAGAGGAAGATGGATGATCACAAACCATCAAACCACCAAACTGAACTGCTTGAATTTTTGCCCCAGGAGTAAAGCAGCATAAAGTTATCCAAAAGCAGTGTGTAAGACTGGTGGAGGAGAAATTAAAAACTGTGATTAAAAACCAACCAGGGTTATTCCACCAAATATTGATTGATTTCTGAACTCTTAAAACTTTATGAATATGAACTTGTTTTTTTCTATGCATTATTATTTGAGGTGTGAAAGCTCTGAATCTATCATTCTCTGTAAATAAATGCTCTAAATGAGAATATTTTTATTTGTAAATTGGGAGAAATGTTGTCTGTAGTTTATAGAATAAAACAACACTGTTCATTTTACTCAAACATAAACCTATAAATAGCTAAATCTGCATACTAAAAGTGTTAGTAATGCTTTAAACACACGTGGCACAGTGACTTCAGGGGAAGACTGTGAATCAGTGCAGGTGCAGCAGCAGAAGCGCAGCAGTCGTAGCTCTAGCCTGTGTAGATGCAGAGAGAAATTTGGTGCTCTGTGAGCTGAACCGGTGCACAGTCAAGAGAGATTTAATCTGCAATAAATTATAAGCTTTTATGTGAGCGGAGCTCCAGAGAAAATGAATAACAGTCTCCCCCTAACCAAACAGCACAGCTCTGGAAGCTCCATCCAATGAACTCACAGCTATTTAAACCAGTAAACTGAGCAGACTGCAGTCAAACACGTGAAATAAGAGTGTAAAAATATTTCAGAACAGAAATTATAAACATTGCAAAAGTGTAAAATACAAAACTTTTCATTTTTTCCCTCATAGCTGCTAATTTTAGTGGTAAAAATAACCTAACAGGTTCAAAACATTCAGAATTCATTTTGATACAAAGCTGTATCTGCAAGTTTTCTATACAGACAATATATTGCAAAAGATTCATCCGTTAAATTGTGCACTTGTTTTAGTTTATAAGAGCATTCCACTTGGTAAAAGTACTATACTTAAATTAAAGCATGTGCTTAATGCCCTGTAAAACTCAATAAATCTATATATATATATATAGTAAATAAATCTATGAACTGCTTGAATTTTTGCACTAGGAGTGACATAAAGTTATTCAAAAGCAGTGTGTAAGACTGGTGGAGGAGAACATGATGCCAAGATGCATGAAAAAAAAACTGTGATTAAAAACCATCAGGGTTATTCCACCAAATATTGATTTCTTGACTCTTAAAACTCTTTATGAATATGAACTTGTTTTCTTTGATTCTGAAACTGAAGTGGTCTCTTCATTTTTCCAGAGCTGTATGTAATAGTTTTTTCCCATTGCATTGAAAGCCTGTGTAATACGTATTTTATATTTTATATAGACTTTTTTATTTCAGAAACCATCCCAAAACAGTAAAAAAAAAGATTATGATTGAAAAGTCTTCTAAATCACATTAAATTAGCAAAAAAAAATATCTGTTACTTTGCCTCAGTGGCTCAACAAGTAAGAACTAAACTACTGTGTTTTGAGTGCAGTGGGCGATTCTAAGCTACTGTTTGATTGGTTTATAAACTCGTTCATTGGCTGATTCATGATCTATACGTGTTATGTGCAACAAGACATTTAAAAATAAAGAAAATACATGATGCCCACTGTAATGGATGCAGGATTTGAAAGAGTTCATGCAGATTTTATATGTGTATCATGAGTGAATAGATCTTATTGAATGCTGTAAACTGCTGTAAACACTACTTCTCAATGGTGCAGTGATGGTGAAGCTAACTCAATCACACAATCCCATATTTGCCGTATTTTATAGTTATTGCGTATCAGAGAGAACTGTGAATATCACAGATGAACCCTCTCACCCTGAACATCACCTCTTCCTACCACTTCCCTCTGCTGGAAGCTCAGAACTATGAAGACTTGCTTGAGTAGACATGCTAACAGCTAACAGCTTTCTTTAGAGTGTGATGAAATAGCTGGTGTATTAGTTTAGAAAACTTGGTTAAACTGGTTTGGTAAAGCTGACCAATTGACCTCCAGTGTGGCCAAACATGTCATGGCTAGACTAGTCAAACTGGTCAACAGACCTGTATGGTGAAGCTTGGCCAGAGTGGTTAACTAGTTAAATCTAGCTTTTTAAACACTAAATATATAATATATATTTTTTTTCCTTCGTAGGCAATAGGCATTTATTCATTACATTAATAATAATACATAAACCTATAAAACAGCCTTAAATTTTTATATATAACCTTGATTATTATTATTATTATTAATGATGATTTTATTAATTTTCCACAGAATTAGCACTTTATTAGCATTTCATTAGCATTTTTACTGTGAGCGCTGAAGCTAACGGTCCACGTCTAGCGGTCGCGGCCACGCCCACCAGCCAGCCCTCTCCGCGCGCAGGCTCGCGCCCCTCACCGAGCGCGCTCTGCCTGCTGCTGCTGCCCACGCGGACCGAGCGAGCGAGCGCGCGGGCAAGCGCGCGGCCAGCGGCAACGCCTTTCAGCAGGCAGCGCGCGGTAAAGTTGGAGGCTGGCACTGCATATATATATTAGTATGTTATGTTATATATTTTATATTATATACAGAGCATAAGCCTGAGCAGAGCATAAGCATGCTGGAATATATTATATATTTATTTATATAGGCTATATATTGTTTTTACCTTCCTCTGCTGATTTCATTCTCCACAGCTGCTTCAGGTGGAACTCCTGAAATCTGGAGGAGGAAAAATAAGAAAAACAAAAAACAAACACCCAAAAAAAAACAAAACGAAATTCCTCCTTCTTATAGAAAAAATAGAAAAATCGGCTCCCTTGCAGAGAAAAATATATTAAAAATATATAAAAATAAGCTCTGGAGAGCTCCGCAGGTCCTCAGTCTGCAGGTTCTGCAGGTTCTGCAGGGTGTAGATGAGGGGAAAGTTGGAGAAGTTGGTGGAGGAGGAACAGCGGTAAAGGTCTGGTCCGGGATGATCGTGACGCGCAGCTTCACCGCGCAGAGATCTCCTCCGCTTTATAAACCCGGGAAACACCGGCCAGCCTGACCCCGCCCCCCGGCAATGACGTCAGCACCACGTCCACCCGGACCCGGAGAGGGATTCTCTCCTCTCAACATTTTCCAGATGTGGAGATCTTCCCCCGCACGAGCGCGAGAGGAAACGGGCAGCAGCAGCAGCGCGAGGAGGAGGAGCAGGAGAATAAAGGCTCGCGAGGGGCTCGCGCAGACAGTTGCATAAGTATTTGGACACAGAGCGTTTGTGCAAATCTGCCTATAAAGTGCATCAGATTAGTGCATTTAAAGGGATGCAACGTGTAATGTAAGTGTATGTAGTCACTGTCCAATAAAAAAAAAACAAGCATCTCCATTTTTGTGGATTTTTGAGTATAATTTGAACAAACAAACTGTTCCTTAAACTGTGCCAACATTTCTTGATGAACGGACCAATAGAAATACTTCAAAATTACCCGAATTATATGTATATCTTTGCATTTCCTAAAGTAAAACTTAGGGTGATTGCGCAACTAAAATGACTAAAGTATCCTAGTTTTTTGTTAAGCTATAGCTAAGTGGTTGCTATGGTGTTGCTAGGTTGTTGATATGGTGGTAGCTGAGGTGTTGCTAGGTGGTTGACATGGTGTTGCTAAGGTGGTTGCTAAGGTGTTGCTAGGTAGTTGGTAAGGTACGTCAACCCAATTGTTTTGAATCGTTGTTTTGAATTTGCACTTGATTCCTGAAGTGGTCTATGAGAGCCTTTGTATGTTGCAGTGGGGGAAGCTCTTTTATATTGCATTATATTATATTATGCATATATTTAAACTGATTCAATTTTTTTTTATATCAAAGCATTTCTACCCTTTACAATTTGCTGTTGCAATTTAGAAGTGCACATTCTTTAATTTTGTTAAAATTCTGTAAACACTGTAAATTAACAACATAAATTAAGACTCCAAAATCTGAAGAATATAAAAATATCATATATGGTAATGAATGGATTAATTCATTCTGAGCGGGTGATTTCTATTGGCTCTTTCTCTCTCTATGGATACCGAAGCTGCAGTGGAGTTCCATCCGTCGCTTAGTAACCGCGGGGCGTCGTCCTCGCGCATGTAAACAAGATCCTCCCGCTCTATTTTGAGCGTGAGGAAATGAGATCTGAGAGCGAGGAGGAGATTCCATCGCGAGCTGAGCGAGGTCTGCTGCAGTGATTCTCAGATTATACGATTAGAAACGCTTCATCAACCCGCAAGCAGCATCCAGCACTGAGAGTGATGATCAGTGAGAGTGATGATCACTGAGATTGATGATCAGTAAAAGTGATAATGATCAGTGAGAGTAATGATAACGAAGAGTGATGATCAGTGAGAGTGATGATCACTGAAAGTGATGATCACTAAGAGTGATGATCAGTGAGAGTGATGATCACTGAGAGTGATAATGATCAGTGAGAGTAAGGATCACCGAGAGTGATAATGATCAGTGAAAGTGATTATGATGTGTGAGAATTATGATCATTGAGAGTGATGATCACTGAGAGTGATAATGATCAGTGAGAGTGATGATCACTGAGAGTGATGATCAGTGAAAGTGATGATGATGACTGAGATAGATGATCACTGAGAGTGATGATCACGAAGAGTGATGATCACTAAGAGTATGGATCAGTGAGAGTGATAATGACCAGTGAGAGTGATGATGATCACTGAGAGTGATGATGATCAGTGAGATTGATAATGATCAGTGAGAGTGATGATCAGTTACAGTGATTAGTTACTGAGATCATTATTATCATCATCATCATCATCATCATCATCATCATCATCAGCATCTCTCAAAACCACATTCTACCTACCCAGAGAGAGCAAGGCCAACTGTGCTCTCTCAGACTCCGGCTGCTGATGCCAAGCTGATTCAGGATCCTAACTGTCGATTTTCAGATGATAGTGACAGTGCAGTTTTATCTGTTCAAATCATATGTGTTGGTTGTATTTTGGTTTGTTTAACACTTTTAAATTTACTACGTGATTCCTTATGTATTCATTCACAATTAATAGTCATAGCCATATATCTACCAATACGATTGGCTGATACATTGTTACAAGCTGTTTATAGATGGACAACGAGCACTGCCGTGTCTGGTGACAGTAAGAAATGGCAGAGTCATGACCCGGGGGGGTGCGCTGGGGGTGGGAAACACTAGCTGTCGGTTTCATCACGGGGAAATAGTAGTGATGCCCCCCCCCTCGTCGCTGGCGTGCGCTCCCCGGTCACGCAGAGCGTCCGACTCGTTTGTTTGACCTCATGGAAAGCTCTCACCCGCAGGCTAGGGGCCTAATTGGGGCAGGGGGGTGTGCGGCCCCTCCCTCGCCGGCCCTCCACTCCACAGCTATGTGAAACTGAGCCGAGTGCTGCTGTAAACAGTTTCCCCGCCGCAGGTAATAAATAGCAGCAGCCGTGAGGATTGACGAACGTCCAGCTGGACGTCAATCCGCCTGTAGTTTTTCCAGTGTTGTGCGCCCGTTTCCTACAGGACAGATTCATCCTGTATCATCCGGACAGTTCCGGAAGCTTTGCCTCAAACTCAAACTCAAAGTGCATTGCACGATGCATTAATGACATTAATGGAGAACTACAGTGCAGGCATGTGCAGGGGGGCTGGAACACCTGTATCTTTGGCTGTTACTGCCCACGCTGAAAAAAAGGATGAGTAAAATTTACTTTAAAAAGTTTCGTAACTTTCTGCATTTGCTTTTTTAAGTAAATTTAATTTTATGCAAATTGAAGTAACTTCAACTCGGTTTCAGGACTTAAATAGAGTTACACAGAGTAAATAAGAGAACTGAACTTCAGTCAATCCTTTCTTTTATTAAACTTTACTTCATTTATTTTTACTGAATCAATCCTTTCTTTTAGTAAACTTTACTTCATTTATTTTTACTGAATCAATCCTTTCTTTTAGTAAACTTTACTTCATTTATTTTTACTGAATCAATCCTTTCTTTTAGTAAACTTAACTTCATTTATTTTTACTGAATCAATCCTTTCTTTTAGTAAACTTTACTTCATTTATTTTTACTGAATCAATCCTTTCTTTTAGTAAACTTACTTCATTCTGAAATTAAATTCACTATCTATTCATTATTGAACACATTTTCGGAAAATTGGGCCTAGACTTGTGCAATGTGAACCTGGTCTTATCTGATTTATCATTTTTATCATTTTTATCATTTTCCTCTGTGTGTTGGAAGCCTAGTGATGCTGCATTGGTGAAGGCTGACTTTACGTGTATTGGAGGAGTCTGTTCTTCAGGGAGAACTGCACAGTGATGGTGGAGTCCTAGTGAGTGTGTGAGTTCATTGGCTTAGCTAAATTGGTGAGAAATTGGCTAAAAAACAGTGTAACATTTAGAGTTATTCAGTCATTTCCTGGAATACAGTTCCAGCATTCAGACATAACACGATTTTTAAAGAGAATTCAAGTCTGGAACCACCAGAGGTTCTTTTTAAATTTAAAAGCTCAAAGAACCATCTGTTGAAAAGTTCTTTAGGGAACCGAAAGAAATGCAAAGAAACCTTTTTTTTTGCACTTTTATCAGAATGACAGTCAGAATGTTCGTCATGTACTGAAAGCGTAAGTGAACCCTAGCTCCAGATCCACGGCAGATGTCGAATAAGAGTTAGTTCTTACGTCCAGAAGCTTTGGGAAAAGCTCCAGTCATACGGCTGCTATGAGGGGTGATGCATGCATGTGCCTCTGCAAACGATGTGTCAGCGCGTTTGAAAGCAGTTAAAATAAACCGAAACCACATTCAGACCCTCTGTTAGAGTCCAGGTTTCTTCAGAGTCCAGCCTGAGTCGGGGGTGCAGGGCTCTGACGTCATTCCCTGTATTCACCTCCTGTGTGTCGAGTCCCTCAGGGTCTGTCCGTCTGTCCGTAACGTAAAGTCTAGTGGCTGGAATGACGTGGACTAGATCGTGTTCTGATGGAAACCCGTTCCTGTTCCCCCTCACCAGAATACTGCTGGTTATCTGGTTACGTCTTGTAACTGTTAAAGTTAGGGGTAATCAACAGGATAAAATGCAATTACTGCAAAAAAATACATATATTCATTCTAATGGTTGCATCAAATGGTACGTATTTTACTATGGAGGTACTTTTATTTCACCACATGAACATGTACAATGATAGGACAATAAAACTGAAACACCTGTCATCATTTTAGTGTGGGGATTTTAGGTTTCATGGCTAAATTGGAGCAGCCTGGTGTTCAATCTTCATTAATTGCATTAATTGCACATTGCACCAGTAAGAGCAGAGTGTGAAGGTTCAATTAGCAGAGTAAGAGCACAGTTCTGCTCTAAATATTACAATGCACACTATAACATTATGGGAGACATACCAGAGTTCAAAAGAGGACAAATTGTTGGTGCACGTCTTGCTGGAGCATCTGTGACCAAGACAGCAAGTCTTTGTGATGCATCAAGAGCCACGGTATCCAGGGTAATGTCAGCATACCACCAAGAAGGACCCACCACATCCAACAGGATTAACTGTGGACGCTGTAAGAGGAAGCTGTCTGAAAGGGACGTTCGTTTCAATACAACACAGAGTGAACGGAGCATCATGATCAATTGTCTGCTTACATTCACTAAAGAACATAAGGAGGCCCCAAAAAAAAAATAGAACAAAAAAGGAATTATAAAACATAAGGGGAATGGAGTTCGCCAGTTCGACTCTTGTTCATGCAGCTTGCCATCAGCTGCCGGAGCCCTGAGAAAGCACAATTGAAGGACTTATGCTTTCTCTCTCTGTGTGGGTACAGTATATCAGTAGATGGCGCTCTCTCTTTTTTCTCTCATCGCTCCTCCTAGGGTGATGTGGATCAGCACAAGGCTGCGTCTGTGAGCTGATGTATCGGAACCGAGTAGCTGTAGGCGCTTTCCTCCGAGTTCCAAAAGAGGCGGAGTCTTACTAGTGATGGGTAATAATAGGTGGAGTCCTAATGAGTGGGTTGGGGAGTTGATAAAATGGTAATTTTTTTTTTTAAATAAAATGATAATAAACGTGTTATTTTAGGGACTTTTACGACGTGATTCTTGAGTCGCTGTTGTAAAACTCAGGCCACGTTTAAAAATAAATTGATTGGCTTATAAAGAGCTTAAAGTAGATGGACGGAGCTCCCCCTCCGATCTGTACACAGCCTTCCTGTCTCCACTCAATGCTCCCTTTGACTGCGGCGCAGTGACGGAATCCCCCGGTCTGTTTCCTGTTTTGTTCGGATGTTGCCCGGCAACGGTGGCGCACTTCCAAGAGGGCGTGGCCTCTGAAGCAACCAGAGCTCCCTGAGGCCGAATGAGCAAACAGTGGGTCTCGGCACCCAGACACAACACTGACTAACAGCTCCTAAAAACACCGAGTTAAGAACAGCAGTAAAGAGATGAAAATTACTGGGCTAAATTCAGCAGAGTCTATTTTAAAACCCTTAAAAAAAAGCTTTAAAACACCCAATTCAGACTTACTCACACTCCACACACTCACACACACCACAATGAGTCCAGCTCAGTAACGAGAATCGACAAGGAACGTGGGTGATAATCATGAAACCATAAAATAAAGTGTTTAGAGAACATAATGGATGCAGAGAGCACTTCAGTTTCTGAATCAGTTTCTCTGATTTTACTATTTATAGGTTTATATTTGAGTAAAATGAACATTGTTGTTTTATTCTATAAACTGCAGACAACATTTCTCCCAAATTACAAATAAATATATTCTCATTTAGAGCATCTATTTACAGAAAATGAGAAATGGCTAATATGAGCTTTTAGACCTCAAATAATGCATCTTGGCATCATGTTCTCCTCCACCAGTCTTACACACTGCTTTTGGATAACTTTATGCTGCTTTACTCCTGGTGTAAAAATTCAAGCAGTTCAGTTTGGTGGTTTGATGGCTTGTGATCATCCATCTTCCTCTTGATTATATTCCAGAGGTTTTCTATTTGAAAAAAAGGAAACTCATCCTTTTTTCTCTCTTTTTTTTAGAGCTGTAGTTTAATTTTACTGTTTCTCCTTGAAGAATGTTTGTGTTTTGCATACTTGCTCTGGAATTATTGAATGATTAATTGTATTGTATAGCTAGTATAACCTTAATATACAATTAGTTTTAAGTCAGTATTTTAGTAATAGTGGATGGATGGATGCTTTATATCCCGAGGAAATTTAGGCAAGTAGTAGTAGTAGTAGTAGTAGTAGTAGTAGTAGTAGTAGTAGTAGTAGTAGTAGTGGCCAGTTGTAGTAGTAATGCAATAATAACAAGCATATTGTTTTTTTCGTCTAGTTTGTAGAATTAGCTGTAAGACAAGCAATTTTATTTCCAACATCCAGGTGCGAACTGGAAAAAACAATACATTAAAAAAAGAAAACAGCAGGTTAAAACAGAAAGACAATTCTTTTCTTTCTCTTAAAAAGAACAAAATCATCTGTGAACATGGAATCCAACATCCACTGCTCTGCAAATGACACATAATGACTCCCATGTGCAGAAGCAGCCATCGTTTAATCATTATCATTAATAACGGGACGGACAGAAACTTCCCGGTAAAAATCTGGAATAATTACTGAAGACTCAAACCAGTGAAAAACAGATGAGCAATATGTGGAAGTTCTGATGGTGGAGTTTGTATGCAGCTAGAGACAAACTGCACTCACTAGTTTTACATCTAAAAATAAAACAGTAGGGTTTCTTTTTTAGGAGTAAATGTAGAAATACTGTTTATTCGATCAGTTTACAGTTTCTCTGATCACTCAACACGTCGCGAGGCTCCGGATTCGATAATGAAAGAGTTTCCAGAAGCTCAGCTCTGCTCGTTTACCTTACGATCAGATAATGATAGATGAAGAAGGTGAAGATCCAAACATTTTGCCTGCAGTCTTTTCTCTATTTTTCTGTTTTCTGCTGCAATTTCTTATTTTTAGTGTTATAGCACTAGATCTAGATCCAACAACTCCCTGATGCAGAGATAACTCAGATCATAATCAGCTGTAAAACCTTTCAAATGAAAGGAATCGAAATGTCTCACTAAACTCTATTAAGGCAAGTGTGACCTTCAACCCTCTAGCTCTTGTTCTTCGTTCTTTTTTGACCTCCTGGATGAGTTGTCCATGCCTTTTTGGAGTAATTTCAGTAGTGGTGTAAAAAAGTGTTTGTCCTCTTTAGGATTTCTTTTTTTTTTTTTTTTTTGCATCTTTGACTCTTTTAAATGTTTCAAATCATCAAATATAAATTAAATATTAATCGAAGACAACATAAGTAAACACAGAATGCTTAAAGTTTAGTTTTAAATTAAGGTTTTTATTATTAAGGCCCAACAAAAAAAAAATCAAACCTACAAGCCCTGTGTAAAAAAAAGGATTTGCCCCTAAACTTAATAACTGAGTTGTCCTGGATGAGTTCTTCATGCCCTTTTGGAGTAATTTTGGTAAGCCGGCCGGTCACTCCTGGGAAGGTTCACCAGTGTTCCATGTTTTCTCTATTAGTGAATAATAGTGAATCACTGTGGTTCTCTGGAGTCCCAAAGCTTTAGAAATGACTTTATAATCTTTTCCAGACTGATAGATGATCAATAACTTTGTTTTCTTCTGACCGAACAAAATTATCCCAAAAGGGCATGAAGAACTCATCCAGGAGATCCCAAAAAAACCCAGAACAACATTTAAAGAGCTGGTGGAGGAGAACATGACAAGATGCATAAAAAACTGTGATTAAAAACCAGGGTTATTCCACCAAATATTGATTTCTGATCTCTTAAAACTTAATGAATATGACCAAAAAGAAGACAAATGCCCATCTCACATTTGCCAACAAACATCTAGATAATCCCCATATCAAGGGATAAGACAAGCTGTGTGTGTGCAATTGCTTAAACTCACAAAAGTTAAAATCACAAGCCTTGTCCAGCTTCTGCAGAAGTTAATTTAATAAAATTAAATAGTCATAAATAACAAAAAACTTCACATACACCCATACTCCACATTCTACGTCTTCGGTCTACATCTGTAAATACGAAGCATAATTTGTTTACTGTCCAATCACAGCGAGAGAGAGAGAGAGAGAGAGCATGAGATTCATCCTGGATCCATTTCTGGATAGTTAGAAGCAGTGGACCATCACAGAGGAAGAAGGTCCCCATAAAACCACACTCTTCCTGCACTGAGAGGAAGACAGACTCTGAGCTGTACGGGAGAAAAGGGCATTAATAACACATTTTTAGTTTATTGGATGCAATAAAAACAGACTTTTATACACATTTTTTCCACAGGCAATAAAATAAATAAATAAAACAAATATAGAGTAATACTAAATAAGTGGTATTGAAGTCTATTTAGCTTTAAATGGCATAAAATTGGGAAAGAGCCTTTAGAGCCTCCTAAATACTAAGAGACTGCTGCCCCCTAGTGGATACAGCTAAAAACAACAACTGAAAAATATACAGCTCTGTAAAAAAACAAAAGAGCAACTAAAAATGATGAGTTTCTTTGTTTTACCAAATTGAAAACCTCTGGAATATAATCAAGAGGAAGATGGATGATCACAAACCATCAAACCACCAAACTGAACTGCTTGAATTTTTACACCAGAAGTAAAGCAGCATAAAGTTATCCAAAAGCAGTGTGTAAGACTGGTGGAGGAGAACATGATGCCAAATGTGATTAAAAACCATCAGGGTTATTCCACCAAATACTGAATTGATTTCGGAACTCTTAAAACTTATGAACTTGTTTTCTTTGCATTATTTGAGGTCTGAAAACTGTTTTTTTTTTTTTTTTGTAAATAAATGCTCTAAATGACAAATAAAAATATTTTTTGGAATTTGGGAGAAATGCTGTCTGTAGTTTATAGAATAAAACAACTATGTTTATTTTACTCAAATATATACCTATAAATAACAAAATATGAAAATAAAAAAATATATATATAAAATTGATCACAATAAGTGTTTAAATAAAGTACAAATTTCAACACCTTTATTGCTCTTTAATGATCATAGTTTGAGCCATAAATCATAAATCAACAACATCATCATCATTACCACCAATACAATGAAAATCATACGATTAAAAAAGAGAAAAAGAACAAAACAAACTAAAAAATAGTGGTCTAATACTGAAAGCAAACAGACCAAAAGCCAAAAACGGGGCTTCGATCATATACATATATATTCGTCACTGTGAGACTCCAGCTGGTTTAGTTCACTTCCTATTTACACATTCCAGTAGTTAAAAGTAGTATAAAAGTGCCGGAAAACTGTAAATACTCAATTTTAGCAATAAGAATAAAGTTAATACAGACGTGATGCTCGATCTCTCCTCACATAACGAAGATTAAAGTTAAGAGCTGCTGAAGAAAACAAAAAAAAAACACGTATATTTACCAATAAATCAATAAATCACCACGTCACATAGGAAAGCATCAGGACTGAGCTTGGCAAATGAAGGAGTTTGGCATATTAACTTTTTTTTTTCATGGTCATTTTTAGTATTTCAAAAAATAAAAAAAAGTGTTTCTCTTTCACACTTACACACAAATACAGACAGACACACAGAATGATAAAACTCATTCCTCACATGTACTAAACACCACATTCTGCCCAAAGAAAGAACAGCATACTTTTTTTTTCTTAACACATTTTTAGAACATAAATATAAATATAAAGTCCAGTGTTTTGTATAAAGTCAAATTTCAGAACTGTGGTCAATCTGATTGTGGTTGATTGCCAAAAAAAAAAAAGGTAAATTGGATATTAAGTTATATTAATAAGCTCTGAATTGTACTAAATTTGATTTATACTTAAATAGCGCCTTTCTAGAAACACAAGGAGCCTTTACAATCATTTTATACACAGCAGCCAATCAATCACACAGTTGGTGGCATGTCGGCACAGAGGTCTTGGGTTCTAGTCCCTACCTGGGTGGAGTTTTTAGCACTGGGGTCTTGGGTTCAAGCGCTGGGGTCTAGGGTTCAAGTCTCTATCTGGGTGGAGTTTCCAAGCTTGGGGTCTTGGGTTCAAGTGCTGGGGTATTGGGTTCAAGTCCCTATCTGGGTGGAGTTTCCAAGCTTGGGGTCTTGGGTTCAAGTGCTGGGGTATTGGGTTCAAGTCCCTATCTGAGTGGAGTTTCCAGGGTTGGGGTCTTGGGTTTTAGTCCCTATCTGGGTGGAGTTTCCAGCTCTAGGGTCTTGGGTTCAAGCGCTGGGGTATTGGGTTAAGTCCTTATCTGGGTGGAGTTTCCAGCGCTGGGGTCTTGGGTTCAAGTCCCTATCTGGGTGGAGTTTCCAGCTCTGGGGTCTTGGGTTCCAGTGCCTATCTGGGTGGAGCTTCCAGGGTTGGGGTCTGGGGTTCAAGTCCTTATCTGGGTGGAGTTTTCAGCGCTGGGGCCTTGGGTTCAAGTCCCTTTCTGGGTGGAGTTTTTAGCGCTGTGATCTTGGATTCAAGCATAGGGGTCTTGGGTTCTAGTCCCCATCTGGGTGAAGTTTCCAAGCTTGGGGTCTCGGGTTCAAGTCCCTATCTGGGTGAAGTTTCTAGGGTTGGGGTTGTATGTTCAAGTCCCTATTTGGGTGGAATTTCCAGCACTGGGGTCTTGGGTTCTAGTCCCCATCTGGGTGGAGTTTCCAGTTTCTAGCACTGGCTAGAATTGTCAATGAAAACATGTCAGTGCAAAGTATTTAGCTTTAGTTGGCATGGCAAATGTCATGGGACACGATATACAGCTCTGGAAAAAAATTAAGGAACCACTTAAAAATTATGAGTTTCCTTGATTTTATAAAATTGAAGATGGATGATCACAAACTATCAAACCACCAAACTGAACTGCTTGAATTTTTACACCAGGAGTAAAGCAGCATAAAGTTATCCAAAAGCAGTGTGTAAGACTGGTGGAGGAGAACATGATGCCAAGATGCATAAAATTAAAACTGTGACTAAAAACCAACCAGGGTTATTCCACCAAATATTGATAATTTCTGAACTCTTAAAACTTTTTTTATTTCAGTCATTTCTCATTTTCTGCAAATAAATGCTCTAAATAACAATATTTCTATTATTATAATTTATGAGAAATGTTGTCTGTAGTTTATAGAAAAAAACAACATTGTTAATTTTAATCAAACATAAACCTATAAATAGCAAAATCAGAGAAACTGATTCAGAAACTGTAGAAGTGGTCTCTTCATTTTTTCCACAGCTGTATATTGAGATAATGACTCATTTACTGGTACCTCCTGAAGAAATAAATCTGAACAATACATTAAACATGCATTAATCATCAAAATCAAGCCGTCAAGACATTCTTTTTGAACTGAACCGATCAATCATTGAGCAATCATTGATTTTAAACACATGGGTGGGTGATGGTTGTGTACATTTAGGAAATTCTCAGTAAGAAAGTCTTGTTTCCAGCTTCATGACGGGAAATTCTCTGTTCTGTGGCACATCTTTTTCTTAAGTTTTTGCAGCTGGTGTCTTTATGAAGTATGAATCATTCAAAGCTGCCAATACTGAACTGTTTCTACGCATAAATGACAGGCAAGAATAGAAAAAACTCTCATTAATAAACACCTACAAATCCCCATCAGTTAATCATCACAATCTGAAATACATTTTTCGACAAAATAATAACACACAACTGGATTTCTGCAAAATCCAGAGGCAGATATGTTCAATGTTACAGATGTGGTCATGATGATTCGACACAACATGAGCATAAAAGTAAAAAAAAGTAGCTTCCAGAAGCTACTTTTATAACTTTTTGGGTAGTGCTCCTCCTGGTGAGAGATTTTTAACTCCTGGACATGCTGAAACAAGGAAAGCAGGGTTTAAAACTTTTGTTTTTCAGCAGGATTATGCTTACCCACACACAGCAAGGGTTTCCTAGAATATCTTTACCAGATTGCACCACTTCCTTGGTCTGCCAAGCAGGGCCAATCAAGAATTTAAAGGAGAACTCTTAAAAGAGTGAAATGGACTTTGGTTGTATTTATTAAAACGAGATAAAAAAAAAAGTACTTATCTGTTTTGAATAGCTCTCCTCCGCTTTCCTGCAGCTTTCTGAGATCCAGTATTTTGTTCACTTTGCCCAAACAGGCTTTAGAATAAGTTAGAATAAGATAAATCACTTTTTTCACGACGTCCGAAGATTTACCTACCTATGTACAGGATGTAAAACTGTGGCTTTTAATAAACTTCTTGTGCAGGTTTAAAGTTTGTCCAAACACCCTTCAGACTGAGAGATACGGGGCATAATTTACCCTGATAAATCACTTTTTACACCGTTATCCAGCTCAAAGTAACTCCACACCTCCTTACTAGAATCCGAGAGGAGAGCTCTGACATTTAAAACGAGGCATTAATAACTTAAAAAGTGCACAAAAAGCTTAATAAAAACCACTGTTTACATCCTATAACACTACTAGCTTTAGCTCCGAGCGCCGCCTTCACTGTACTGATAATGACATAGACATACATTTACACAGACTGCGGTTGTTTTTTCTTGTTGCAGTTCAGTGATGGCGGTACCTGGAGCTGAATCTAGCGTCATAGAATGTAAACAGTGCTTTTTAATAAGCTTCTTGTGCACTTTTTTTTTCTTTACTTTTTTGAGCTGGATAACAGTGTAAAAAGTGATTTATCAGGGTAAATTATGCCCCGTATCACCCAGTCTGAAGGGTGTTTGGACAAACTTAAAATTTCTGGATCTCAGAATGCTGCAGGAGAGCGGAGGTGAGCTATTCATCAAAGCCAAATAAGTACTTTTTATCATGTTTTACTACAACAAAAGTCCATTTTACACCAGAGTTCTGCTTTAAAAACATCTATATATATATTTTTTTTTCGTCAGTGGGTGTAATTCCTAATTCTTGATTAAGAACAGCTTAATGCATTCACAGCCCGTTCACAAAGGCTTCATAACTGCTTCATAAGGAAAGTGTACAAACATTTGCTTTGACAATCCAGCCTTCTTGTCCAACAACACACACAACCAATGCACACTGTTGAACATTATAAATACAAAAAAAAAAAAAACGAGTTATAAAAAATCTCCAATCCTACGTTCGTTAAAAAAAGGTCGTGAAAAGCAAACGTTTCCACAGATTCGATGAAGAATGAAGTAGAAGTGCACTGAAATAAAGGAAGCCACCAAAAAAAAAAAAAAAAAAAAAAAAAGGTTCATCGTCGTTTCTTGAGTTTTTTTGGATTTCTGGAGATTGAGTTGAGTTTTGCTCAATTTCCTCCAAGTTCTACCATTTAACTCTTTGCGAACTTTTTTTTCTTTGTGCTTCGTCTTTTCAAGTATTCACAGAATCTCTCTCTTCAATTTTTTAAGAGTTTTACAGTTTTCTCTCCGGTGATTTCTCACACTGTCCTTTCGCGAGGCGTAGATGACGCAGTAGCATAGATAACTCCACAGCACGAGCTCTACACAAGGCATGATTAATATTATACGTTCATTAGGCACTTATAAACACTTACATAACAGCTTACAGAGTACAAAAGTCATGGTTGGGGACACTACTACTACTGCAGCAGCAGCAGCAGCAGCAGCTGTCGTGCCTTTATGCCTATTTAACGCTGCACGTTACGCTGCTATGCATGCTTATAAATGCTTATAAACGCTTATAAACACTTGTTCCTGGTAATATCATGCCCATATGAAACTACAGAGGCGTGTCAGCAGCTTCAGGAGGACAGTTTGGAGTAGCTGGGAGGGGAGAACTTGCGCTTCAGGTATTTGATGATGTACAGAGGCAGGCAGC
The DNA here is from genome assembly GCF_023375975.1 of Astyanax mexicanus. Lineage (NCBI taxonomy): Eukaryota > Metazoa > Chordata > Actinopteri > Characiformes > Acestrorhamphidae > Astyanax > Astyanax mexicanus. The sequence goes on from NC_064410.1 coordinate 1,316,709, forward strand.
TGACCAGCGTGATGACGCACACCTTCCACAGGAACGTCCGCGTGGTGATGAACGACAGATCTGGTGGAGAAAAGAATAAAAAAACCGTAAAAAGATGTAAAGAAAGATCAGATTTTGGGTGAACTTTAAAACTGTTTACCACTCGCCGCTGTAAAACGCAGAGGTGAAAAGTAATGAATTACGATTATCTAAAGTTACTGTAATTGAGTAGATTTTATGAGTAATTTGTAATTTTCAAGTTCTCAAGTACATTTTGACACAAGTAATTCACTTTGCTACATTGGAAAACTCCCAATTACTGAGTAAAACTAAATGCTGGGGGAAAAAAAAATAATTTGCAATGTGGCAATGTGGAATAATAGTTCATTAAAAACAATTTAATTTATGACTTGTTTGTACTATTTTTACATCAAATAATTAAAAGTAACTATGTAATTTTTACTTAAAGTACATTTTAAATTGAGTACTTTTTTACTTTTACTCGAGTAGATTTTTAGATGGTACTTTTACTTGAGTAGAATTTTAGCAAAGTAAAGGTACTTTAACTCAATTACAATTTTTCAGTACTTTTTCCACCTCTGTAAAAATGGAAGATTTAGGCTGGAATTGATGATAAAAGAAGGAAAGATAGTGAGATGGTGAATCGAGTGAGGAGCAGGGCAGTAGTGATATTAGTGAGTAGTGATAGTGGAATGTTCTGAAAGAAAATGAAGAACAGGCATCACTGATTCACAAGAACACACTGATTTCACAGTGAGATGAAACGTTGTGGACGTCACACGAGTAAAGCTGGGTACCGTTTTAAACAGGAGTTTGTGGGAAAAGAGAGAAAGGTAATGATAAAGACGAGAGCAGGAGGGATGAGCATGTCGACAGGTATCCAGGCAATGAAGCACCTACCCAGAAAAGATCCTAACGACACTCTACCTATACCTGAGCAGAAGCCAGAGAGACGAAGAGACAAAGAGCAGCAGCAGTGAGGACAGAGAGACAGCGAGAGGAAGAGACAGAGCTTTAGAGCAGTGAGACAGATCAGCTACACTACAGTATATGGACAAAAAGTATATTGGGACACCCACATCTAGGACTTTCACAATAATTTCATTGTTCCTTATCATATAATAAATGAACAGGACCTCATTAACATTTCTGATAATGACGATATAACAGATTTTACCGATTTTAGCACATTTTAGTTGTGTCCCTGTTGTGTTTCACTCAGTCCTGTTACCGTAACACATTACCCTGATCATCTGAAACATTCTACAACAGGAAGTCACATCTACAACAGGAAGTGACATCAGCAGCTGGTTCTTCTAAAGAAGATCATGGGAAAAACAAATTTAAATTCACTCACTATTATTATTATTTTTTTTGTGTGTATCTGATCTTACTGGTTTATTTTTAAAGTTCCAGTAACAGGAGTGAGTTCCAGTAACAGGAGTGAGTGGCAGTAACAGGAGTGAGTGGCAGTAACAGGAGTGAGTGGCAGTAACAGGAGTGAGTGGCAGTAACAGGAGTGAGTGGCAGTAACAGGAGTGAGTGGCAGTAACAGGAGTGAGTTCCAGTAACAGGAGTGAGTTCCAGTAACAGGAGTGAGTGGCAGTAACAGGAGTACTTTTTTTGTCACAAATACTAATTATTTGACTATCTTTACAATAAAGACTTAAAAAAAAAATTATTATTAATAATAATAATAATAATAAAAAAAAAAATTAAAGCTGCCTGAGATTGAGCAGTACATACTTTAAATAATTGAATATATATGCTATTAGATTCAGAGTTAAAAAAAGATAAAAAAAATAAGTTTAATTTGGAAGATTTACAACAAGCAAATGGCTCCCATTCGGTGAAATGGCCCTTATGTTATTTTTTAATATATATATATAAACAGTGCAGATTATTTTCGGCAGTCTTGCGATAACGACCAACCACGAATGAGGAGTCAAAAAGTCTAATGACAGTACCAGAGTCTGGAGTATAGGGGGCGCTCTCTTACCGAAGTACTCGTTGAGGAAGGCCAGCGAGGCGAGGTAGCAGCCGAGGCTGAAGAACTCCGCCACCACCATCAGCCAGTGCCACGTTCTCACCATCAGCGCCACCATCAGGAGCTCGGTGAGCACCAGCGCCGTGAAGGAGATCGCCACCACGTGCACGAACTCCTGATCAAACAGCACCAGAGCGCCGTACATCAGGATGCCCCCTGCAGGACAGGAGGGGAAGCGCTGAGTATTAGTGACCGATGTGATAGATAACGATCTAAATCACCAGAGAGAACCTGATTCCACACTGTGCATTATAAATATTAATACTCAGTGTGGAAAAATATTTTAATAATACTTTTACTATATATATTTTTGTAAATATTTGTAAGTAATCAACTAATGACAAGACAAAACAAGACAAGACATGATATTGGGTTCCCGAGACGAGACTGAGACGAGAACGAGACAAGATTTTTACAATATCGTTATAATATAAATAATCTGTAAGTAATAAATAATCATGTAATGGATCAATTTATACTTTATTTTATCTAGTTTGTGGTGAAGCTGGTGATCCGTGGGTTTGCTCGTTCACTTCTCGTTCTGACTGTATCTCGTCTCCGCTTTCATTTTAATCATAAACGCCGGCCGGCTCGGTCTAATGGCCTCTGACTGATGGTATAATTGCTGCTCTTCATTCGGAGCAGACGAGGCCGGTACATTCCTCAGAGTTAACCGCTGGATTAAATGAGGCCGTCGCTCGGATTTCCTCCGCTGCCGCTTTTCTCTGCGTATTGAGGTTTAATTAAAAAGCAGGAGCTGTCGGGATGTCACGCTCCGACAGGGACACTGATCTTTCCCGCCTGCAGCAGCGACTGTATCCGTTTACGCCGCGAGAAACCAGACGAGCCGCGAGAGAGAGCGCGAGAGAGCACGAGAGAGAGAGCAAGAGCTCGACAGAGAGAGAGCGCAAGAGAGCGAGAGAGAGCGGGAGCACGAGAGAGAGAGCGCAAGAGAGAGCGCAAGAGAGCGAGAGAGAGAGCGCAAAAAGGGGGTGCAAAAGCGTGAGCGAGCGAGAGCACGAGAGAGAGAGAGAGCGCAAGAGAGAGCGGGAGCACGAGAGAGAGAGCACAAGAGAGAGCGTAAGAGAGCGAGAGAGAGAGCGAGAGCACGAGAGCGCAAAAGGGGGGGTGCAAAAGCGTGAGCGAGTGAGAGCACGAGAGAGAGCAAGAGCATGAGAGAGAGAGCGAGAGCACGAGAGAGAGGGCACAAGAGAGAGCGCAAGAGCGAGAGAGAGAGAGCGAGAGCACGAGAGAGAGAGCGCGCAAGAGAGAGCGCAAGAGCGAGAGCGCAAGAGAGAGCGCAAGAGCGAGAGCGCGCGAGAGAGCACGAGAGAGAGAGCGAGAGCACGAGAGAGAGAGAGCGCAAGAGAGAGCGCAAGAGCGCGAGAGAGAGCGGGAGCACGAGAGAGAGAGCGCAAGAGAGAGCGCAAGAGAGAGAGCGAGAGCACGAGAGAGAGAGCGCAAAAGGGGGGGTGCAAAAGCGTGAGCGAGCGAGAGCACAAGAGAGAGCGTGAGCACGAGAGAGAGAGCGAGAGCACGAGAGAGAGGGCACAAGAGAGAGCGCAAGAGCGAGAGAGAGAGAGCGAGAGCACGAGAGCGAGAGCGCAAGAGAGAGCGCAAGAGAGAGCGCAAGAGCGAGAGCGCGAGAGAGAGCGAGAGCGCGAGAGAGAGCGAGAGCACGAGAGAGAGAGCGAGAGCACGAGAGAGAGGGCGCAAGAGAGAGCGCAAGAGCGCGAGAGAGAGAGCACGAGAGAGAGAGGGCGCAAGAGAGAGCGCAAGAGAGAGTGCAAGAGAGCGAGAGCGCGAGAGAGCTGGCTTCCGGCCTGAACTTCAGATTCAGACTTTTAATACACTGCAGATCATTACTCACAGCTTTCACATTCCTTTTCCCTTTAATTCCACATAAAAAAAAGATATATGTATGACTGGTTTTATTTTTGTCATCATACCTACATCATACATACTCAAAGATATTGAATTCTCGAGAAATTACAAGAAAATTTTTATAATACTATTACTATATATTTAAAAAAATATATTTTTAAAGTAGTCATTTAATGACGTGAGACGAGACGGGACGAGATGAGACACAATATTGGGTTCATGAGACGAGAACGAGACAACATTTTTACAATACTGTAACTATATATATATATATATTTATATTTTTTGTAAGTAATCATCTAATGGCATGAGACAAGATGAGACACAAAATTTGGGTTCATGAGACGAGAACGAGACAAGATTTTTATAAAACTATTACTATATATTATTTTTAAATATTTTGTAAGTTATCATCTCATGAGACGAGATGAGATGAGACACAATATTGATTTCGCGAGACGAGAACGAGACGAGATTTTTCTCGATTTTTTTCTTTTAAAAATATTTTTAAATAAATAAGCTATCATTTCACGAGATGAGACACAATATTGGGTTGATTTAAACATTATTATTATTATTGCTGAAATAATTATTTTGGCTTCTGATTGAAAGAAACAGTTATTTCTGTAAAAGGTGCATTAAAAAAAAACATATATAAATATTTTTTACCTTGATACACGCTTATCAAAACCCAGATAAGAAAGGTTTTGAATGATAACGACCGACCCTATAATGGGAGAGAATTAGAGGAGAGAATGAAAGTTAAAAATAATGAAAAAAGTACCAAACCTGAATGTTAAACAATGAATGATAAATTATTGAATAGTTGATAGTATAAGTTTAATAGAAAAGCTTAATCAACAAATAAAAAAGTAAGCTGTTACTGTTTCTATGTTGTAGAATTACCTTGGTGAGATCTTTATAGAGTTCTGGGTACAGCAAAGCCATCTCCGGCTTCACGTCTTGGTCCAGCACCAATGAGAACACAGGAAACATGGTGTAGATTGTAGCATAGCTAAAAACACAAGAACAATCTAATAAATGCTGGAATAATAAATCCATTTATAAAAATATAAAATCAGAAATCAGTGTTAGAAGTTCCCTACCCGACCATGAGGAAGCCCTGATACAGAGGAACTGAAGCAAAGTAGAAAATGGAGGAAAACACAGCCTGAGGAAAAATAAAAATTATGATGTAAAAATGATGCAAATATGAGCTTTGAATTTGAATTGATATTTAAAAAAAGATCACTTCAGTTTCTGAATCGGTTTCTCTGATTTTGCTATTTATAGGTTTATGTTTAAGTAAAATGAACATTGTTGTTTTATTCTATAAACTACAGACAACATTTCTCCCAAATTACAAATAAAAATATTCTCATTTAGAGCATTTATTTTTTTTGCAGAAAATGAGAAATGACTGAAATAACAACAAAAAAGATGAAGAGCTTTCAGATCTTATTCATAAAGTTTTAAGAGTTCAGAAATCAATTCAATATTCGGTGGAATAACCCTGAGGGTTTTTAATCACAGTTTTAATTTCATGCATCTCCTCCACCAGTCTTACACACTGCTTTTGGATAACTTTATGCTGCTTTACTCCTGGTGTAAAAATTCAAGCAGTTCAGTTTGGTGGTTTGATGGTTTGTGATCATCCATCTTCCTCTTGATTATATTCCAGAGGTTTTTAATTTGGTAAAATTGCTCTCTTATTTTTATCTTGGTGAGGTGCGTCTCTAACCTGCATGGTGGAGATGATCATGCCGCGGTGCATCACGAACTGTCCGAGAGCCGCTGAGCGCTTGTAGCTGTTCCGGCCGTGGACCACGAGCAGCCGGCCGATGTGCTTAAACTGAGTTATGGAGAAATCCGCGGCTAGAGACGCCTGCTTTCCCTCCTATAAAAACAGTGATAAAACAGTACTAATGAACGGAGGCTACTGGAATTCTTAGTGTTAATTACACATTTATTACTCATGAGATTATTCCTAATAATCGTTTCAAAAATGAAAAACTGAATCATTAAAAACCATTATATTACCTTTCCTTCAATGCCAATTCCACAGTCTGCAGCCTGAATCATACTGACATCATTTCCTCCATCACCTAAACAAACAAGGTATTAAATGAATACGAATATGAATAAAACATTTATAAAGGTTGGATTTGTAAACGTTCTTTCCTACTCTTCATATCCACCATCTCCTCCTTTCCCACTCCTCCATCTTCTTTCCTTCACCTCCTCCTTTTCTACTCCTTATCTTCTCATTTCCTACCTACTTCCCCCCCTTCCTTCTTCTTCCCTACTGCTCCTCTTCTCCTTTCCTATTGCACCTCTCTTCCTCCTCCTCCTCTTTTCTTACTCCTTCTCTCTTAGTGGTCCTCTCTTCCTTCTCCTTTCCTACTCCTCCTCTCCTCGTCCTCTTCCTCCTCCTTTTCCTTTCCTCATCCTCCTTTCCTACTCCTCCTGTCCTCTTCCTCCTCTCCTCTCCACCACCTTCTCCTTTTCTATTCCTCCTTCTCCTTGTCTACTGCTAAGTTTCATTTATTTCTGTTAAGTGAAGAACCACCCTGTCATTCTGCTCTCTGATTGCCACCTAGTGGACAACAGCACTTAATGCATGAGGAAAAGCAGGAGAGGGAGAGGAGTGAGAGAATAGAGAGGGAAAAGAGTGAGAGAGAAGAGTGAGGGGAGAGTGAGAAAGGACAGAGAAAAGAGTAAGAGAAGAGTGAGATCTGACCGATGGCGCAGGTCCGGTTGGCCGTGTGCTGCTGGAGGAGTCTGACGATCTGGGCTTTCTGGGTGGGAGAACAGCGGCAGCAGACCACAGCAGGACACTGACACGCCAACTCCACAAACTCATGCTCATAATAACGCAGACAAACCTGAAATAACAACAAAAAAATACACACAATTTACTGTTCCTCCTATAGGTAGCGTAGGCAAAGATGCGGTCCCACAAATAAGCCCAGTGAATAAAAAATATGCATTAATACACACATTAATAGCTACCAATATCATGTTGAGAGTTGTTTTTATTACAATATAAGCTTAGGTATACATTGGAACAGTTAATATAGGGTATTTTAAGCAGAAAGTAAAGGGTTCGGTAATTGGGGGAGCATTCTAATTCCAGCAGCTTTTGCAGCTGGGGGAAAACAAGTCCTGGAAATTGATCTACACACATTTATCTCATGAAAACTGTTTATTTGGGTGAGTTAAGTGATTCTGTCTACTTACAGTAAGCTTAGATGTCCAATATTTTAATAGAAAAGGCCATCATGCTAAAGTTTGTGATCAGCTTTGTAGTGTCCTACCTCCAGAGAGTCTCCGGAGATGACCAGAGCACAGTCATGTTTCCTCCTGAACGCATTCAGCTCCAGATGAGCTTCACCTCGATTAGACACCTAAATCAACAGCAACACAAACCGAGCACATATTTATAACTCAATAAAATCGACTGAATCCTGAATTAGCGTAAAAAAAAAAAAAACCTTAAATAGTCAAAGCTGCACCAACCGGTCTGAACACGTGAATATCTTGGCTTCTGGACACCAGGTGAGAGCTCTTAGCTATACAGGTAGCCGTCTCCAGCTTATCCCCCGTCAGCATCCAGATCTGAAATATATACAGAGAATATAAACATTAGAATTTATATATTTAACAAAATAAAATGATCTGAGCAGAACTGAATTTTTCATACTCATAAATTTGTATATTGACACCAATTTCATTACAACTGATCATCCAATCACACTCAGGGAAAACAAACACATTATAGGGATATAAACAGAGATAAGTATTATATCAGTAGTGATGGTGGTTGGACCTTGATGCCGGCGTTGCGGAGAAGCTCCAGTGTGGGTCTGACATCAGCCTGTAACTGATCCTCTACTCCGGTCAGACAGAGCAGCTCCATCTCCCTCTCCAGACTCTCCACCACTGCTGCCACCTTCAGACCTCGATCATGCAGACTCAGCTTCGCCTGGTTATACCGACTCTATCGAGAAACAGAGGAGACAGAGAGAGAAAGAGAAAGAGAGTGTGAGACTGAACACAATACAGCAAAATCAACACCCTGACTGAAGCTGGAACTGCACTTCCTACAGCCAATACAATCAGAAATACAATAAAACAGACCAGCAGAGAAACCAGCAAGATGAGACCAGGGAGAAAGAGAGAGAGACAAGCGAGAAAGTGATCAGGGAGAAGGAGACCAGAGAGAGAGAGACCTGAGAGAAAGAAACCAGGAAGACGAGACAAAGGATTAAGAGACCAGAGAGAGACCAGAAAGAAGAGATGAAGGATTAAGAGACCAAAAAGAGACCAGGAAGATGGGACAAGGGAGAAAGAGACCAGAAAGAGAGAGAATGAGACTAGAGAGAAAGAGACCAGAGAGAGAGAAAGAGACTAGAGAGAAACTAAAGAGACCAGAAAGATGAAAAGAAGGAGAAAGAGACCAGACTGAGACCAGAAAGATGATACCAGAGACCAAAGCAATGAAACCATACAAAAGAGACCAAAAAGAGAGAAACCAGAAAAAGATGAGATACAAGACTATTAGGAAAGAGAAACCAGAAAGAGGAGACCAGAAATAGAGACCAGAGAGAGAGAGAGAGACACCAGAAAGAGACATGAAATCTAAGAAAGAGAACAGAGAGAGAGACCAGAAAATTAGACCAGAGAGAAAGACATGAACCAGAAAGACCCAGGTGACCAGAATGAAAGCAGAGAGATGATGCCAGACCAAAGCAATGAGACCATAAACCAGAGAGAAAAAAACAAAGAGGGAGAAAACAGAAAAAGTAGAAAAACAATTAGAAAAGAGAAACCAGAAAGAGACAAGAGATGAGAACAAGAGAGAGAAACCAGAGACAGAGAGACCGATTTAAAGTGATGGTAGTTAGAAGTACAGCAAAGCTTCATTAACACTTTAATATTGGGCATTTTTTATATCTACTTTTTTAGTTACTGTTTTACAGTATTGGGTATAAGTGTGTGAGAATGTAATAAATCTAATAAATCTAATGAATGTCAGTATAGTGAGCGAAGTTTTGCAGCACGTTCTTCTATACCTCAAAGTCCTGATACTGTTCTTCAGACAGAGACTTCTTAGCCACCACCAACGTGCGAAGTCCTTCTCTGGCCATGTTTCCACACTGCGGGAAACACAACTCTGCATTAATGACTTTAAGCATGATATTAAAAACTGCATGTGATATTGTATGTTTTATGAGTGGCTGAGAGGCGTTCTATGAGTACCGCTCTCAGCCGGTAATGCACTGTAACCGAAGCTCTCCATGTATTAATGTATTACTCCGCCACAAACAGAGCAGCTACAAACAGACAGAGCAGCAATGGAACTACTGTATTTTAACTGGCGGAGTTTAGTGTTTATATCCAAACAGATCCTTTTTTCTTTTCTCCTCCTCTTTGACTTTTTCAAATCTTTCAATAAACAGTGATAATAATGAGTATAACTGTGGTATAAATATATCGCAATAATACACTCGAGCTCAGCACAGCAGTGCTAATATTACACGTTATAGCACAAACCTCGAGTGTATTATTGCTTAAGTATATTTGAGAACATCAAATGTGTTTCCCGCACCCTAACTAACTAAATAACTAACTAAATAACTAACGATGACCTTAAGTGGCATACATTTCAATGTCACATGCATATAAATATACAGACGCAGACTTATCCGGCTCACACTCACATAGAATCAATCCTGAATAAAACAGCCTTGAGCTAATCTCACATCACCCGGCTGTAAAGAAGTGGGGCGGCGGTTTAGTTTTGATATGAAAACCCGATAGGTTGTCGCTGACGCTCTGATTGCTTATTGACAAGCGCGGACACACCCCCACATCATTATCAGCACAGTCCGGGTTATGACATGCAGCGATGCACTGCCTCCCAGGAACAGAGCCTTTATTTAGGGCACTCATTAATTAATAAGCGTCACCTCCGGTGCACATCGACTGCATATCGTCAATAGCATTATGAACATCGCTATTGTGTTGTCTGCATCTGTGTCTGTCCTTCATGATGATGATAAATTTGATAATGATGCAAATGATTCAGTTTAAAGAAGCAGAAAGTTCACTTCACTTAAATTGTTATGCTCCGATTCATTAATACATCAATACATTCATCAAGCATTGAGCATTGCTGCATCAAACATTACGACCATCAAATTGTAACTATTTCTACACCTATTATTGTATAAAGCGCATTATGCTTCACTAGTAAGGAATAGTGGTGTCACCATGTTTTTCTTCTAACTCGTAACTAGCAGGTATTGTCTCACCGCTGGGAGGTGGTGAGGGAGATGGGATAACTAAGTTAAGTTAAGTAAAGCTAAGTTAAGTTAAGTAAACAAAACTGTTATTCTTAAAAAAAAGTAATAATAATAAATAAAGCTGGAAGTTAATCTACACAGATGTCTTTCCTGAAAACTGTTTATTTCAGTTTTTTTTTTTTTTTACAGTACGCTTAGATTCCTAAATTTCTCCAGCACTAAGGCTGGAGAGTGTTCGGGTAAGCCAGGGCGATTTTAGCTAGTATTTGTCCCACGTAGCTTAAAACATGGTTTTAACACGGCAAACACGCATATATTCACCTCTGAAGGGTGAAAGAGCTAGAGCTTAGCACTGTGGTTAGCGGCTAGTGCTAATGCTGCTCCAGCAGTGCTATCCAGGGTTAGCAACAGGCTACAGGACAGTAATACTCACCTCTAAAAGGTGAAATAGCAGTTAGCGGCTAATGCTAATGCTGCTCCAGCCTGAGTGCTGGAGAACTAAACTTTACTGAAACTCCTGTATAACTCTGTACTTCAAAAAATATGTTATATGCTTAATGGAGCTAAAAAAAAAAAAAGATGGATAATAGGTGTCTTAGGCTTCTTGGGAGCTCACTAAAGTGAATAATGAACACCTTTACCTCTTCCTCTAGCCAGTCGTTGTACTGCACAATGCTCGCCATGGCGACGTCCGCTCCCTTCATGTAAAAGGTGATCTCACCTGTGGCTTCATCCTGAAAAACAAAGAGCAGCAAAGGTATGATTGAAAGAACAGAATTATATGAACAGAAGAGCTAGTCTACTGTTAAAAAGGAACGTATCAGTCATTGCTTTAGGGTTTAGGTCTTGTAGCCGCTGGCACTGATCAAGAGAAAAACTACAATATTTATCGCACTTTAAGGTGCACTTAAAATCCTTTAATTTTTACCAAAAATTGACAGTGCTCCTTATGTATGAATTTTATCAGTAAGGTAAGAAGGAGCAGTGAACACACTCCACTGAAGAACAGAGTTATACAGGAGTTTCAATAAAGTTTCTTCAGCAGTAAGGCTGGAGCAGTATTAGCATTAGCCGCTAACCACAGCACTAGCTATAACTCTGTTCAGAGGTAGGTATATCAGACTGTAGTCTGCATGTTAACCGCGTTAAAACAAGCTGCGTAAGACGACCCGCTAGCTAATAGCATCCTGGCTAACTGGAACACTTAGGCATCCTCACAGTCTATCTAGTCAGTCTAAATTTCCAGCGCTCGCTCGTTTGACTTTACCCATTAGAGGGGAAACATGGCGACACCTCTGTTCCTTACTATTGTCGCTTAATATGCGCCTTATAATCTGGTGTTTGATTTGAGTATCAGTGTATTTAGGGATGAACAGCAGCTGTTTAACTATTGATGCTTCCATGTTTCCAGAGTAACAGACATATTGAACAATAGTACCGAATTTTTGCATATCAGAGTAGAAATTTAAATCTAGGCTGGGAACTCCCTCTTTTCTTTGAACAGTCCTGATGAGAGCCAGTTTCATCATAACGTTATCTCTTTCTATCTCTATCTAAGATTGTTTGTCTCACATAGTTTGTTTTAACACAGTAAAAGTCCAATACACTCACCTCTAAACAGTAAAAGAGCTAGTGCAGCAGTTAGCGGCTAATGCTAATACTGCTCCAGCCCCGGTGCTAAAGGAAATTCACTGAAACTCTTTAATAAGAGTGCTTTTACTGATGAATACTGAATTCTATGTGTACTGTTGAGAGCAGTGCATACCCTGACGATGATGCCCATGCGCTTGCTCTCGGAGGTGAAGGGGAAGATCTGAAGGATGCAGAAGGTCAGGATCTGTCCTGCGGGAGTTTTCAGCTGTAGGGAGGTCAGGTCTCTGTTCACCAGGGTCAGTCCCACACTCTCGGTCCAGCGCACCAGAGCTACCTGCACAACACACCAGACAACACCAGAGCTCAGAAAAATGCACTAAAAACACTACACTAACACAATTAAAATTAACATAAAATATCCACATATCCATATAAACAGCTCAGAGATACGTGAGATGTGTTTCTTCCTCTCACAGCAGGGCTTTCAACTGGCATTTTTCAGCAGGATAATTTAGCATGTTTGGTTTAATTACCCGGACAGTTCTGTTGGAAACAGGAGAGTTGAGGTGAACATTGAATTCTGCGTGATTTGATCAGCCGTGGTTTTATGTTTTTTGGATACAATCCGGGTTAGCACCCGAACATCCCTTTCAGACAGCTTCCTCTTACAGCGTCCACAGTTAATCCTGTTGGATGTGGTGGGTCCTTCTTGGTGGTATGCTGGCTGACATTACCCTGGATACCGTGGCTCTTGATGCATCACAAAGACTTGCTGTCTTGGTCACAGATGCTCCAGCAAGCAAGCACCAACAATTTGTCCTCTTTTGAATTCTGGTATGTCCCCATAATGTTGTGTGCATTGTAATATTTAGAGCAGAACTCTGCTCTTACTGGTGCAATGTGCAATTAATGACGATTGGACACCAGGCTGCTCCAATTTAACCATGAAACCTAAAATTCCACACTAAAATGATGACAGGTGTTTCAGTTTCAGAATACACCATAGCATAGCATCATAGAATTTCTCTATGCTATGTTAGTAAGGATGTAGCAGCAGAGGCCTTGAACACATTGAGGACGGGGGACAGTGAGGACGGGGCTGCAGATGAAAGGCATGCTCTCGCACACAGACAGAGGACTCCAACTAAACACTGAGCACTCGTCTCCCTGAGAAAATTAAATATTGATCACTTGGCAAGAGGAGACAATGGAGGAGATAAGACATGAGCATTAAAGGAAATAAATAAATAGACATATCAAGTAAGGAGACAGGACAGGCAATTCTACCTGAACAGATGGACAGTTTTTTCTCCTTATCTTTTACAACCCCTATAAGACTTCTATATGTACAGAAAGCAGGAGATGAATTCTGTAGTCGGAGTAACATAAAGAAACAAGCAAAAATACGCTTTTGGGGGGAAAAAAACAAAAAAACAAACAAACATATTACAACACTATAACTATTGTATTATTTAGTCTGGTTTATGTAGTGTACGGTGTTAAACTAAACAAATATATATATATATATATATATATACACACACATTTGATTTTGAGTATCTAATATTGATACAAAGTCCTGATCCGATAATGTATTTTTCACACTATTTTCTGGTCTATTTTCATACATCAGGCGCATTGTATGCAACACTAGTAGGAACAGGGGTGTCACTATGTTTCCTTTCTAATTTAGCAGGTCTCACTGCTGGGTGGTGTTGGGTTTATTTTTTATTTATTTATTAATTTTTTTAAGATCTCCAAATTTCCACTAAGGCTGGGTGCAGCAGCGTTAGCATTAGCAGCTAACCACTGAGTGTTCTAGAAAGTCAGGATCATATTAGCTAGTGGTTTGTCCTACGTATTTTGTTTTAACGCGGTAAACACGCAGACTACAGGCCGATGAACGAGCCTCTGAATGGCGACAGAGCTATAGCTGTGGTTAGCAGCTAATGCTAATGTTGCTCCAGCTGTGCTAGTCGGGTTATGTTATTTTCATTTAAATATGCATATGTTAATGTTTTAAATACACTAATTAAAAATCATCACAGGGTACTACTTTTTTTACTGTTTTTAGCAAAAATTTAATTCAAACTGTTCTCATTTTCCATTATATATCGACTAGAGACTATATTATATCTGTACAGTATCACATATTTTACTTTAATTCTGGATATATGGAGATATTTGCAGTGCATTATTATTATTAGTATCATGACTGATCATTCTGGACCATTGACTCCATTATGTTACAAATCTGATAACATTTTTGTATTTTTTAATATCTCAGTTATTAGGGGTGTGCTATATCATATCAAATCGTATGCATTAATAATATAAAATTTTAATTTTGTTGCAGTAGTGTATTCTTGAAATATCATGATATTTTAATGTACTGTACAGTGAAACACATCTGAAATGTTTAATAACGTAATTGTAATTGATATCGCTGCTACTGTGTGAAATATGATCAGAGATTTCTGTATCTCTGCATCTAATTAATCACCTCTACAAGCACTGAAGTCACAGAAACACTAAACCATAAATACTCACTAAATATCTCAACAGAAAGCTTCCTCACGTGTGAGCGACTCCCAGCCCTCATATTTATTACTGCTCTCAGATTTCTCTAATAACTAAATGTCTATATTATAATTCAGTGGGGCAGTAAATTCTAGAGTAGTGTGCTCATAAACGCCGAACAGGCCGGAGTATAGAATTACACAGGAGGCAGGAGGCCAGAGCATTTGAGCAGCTTATTATTTAGGATCAAGCAGCAATCTGTTCTGGCAGGTCATGAAATCCAGCATTCAGAAAGAAAGAAACGATAAAAAGAGAAAGAGAAAGAAAAGAAGTCGAGGATTATGGACAATTAACCCTCAGAAGAGTGCTGATTAACCTTCTTTAGTTCTGCATGGCAAATATTATTTATACCTCTTAAAACCTTTATTTAGAGTAATTTAGTCTATAGAGTAATCTTTCTCTAAGTTACTGTATTTTTCACACAATAAAATGCACTTAAAATCCTTTAATTTTCCCACAAAAATCATCACTGCACCTTATAATCTGGTGCTCCTTATGTAAGAATTTAACTAATCAAGCATTAAAGAGCAGTAAAGCCACACATAACTCTATACATATAACGTTATACAGGATTTTTAGTTTAGTTCTCCAGCACTCAAGCTGGAGCAATATTAGCATTAGCTGCTAACTGCGCTAAACACTAGAGGTGAGTATATCAGACTGTAGTCTGCGTGTTTACCATGTTAAAACAAGCTATGCGTGATGAACCGCTAGCTAATCTCACCCTGTCTTACGAAAACACTCAGGGTTCCTCAGTGTAGCGTTGTCGGGCGGTGATTAGCTATTAGCTGCTAATGCTAATGCTGCTGCACCCAGCCTTAGTGGAAATCTGGAAATCTAAGCTTACTGTAAATAAAATTAATTTTAGCCATTACGTGGCAGGCCACAAAACAAAATTCTGTTTTGTAAAATGAAGTGCTGGGAAGGAGTGCTGCAGAGAATAGTAGCTCTTCAGCCCAGAGGGTCGTTGAACCCAATTGCAGAACAGTTGAATTCAAAGCAGGTAAACGCAAAAAAAAAAAGGAAAAAATGTAAAAATACACACATGCGGGATCCTCATGCGGGATCCAACCTGTGTTGTCAGGGTCACGGTCCAATACACAACCGCTGCCCTGGCTAGTGAATTGGGACATGGCCGGGGAAATAAAAAACACCCTTATAAGGAGAAAGGGAGCCCAAGAACGGGACACAACACAAGCCCCATGCTCCATGACACGTGCCATTACAACGTGGCAATTGAATACAGAACTGAAAATGAAATTAAATTAGGAACATATATGTATGAATAATATGTATTTAATTCAGCACACTGACCTCGTCAGGGCTGGAGGCCTGGTACGTTCGGTTGTCGTCACTGTAGTCCCGATCAGCTTCAGTGCTCTCAGGCTCGGCGCTGGCACCGTTGGCGCGGGATTCGTACACTGGCGTGACGTTGTGGCAGAGGGCGATGGCCTTCACCGCCTCGTGGATTCGGCTGCTCACGCTTTTGCGTACCTTGGGGGCGGAGGGCGGCGGCTTCCGGGAAGGTGTGGAGCTAGCACTGCTGCCATTGGCTGGAGCTGAGGTTACCTGGAGGATAAAAAAAAAAAACTCTGATGATGATGATGATGGTGATGATGATGATGATGCTAGTGGGCTCACAAATAAAACAGGCTGGTCGGTCAAATATAAAATTTACACAATTTTCGCTTCACCCAAACGGAGCCGATCCGCTAAAACATGTTTGCTGTCCAAAGTTTGCTTCTTTGCTTTAGCGCTGAAGCCACAAGTAATGGAAGCTTACGCTACATTAATTACAACTGTGCAAACTGCAGGCCGAGATCATCACACACTAGCTCCAGCGCTAAAGTAAAGAAGCAAACTTTGCACAACAAACATGGTTCACATGATTAGCTGCTTTTGGAACAAAGGGAAAATTGTTTGATTGTTTGAGCTGAATTTCCCTTATTAAAAAAAAAAGGAGTGAATCTATGTCCAAATCCACATGAATGAAAATGGATAAACAGATGCTGCATGGCTAAAACAACACTACATTCATTAAATACTTAAATACAATTGCTGATTTGAACCACCAATGATTTATAAAGGAAAATCATGAAAATGATTTGACGTTTCATAACACGTTTCATATGTTATAGGACACTTGTATGTATTTTTCACTTTTTTCACTCTTTAAAGGAGATGCAAAGAAGAGAAAAAAACGTGCGATTGGCTCCTTAACCCTTTTCCTGTTTAATAATTAGAGCTAAAAGTATTCAAATAAAGATAAAAAAAACAGGGTTATTCCACCAAATATTGATTTCTGAACTCTTTTTCTGAACTTTATAAATATGAACGTGTTTTCTTTGCATTATTTATTTTGTTATTTCAGCTATTTCTCATTGCATTTTCTGCAAATAATTATAATAAATGCTCTAAATTAGAACATTTTTATTTGGAATTTGGGAGAAATGTCTGTAGTTTATAGAATAAAACAACAATGTTCATTTTACTCAAATATAAACCTATAAATAGTAAAATCAGAGAAACTGATTCAGAAACTGAAGTGGTTAGATAAGACACAGATGTCCGTGTCATGCTTTTAACTAGCAGTTAACTCCTCACTAATGAAGAAGGAAAGAAGATGCATCATTCATCTTTCTACTGTCATAACCGTCCATGAGGGCTGCTACACCTCCAGCTGCTGCACGCACTGCGTTAGTACCCGTGTGTATGGTGTGTATGGAGTGTGTGTGAGTGTGTGAGGGTGTGTGTGAGTGGGGGGTGTGAGCAGACGCTTGACGAGGGGCGGCTCTGCTTCAGTGGAGCGGGTGATTCCTCCCGATTAGCCTCTCTTTCCTGAGAGATCTCCACAGAGGAGCAGAGATGACAGGCTTCGAACAGCCTCAACTCTCAGCACTACACACACACCTACACACACACACCTATACACACACACACAGGTACAGGACTGACTGGCTTAGCCCTGCTATAAACACACTCATAACACATTATAATGCATTCATAAGGCATTATAAACATGGCTACACATATTTATAAAAATCTATTAGCTGTGTTTATAACATGTTATACATCAATACCACAATGCCAAGGAACTCAGCCCCAGCTTGCAGAATTATGTATTATGATTACAACAGCTTATAAGCACTTATAAGCACACCCTCATAAATTATAGCTGTCTTGAATATAATATTAGTTATAATCCATTATAATGTATTATAACAGGTCTTTGTGCACTCCATGTCCTTTTTTCATAAATATTTATAGTCATGTTTATAGTGCCTTATGAATGCATTATAAGATGTTATGAATATGGTTATAGAGTCTAATAGAGATGTCATAATAGAAAGTGTTACCGAAAGAGGGCATTTGATTGACACACAAGTCAGCTAATCAATCACAGGTACCTGGTTTAGATCGCAATTTCCAACCCATAATAATATTTAAAAGCAACATTCAGACATAGTGTACTTCAAAATAATTTAATATCATTGAAAGTTACTTTATTTCAGTAATACACATATACATATATTATAGATGTTTTAAACACAGAGTGATCTATTTTAAGCGTTTATTTACTTTATTGTTGACGATTATGGCTTACAGACAATAAAAAAAAAACACATATATAAGTAATAATTAACAAAAAAAAAAAAACACTTAAAAAGATCACTCTGTGAGTGTAATACTGAGTGTAATATACATAATATATGAGTTTCACATTTTGACCTGAATTACTGAAATAAAGTAACTTTTCAATGATATTCTGATTTTTTTTTTCAAGAATCAAGCTGGATCAAACACGTACTTGAGAAATCTTTTTAAAAAAGGTGCTGCTTTTCTTTAGATTCAGCTCTTTCTACACAATCACTGTAATCACAGCACTGCGCAGACTAAAGCCTGCTTATCAATAAACGGCATTATGTTTATTGACGCCTGTCTAATTCAATTTCACCCGGATTTCATTACAGGCTGTGTGAAATGCTCCCCGGGGGGAAATATAATGAGGAAATGATAGATTTCTCTTGCTGTTGCAGTTCCAGTTAACCTGCCAGTCAGGTCGTCATTTCAGTAATAAAAGTTTACGTGTTGTGGCATAAAAATCAATGGGGTCTATAGCCTAGTTATTGAGCCACTGAGCCGCTGGAGCAGAACATACAGACAGATATATATATACACTAATATACACTCAATAAACACATTATTAGGAATAATAATTAATTTATCTGATCAGATTTTGGTCTTTACTGATGTAAATAAATGTCTACTTTAACTCCATCAGATTTATCCCCCATTCTCCCATTCTATCACTTCCCAAAGTGGTTCTACTGGATTAAGTTTTTTTGGGTCCCACAATTTTTGGAGACAAGGTTTTTTCGGATTCCAAATTTTTTTTTGAAACAAAGTTTTTCAGTTCGGAATTTTTTTTTTAGTTTTTTTCAGGTCCCAAACTTCAGGAGACAAAGTTTTTCAGTTTTTTTTCGGGTATCAATTTTAAGAAAATAAAGTTTTTTGGGTTTCGAAATTTTTTCAGAGACAAAGTTTTTTCATGTCGCAAAACAATTTGAGACAAAGTTTTTCACGTCCCAAATTTTTCTGGAGACAAAGTTTTTCGGAGACAGCATATTTTGGGGGTCCAAATTTTTTTTGAGATGAAGTTTTTCAGTTTCTAAATATTACGGAGACAACGTTTTTTCGGGTCCCACAAAAACATCCCCCCCACCCCCCCAAGCCTCGCTTCCATTTCAACATGGGGGCGGAATTCCCTTCTTACCTGAGCATATGACTGTATGATATGACTCTGAATCTCATCCATGGTATCAGTTCCATACGATACAGTGCCCAGATGAAGCCTCTTAAACACCATCTCATTCTGGGTGAGAGTGCCTGGAGAAAGAAAAACCTATATCATTAAATCATAATGATGAAGATCAATAGTTTAATTCGGTGTGTACAGAGAGAATACCTTAATTCAAGCTTGATTACAAAAAAACAATTAATTGTTTTGTAATGCAATGTTTTTAATAGTTTCCCATATTATATTCACATTCCTGTGTGAATTACATTAATACATTTAAAAGTTATTATAAAAATAGCTATGATAATGCAATACACTGCAACTATACAGAGAATTAAGCAGAAGATCCTGGTGTAAATAAGTAATGTGTGCTTCTTCACTCAGATCAGCCTCGTGGGCTCTGTTACCTGTCTTGTCTGTGAGCAGGTAGACCAGACGGCCCATCTCTTCAGGGATAGTGCTGGTCCTCACCACCGTGCCCGGGATATTCTCATCCTTCATTATCAACCAGCCATATGCTGACTTTCCCATGTCCAGATTCACCCTCAGGCTAATCAGAGAGACACACAGACACTCAGCAGCTTCAGAAACAAGGTCTACAACCTCACGCAAACTACCAGTAAAGATAGACAAAACAAAAAATACATATATATATACTCTTAAATTAAAGTAACAGTCCGTATTATTTAGTTTCTAACCTAAAAGCAGAAGCATTTCTGAGTAAATAAGGAAAAAGAAATTGTGTTTAATGGTACCAGTGTGCTGGAGCGACCATCCCTGTTAATCCTAATTAATGAACTCATTCTAAAAATGGAGTATCGGGTCACTTTTTTGTTCTTCTTCTGGCCACGTCACACCTCTTGACGTACTTACGTCACACGTACAGCCTCTAAAAGAGGATACCGCTCAGTTTTACTGAACGCGAGCGGCTGGTGGAGCAACGGGGACTTCAGAAGAGGAAACTCAGAACTCAGTAGCTCCTCCATGCACTCACAGTAAAACCAAAGAAACTCTTTCTCTCTCTCTGACTGAACATAACCTGGAATCGGATTCATTCATCCGCTCTGAAAGGAGAAGACCGCATCACACTGCCCAGTTTATAACGATTCTTCCGCATGCTCTGTGCAATTACCCATTCTCACCAGAGAGGGAGCTAAATCCCACAGATAAATCCCCAAACTTACAGACTTTAAACTTTTAACTAAACCTACTGTATTTTATTTTCTATCTTAATGATTGTTTAACCGTAATGTAACTGGAAGAACTATTGACAAGGTAGCAGTGGTGGTTCTAGGAGAGGGGGGGTGGGTGGCAATGGGGGCTAATGCCCCTTCAGTTTGAGAAAATTTCAAGACTACACTACTGCAACAAAATGAAAATGAAATTCTATTAATGCATATACGATATGATATATAATAAATAATAAAAGTGTTTCTATACAGGGATGATAATAAATCACAATACTCAACCTGATGGGGATGATATAAGAGAAAAGAACCACGAAGCGGAACAGGTTTCGGAACCAGGGCCCGATAAAACCCTGCAGCGCCACCATGACCACGGACAGAACCACCTGGGCGAGAAACAGGGCCTTCGTCAGACGGTTCAGCTCCAGGTCCAACAGGCCCACCTGAGAGTGAAGAAAAACGAGAAACTTTTAGACTCTTTGGCCCGTTTTTCTGCACTACAACTGAACACTCTCTCCGCTTTTAGACTCGTTTGCCCGTTTTTCTGCACTACAACTGAACACTCTCTCCGCTTTTAGACTCGTTTGCCGGTTTTTCTGCGCTACAACTGAACACTCTCTCCTCTTTTAGACTCTTTGGCCCGTTTCTGACACCTAGAGTTCAAACTTTGAATTTCACATTATAAAAAGCTGTTTTACAACGGGCCAACTTTCATTCTATTTCTAAAATACCTCTAAAAAACTACGGTCCACGGGACATTTGCGGCCCGTTTCTTTTTTGGAGGGGCCTGCCGGCCGTAGTTTGGACACCACTGATCTAGAGCCTCCTGGGTGTATCCTTTCATTCTAAAAATGTAATTCTGATATTGTAATAATATTTTAATATTCTCACATTCTAACCATTATTTTACTTGGGGCATAGTTTTTTCTTTCTTAAAAAAAAAAAAAAATCAGTATATCTGCATGAAACTCAAATTTAACAACAAGTCTTAAACTAACTGTGGAATTTCTCAAGCTGTCATAAACGTCTATGTGTGTCTATGTGTGTATATGTATAAATGACAGATGACTGGAATGTCTGCGTCTGCATAAACCTCCCACTTGTTGTCTCTTCCATATAAAAAAAAGAACTTGAAGTAAAATAGGAATAAAAATCCTTATAATCCTTTATAAGTGTTTTTTTCCTCTTTTTTTTTCCCTGACAAAAGGGCTTGAGCTTCCCCTTTCATTTTCATTTTCAAGTGCGCCCCTCAGCCAATTAAATATGTGGGAAAATGATGTCAAAAAAGAAGTCGTCGTCCTCTTTTCCCTTTCGCTGAGGCCCAGCAACAGCGCCTCCCAACAACACAGGGCTCTTTCATGTGAGCGTGCTCATAAAAACAGCAACACACATAACACAACACATAGGCCCTCCTTTTTTTAGGAGGGGGAAAAAGGGGTGATTGAAAAAAAAGGAGGAGGGAAAGGAAGCAAAAACATCACCGGTCGTGTCCCAATCCCCAGAGACCTGGATGAACTGGGGGAAGTGAGTGATTGCTGATTTATCAGCTGTGGTTTTTAATGTCGCTGCATGCTTCATGCTTCAGCTAGTGGGGAAAATAGAGCGAGGGGGGCGGCGGGATTAAAACAGAGAAAAATTAAGACAGAAGACACAGTTCCCAGCTGAAAGAGAGAGGAATCCCCCCCTTTATAAGGGCAAAACAATGAGCGTCCGAGTTTTTTTTTTCTCTCTCCAGTCCTCCCCTTTCTCGTGAGGCTGGATCGGGATCTGATGAAGTCATTATTCATTCAGCCCCGGAGAAAAAGAGCCTCAATTACCTCCAGCTAAAGATGCTATCAATGAATACAGAGTGCATATTTTACCCCATTCATCCCGGGCCCATTTAAAGTGAAAGGAACGGCTCAACCTGCCCCTCGCCGCCCTGTGTTTGCTGTGTGAAATCTGATGACGACTTTGTATGCCACCGCATGAATATTCATGCTGCGAAATCCATCAACTATATTGAGTCCCAGTCTTGAGTGTGTTTCAACAATATGGCATTGTGCTGCCGGACAAGCACACCGTGTGGACCTGCAACCAGATAATGATATGGTACACACGGCTTAAGGGCCGGACACACTCGCACAAGTCACACAAAAGTGTATTGTGAGGAATCTCAGGGCTATGGCTTACCAAAATATAAACACGGCCAGACCACTCAACAGGACCAGATCAACAACAACAACAAGTTCAGTCTTTCCAGAGGCGGTGGGTTTCTACACAACTAGGTTCCGGGACTCTAGGTTGTAAAGGCCTGTAGAAGGTTACTAAAAACTAAAAACGTAAAAGTACTTAAAAACGTTGTGATCAATCGATAAACAAAACCATTTGCAAGAAACAGAAGGAAAGGAAGCGAACAACAATTTTATTCGTTCTTGAGGGCATCTTTCTTTAGGTTGTAGGACTCTAGGTTGTTTAGACCTTTAGAAAGATTTAACTGTTGCTCTGTTGAGTTACTCAAAACTTACAAAAAGTACTTAAAAGTTGTGCTCAACTGATAAACAAAACTTTTTCAAGAAACAAATTATGATTTTAGGCATTTTTTTATACTGCATTGCCAAAAAGTATTGGATCATTTCATGATGTCTCTTAATATCAAACTCCTTAATTACGGCAACTTTTAGACTCTTTGGCCCGCTTTTCTGCGCTAAAACTGTGCAGCCTCTCTGCTTTTAGACTCTTTGGCCCGCTTTTCTGCGCTAAAACTGTGCAGCCTCTCTGCTTTTAGACTCTTTGGCCCGTTTTTTGGTGCTAAAACTGCGCACTCTCTCCGGTTTTAGACTCTTTGCCCGTTTTTTCTGCGCTTCAACTTCACTCTCACTGCCTTTTAGACTCTTTGGCTCATTTTTCTGCGCTAAAACTGCGCAGCCTCTCCGCTTTTAGACTCTTTGGCCCGGTTTTCTGCGCTAAAACTGTGCAGCCTCTCTGCTTTTAGACTCTTTGGCCCGTTTTTTAGTGCTAAAACTGCGCACTCTCTCCGCTTTTAGACTCTTTGCCCGTTTTTTCTGCGCTTCAACTTCACTCTCACCGCTTTTAGACTCTTTGGCTCGTTTTTCTGCGCTAGAAATGCGCAGCCTCTCCGCTTTTAGACTCTTTGGCCCGTTTCTGACACCTAGTGTTCAAACTTTGAATCTCACATTATAAAAAACCTGCTTAACAGCGGGCCAACTTTCATTCTATTTCTAAAATACCTCGCGGGCCGCTCCAAAAAAGGAAACGGGCCGCAAATGGCCCGCAGGCCGTAGTTTGGACACCCCTGATGTAATGAATGCCTGGACTTCATTACATCTCAGCAGCAGCAGCAGCAGGATAACATAAGTGCTTGTGTTCGATTCGTTCTCTCGCGACAAAGAGACAATCTATCCTCACCGTTGTCATGTCACTCAAACTGATGGCAGAGCGATGTTCTCAGAGAACACTACTCTATAATACACACACACACACACACACTCGCAGTGTAATGCGATAGCTGACATGCTGTCAGCAACTTTGCGCCAGAGCTTTGTGTGAACGGTGTCACAACAGATTATAAGTGGTGAATGCGTTCCCGGTGACTTTCTCTGCACCGTATCGACTGTCGCCCCGCCATCGCGCGCTCTCTCTCTCTCTCTCTCTATCGGCACTTCTGACATCATCTCCTTCAGATATTGGATTCCACTCAGTCGGAGAGCTTTCACAAAACAGCGGCCCTATCGCAAGAGCCAGAGCGAGTTCCAGAGCGAGTTCCAGAGCGAGAGCGAGAGCGAGTTCCAGAGCGAGTTCCAGAGCGAGTTCCAGAGCGAGAGCAAGAGCTGTAACCTCAGCACCTCAGTCGAATCCTCCACCGTCTAAATCATCTCATATATAGAGAGAACAGAGTCACAACGGAGAAGTGACCAAATAATCTTCACAACATAATGAACTGCGAACTGCTGAGATAAAAGAAAACACGTCGTTTGATGTTTAGTATCAAAGAGGGACGATTGAAGCTAAGTATCGAAATTCGATACCAAAAATGCATCAGTTGAAATGTTTTGTTACTCCAGAGAACCGCAAGATCTAAAAAAAATCTGTGCTTATTTTCGATACAAAAAAAATGACGCGATAGCTTCCTACGAAAGAAACAGAGAGCGCACACAAACACGCTCTTTCTCTCTCACTCTCAATCTTTCTGGCACTCACAAAGTCTCTCATTCACACTCTCTCTCTCACTCGCGCTCTCATTCGTGCTGTCTTTCTCTCACTCGTGCCCTCTCTTTTCTCTCTCTCTTTCTCTGTCACTCGCACGGTCTCTCACTCGTGCTCTCAATCATGCTCTCTCTCTCTCACTAGCGCCCTCTCTTTTCTCTCAATCTTTCTGGCGCTAGCACAATCTCTCACTCGCGCTCTCTCTTTCACTTTCTCTCTGCCTTTCTCTCTCTCGCCATGCTCTCTTACTCTCGCTCTTACTCTCCCCATTTCAATCACTCACTCACTCACTTGCACTCTCTCTTTCTGCCACTCGTGCTCACTCCCACTCTCACTCAGTCTTTCACTCTTTCTCGCTCTCTTTCTTTCTCTCTCTCTTTCTCTCTTACTTTCTCTCACACACACACACTCACACACACACACTCTCTCTCTGGTTCTTCTATATGTAAACACTTTATAACACCAATTTATAACCCCTGTGTTTTTTACCAGTGTGTGATATTATTGGTAGATGGTAATTAATTGGGATTAGTGCTGACCCATCATTCAGGGGGTTTAAAACAGTGACAGTGGAAAAAGGCAATTCCCTCCAGATTCATTAACATCCAGCCCTGCCCTTTTACAGAGACATGTCCAAATCTATCACTAAAGCCAGCGACAGAACACCTGTCCTGAGAGACGGATCACCGTCTCTATCATGTCCTCGTCCTCACTCTTTCCTTTCTTACACTGGGAGGTCAAAGAGGATTCAGATTAAGTATAACACAGAGAAACAGACAGGTTAACATATAAATATGTCTTATGTTCATCATCATAAGCAACTTTACACAGCTGCTAATCAACAGATTATTATTATTTTTTTTTTATGGGGATAATACCTTACACAACTTTGAAGCAAATCAACTTTTTTTCTCTTCCGTCCACGTCCAGGCGGGTTAGCTCCACTGCAATGGCCTGTAAACCTTTTACACTACATTGTCTATATTGTAATATTTTTTTCCATGTTGAACTATATACCATATTTTTCAGACTAAATGACGCACTGGATTATAAGATGCATTTTAAGAGACACTATGAGGAACTTCTAATTCAGCGGGAATTAGACTTACTTTTAACATCAAAAAAGACTTTATTTTAACAATTTCTGTCCTGAAAAATTAGTTATTTAGTTTATTTGGGTGAGTAAAGCTCTTTCGTTTATTTCCAGCAAGTTTAGGTTCTCAAATTTCTCCAGCACTAAGGCTGGAGCATTAGCATTAGCATTAGCGGCTAACCGCTAGCGCTACACTAAGGAACACTGAGAGCTCCGTTCGGTAAGCCAGGGTGATAAGAGCTAACACAGTAAACTCTCAGACTACAGGCCAATAATACTCACCTCTGAACAGCTAAAGAGCTAGCGCTTAGCGCAGTTAGCGGCTAATGCTAATAGTGCTCCAGTCTCAGTGTTTGAGAACTAAACTGAAACTCCTGTATAACTCTGTACTTCAGTGGAGTGTCTTTACTGCTCCTTAATACCTGACTGATAGAACTCATACATAAGGTGTACTATTGATTTTTTGGGAAAATAAAAGGATTTTAAGTGCTCCTTATAGTATGAAAAATACGGTATATTGTACATATTGATTTATTATATGGTATTCACGCATTAAAGCCTCATAAATTAAAGAAACTCTTTTCAGAACATAGAAAGCAATGACGCACCTTGTTCTTGGACTGAGACGTGTTCAGTACACTCCTCGTCTCCTTTCCTGTATATATTACAACTCCTATTACAGTACCTGCAGGACAAAGAACAAGAACCAATAAAATAAATTAAATAAAACAATAGTCCATAGAAAAGTCCCTCCTCTCAGAAATCCACAGAAAACAACAGCTTTCCCAGATGTGACGGCAGGAAATGAATGACTCAATATGTCCTGCGTCTAAAAATCAACCATTACAAAGCAGCTTAATAAGGTCTGATCGATACTGCAGCAGGTAATTGGCGGATTCATTAAGG
This sequence comes from Astyanax mexicanus, assembly GCF_023375975.1. Taxonomy (NCBI): domain Eukaryota; kingdom Metazoa; phylum Chordata; class Actinopteri; order Characiformes; family Acestrorhamphidae; genus Astyanax; species Astyanax mexicanus. The sequence continues at coordinate 1,343,311 of NC_064410.1, forward strand.
TAAACGAATTAGAAATGAAACATGTGGCATCAGTATCAAAGTAAAGGAGAAAAGAAAGCCTTCAATCTTTTTAAATACACTTTACAAAACAACAAAGCAGCTGTCTGTTATGTAATATAATGACAAATATGATATTAACCTGATCTAGGGGTGTGCCATATCGTATCATACGCAAAAAATATCACCAACATTTACCCTGAAATATGGTGCCATATCACCCACCCCTTTTTTTTTTTCAAAAGAAAAATTTGCACTGTTCTCATTTCCCATTATATATCTAATAGAGACAGATTATATCTGTCCAGTATCATTTATTTAACTTTAATCCTGAATATATAGAGATATTTGGAGTGCATTATTATCAGTAAAGTAAACACAACTGTAATCCTTAAAAAAACATTTTTTTTTATTAAACGAGCACTGGACTTTAATCTACACAGATTTCTCTCTTGAAAACTTTATTTGTGTGAGTAAAGCGCTTCTGTTTATTTACAGTAAGCTTAGATTTCCAGATTTACACTAAGGCTGGGTGCAGCAGCATTAGCATTAGCAATAGTGGCAAGTAGCTCTAGTAAATGCTGCCCGACAGCGCTACACTGAGGAACCCTGAGTGTTCAGGTAAGACAGGTTGATTAGCTAGCGGTTCAACCCACGTAGCTTGTTTAAATACGGTAAACCGACAGGCTACGGTATAATTCATACATAAGGAGCACCGGATTAAATACCGGAAAAATACAGTAATTCTAGAATGACCAACTGTCCATAACTATAACTTTACATAATCTTATTTTTTCTTCGCTGACTCAGTTTTTAAACGTATAAACTGGCATGTAAACTAAAACAACATATAAAAATAAGATATTTTTGTCAACAATTGGTTCAGTAAGACACCAAAGTGATGATCAAAGTCATCCAGCATGACGAGAGCGTCCTGCAGCTCTATATTTAGGCTGTTAATGGAGCAGGACTGAAGGGGGTATCTCTTTCCACCTGCAGGGATCTTGTGTTGAGGCTCCGTGGAAGAAGAAGGGATGATGTCAGGTGTCTAAGTTTGAGTACAGAGTGAGGAGAGGAGGGAGGGAGGGATGACTCTGATGAAGGACAGGGCGGGAGAACCGAGCGAGGAACGACCGCAGATCAATGAAAAGGTGATCGCTAACACAAGTAGGAAGGTCTAAGGGGAGCGGCGAGGATCCTGCGCGATTAGGATCAGATTCCTGCTGCACGACTCGTGTAGACTGCAGGGAAAGAGCAGCGGCACGGCTGTTCTGAGACCTGTGCTTTGGGGGGGGAGTTGTGTCAACAGAAGCTTCAGATCCCATTAACAGCTCATCATATTTCTCTGCCTTTCAGAGAAATCGCCTCCAGCGAAAATCTCAATCTTTAGTTAAAACGCAGTTAAAGAAAGGGACTCAGGCCAAGCAGAAATAACACATCCTAATTGTCTCTTAAGATTGTTTTTTTTTTTGTTTTTTTATCATTATTGAAACAACAGTATAAAAAAAACGATAAAATTTTTAAATAGCGTATGAAAAATTACCAATTTTAGCACACAATAAATAAAAAATATATGCATTTTAAATATGCATCTCTACTTAAATAAAAAAATACTAAAAAAAATAAAACTAAAAACAACACACAACAACAATTTTTTGATAAATCCAATTTTTTTTTTTTTTTTTTTTTTTTTTTTTTATCATTATTGAACCAACGGTATCAAAAAGTACTTTTAACATTTTTAAACAACGTATGAAAAATGACCATGTTTAGCACAAAATAAATAAAAAATATTTAATAGCCATGTAAATGACTTCCATTTAAATATGCATCTCTACTTAAATAAAAACTACAAAAAAAAAACTAAAACTAAAAACAACACACAACAACAATTTTGTGATAAATCCAAATTTTCCTATACGTTTTTTTTTATCATTATTGACACAACGGTATCATAAAGTACCACTTTTAAACAACGTATGAAAATTACCATTTTTAGCACAAAATTAAAAAATATATATTTAATAGCCATATAAATGACTTCCATTTAAATATGCATCTCTACTTAAATAAAAACTACAAAAAAAACCTAAAACTAAAAAACAACACACAACAACAATTTTGTGATAAATCTAAATTTTGTCTAAAGGCTTTTTTTAAATAAATGTTTAGTTATTATTGAAACAATGGTATAAAAAACTTAAATTAGTTTATTGGCACAAAATAAACTAAGTACTATTTAGTACTAAACAGAAATTTAAATGACTTCCATTTAAATATGCATCTCTACTTAAATAACATAAAAACTAAAACTAAAAACATTGACTTTTTTACTGTATTATAATAACTCAGGGTAGTTTTGATGCTTTTAAATAAAAATACTGTAATGTTCTTGAGTTATTGAGGTTAAATATGGCATAGCTAACAGAGGAAATAAACACTAGTGCAGCTGTAAGTATTGTATTTTTTTTTATTATCAGTGTCACTTTTACCTTTAAGAGCCGGGTACGCTCTGACTTTGACGCTCCTATAGGAAGTGGCTTTAACTGTTGACTGTTGTCAGGGTTTTAATCGGTCAGTGGCGCACCTGTGTTTTCTTCCGCCAAGATAGCAATAGCACGTAGTACCATCTGCGTAGATTTATTCCTAAACTCCGAAGTTATTTTAACAGCACACGAGCAAGGCATAAAAACAAACTGTTGACGGGGAGTAAGATAGCAATGAGCGTTGATTCGTGCCTTGCGTAGGGTGTACAAAAGGCCCCACAGACTCACACAACAAATACTGGAATTGACTTTGCAGTCAGTTGCTTTATTTTTTAAACAATAGCATGAAGTTGCCAAGTATTGTAGATTCCCCTTCCAAACGAAACTAAAATTCCATTAAATATAAATATTAACATCCAGTATTAAGACAAAATAAGGGTTTTAACCTTTACGAAACCATGAGAAAAGTTCACACCTGAGCATTTCTGCAGTCTAACAGGAACAAATCACTAAAAAGAACATCTTGCACGCTGGGGTTGGTGGGTGCATGTGAAAAAGTTAAAAAAAAAGAGAAAAAGAGAAAAATAGAAAAAGAGAAAAGGGGGATTTGCTCACCAGATGCAACCACAGTACTCGCCCAAAGCGTGTTCTCGATACTCAGACTTTCGTGAATGGGAGGGTCACAGTCCTCCTGTAAAAAGAGAGAAAAAAAAACAAAACAAAACATGAATATAATATAAAAAACAGATTAAATGTATATACCAATATAACCCAGAAAAGTAAAAAAACAAAAACAAAAAAAACATATGTATAATTAACAAAAGGACAGAAAAAAAGATGCTTTTTTGTTAGCAAACAAAAATGAACACATAAAATATGAACAGCATTTATCTGAACACAGACAATACTGCGGTTTTATGAACACAGATTATCTGTAATTATCCAGAGCCACAGGGTTCGTAATATATAGTGAGAATAAAGCCCACACACACACTGAAGCTGCATAAACACACACACACACACACACACACACACTTCTGCCTGTGTTACTCTGTCTATATCTGCTGAGCAGATGTAGTAATCTTCCACACAACAGGGCTGGATAAATGAAAGCACTGAATCCAGTTCTGTTTCCTCCATGTTACAGGAAATTACAATTGATTAAAGCAGAGGCGGGTTCCAGAAAATAAGAGTTAGGTCTTGATGTGGAATATTCTAAGCAACTTTTAGACTCTCACCCAAAGAAAAATATATTTTAACAGTCAGAAGAAACACTGAAGAAGAAGCGGATATAGATGTACTCTAATTTAATATATATATATATTTTTTTTACCAAATTTTAGGAGAACCGTCATTGTATAATAGCACATAAAATCTACACAAAATAATAAAAATAAGATGCACTTAAAATCCTTTAATTTCTCCAAAAATCAACAGTGCTTCTTATGACCTGGTGCTCCTGATGTATAAATTCTACAAGTCAGGTATTAAGGAGCAGTAAAGCCAGTTTAGTTCTCCAGCACTAAAACTGGAGCAGTATTAGCATTAGCGCTAACCGCTACTTACCCATTCAGAGGTGAGTATTATTGGCCTGTAGTCTGCTTCTAACCTTGGCTAGCGCTGCTGGAGCAGCATTAGCATTGGACAGTAACCGAGTGAGTGGAAATGGAGGAGCTACTGAACACTACTGAGGTCATGTGACTCACTGGTCCTCCAGTTTGATCACTGAGTAGAAGAGTGAAACTAATCCGGTCTGTAAAATATATATATTTTTAATTATAATTTTATTTATTAAAAGGAAAAATTCATTCAAACCAAACGTGTTTAACCCCTAAATTTATTTAATTTGATTGAGTCACTCTCGGCAGCAACAACTGCAATCAAGCTTTATCAATAACTGGCAACGAGTGTTTTACATCTCTGTGGAGGAATTTTGTTCCACTCTTCTTTACAAAATCGTTTTTAATTCGGCTTCCAGCTGATTTGCACAGATTGTTAAACAATGAACAGCAGGAGGCCTATAATTAAAATATTTGACAGTAACTTTAGGGCTCAGTTTCTTGGGTCACAACCCAATCCCTCGTGTATTCTGTTGCTTTATTAACAGATGTAAAAACACGCAGGATGGATAAAGGGCAAAGCTGAATGTTTACTTACGCAATATCTACTCATGCTAACAACCACACAGCTCTTAAACGCAGACATATGATGAGAAAGCATCAGAGCCCGATCACGTTTCAGATCCAGTGACCTGTCTGATATGATACTGAACTATGACGACTCAGCAGAAGCTGCTTAATACTGCTTATGCTCACAGTCAGAGAGAGAGAGAGAAAGAGAGAGAGAGAGAGTTACAGAAGGTTATAGAGATGGATGACTCCTGACATTCAGACTAATGCAAGGACAATGAGCCATTATTGTTGTACTGTTACAGTTTGGCAGCCTCTGCAAAAAATGCCATGTCAACATTTTCACATTCGGGATTCAGAGAGATACAAAAACCTCTATTTCACACATAGTCGAGTATTTTCCCTCAAATCATTAAAATAATGGAAATAAACCCCTATAATATTAATAAAAAAAATAATTCAACCATTAAAAAAGGGTTAAAATAGGATTAAACCGGTTTTAAAAAATGAGAGAGAAAAAAATACTCACAGAATCTTTAATACAGGCCTCACAAATGTTTTAAGTCAGGACCCAAATGCTTGAGGTTTGTCCCCAGACACAACAAAAACTTGTGTGAAGTGAAATAAGACATAATTTCAGTCATAAATTATAAATTATCTTCACAGCGTCGACCAGCAGCTCAGTTTAGCTAGCTGCACCGTTACAATAGCAATACGCCAAATCCGTCAGAGCTCACCTGATCTACTCTTAAAAGGAATGATGAGCAAGAGAGTGAGACACTCTGATTGGTTTATTTCACGTTATGTTATGACTATTTAAGAAAATTAGCACATGCCTTTTGCACACTTCGAGTCCCGCAAGGTGTACTTTTCCCATCATCTTTCTTTCCCTACTGCTCTCTCTCTCACAGGGAGAAGCCACATACATCTACGCCTGTCCATCCAAAGAAAACAAAAAAGTAAAAATATATATATATATATTATTCCAGAAATCACATTCCATACTATTTATTTATTTACTCAGACTTTGTAAATAATTTAAATTTAAATTAAAAAAAATTAATTGGCTAATTTCCCAGTAAGAAACCTCATAAAATGGAATTTTAATGTAGAAAGCCCTGTCAGTGCCATTTCAAACACAAAAATTACATTTGGACTTAAGATTATAAAATATGGAATTTTTTATGAAAACCTCATAGAATCTCAAAAGGAAATTGTATGGATAATTGTGTGCATTGTCAAATATAAGTTGTGGAAAATTCGGGGTAAGACAACAAAGTGAACAAAAATTAAACTTTTTAATATTCTGAAATGTATTGTAAATATGTTTATTGTCTTTTATATAGAGATTTCTTAAATAAACACCTAGTGAACCACTGCAGAAATGTTAAGGAGCTTTAATGAGTTACTGGTGAGGTATAATTACGAGGCTTCCACTGCTCTCTTTATAATACAGTGCATGTGAAGAACCTGTGGCAGGTACAGGAGATGTGTGGATTACTGATCAATTGATCAATCAGCAGGTTCTTACCCTGGTAAAGTTCCCTTCAAAACTGTGAATGTCCAGCTGAGGCTTCTGAGCGTAGACGTAAGCGCTGACGGAGAACAAATCCTGTAGAGAGAGACGAATGAACAACAAAGCAGATACGACAAAGAGTTATAATATATAGAAAATGTATTATTAAACTGAATACATTCAAGCTAATTTTATTTATTTGGACACTTTTTAATATATACGTGTCTAGACTAAACACATAAGCAACAATATACTAGTGCATCTCAAAAAAAAATTATATCACTAAAAAAAGTTACTTTATTTCCATAATTCAGTTCAAAATGTGAATTATACAGCTAAGAGCACTTAAAAATTATGAGTTTCTTTCATTTTGAAAAGAAATTGAAAACCTCTGGAATATAATCAAGAGGAAGATGGATGATCACAAGCTGATCATCAAACCAAATTCAACTGCTTGAATTTTTACACCAGGAGTAAAGCAGCATAAAGTTATCCAAAAGCAGTGTGTAAGACTGGTGGAGGAGTATAACATGATGCCAAGATGCATGAAAACAAAAACTCAGGGTTATTCCACCAAATATTGATGATTTCTGAACTCTCTAAAAACTTTATGAATATGAACTTGTTCTGTTTGTATTATCTGAGATAAATTCATGAATAGCACTGTTAAAGTACATTTATGATCGGAACAGCACTGCTGAAATAAATTATAAATTATGACTAGAAATGCACTGCTGAGGTACATGAATGATTAGAATAGCAAGGATGAGGTACATTTCTGATTGGAATAGCACTGCTGAAATCAATGATGAGACAAACATATTGTGCCTGATGCTATTCCTGCTGTGACAATAAAAACTCACAGTATTCACTGATTTTTATTTAATAATTTATAAGTATTTATTTTCCAGAGCTGTATTTTAGTATTTAAAAGTCAAAGTTAAGGTAAAATAAAAACTCTAAAGAGTTCCAGCTTTAGAATATTTAAGTTTAAAGGCCTGGGGAAACTCTACCTCGGCTCAGCGACTCCTTCAGCGCAGCAATCATTCAACGACTTGCTGAAATTTTAATTCTGTGATCACATTAAGTGGTTTCGGAAAGACAAATACAAATCTGAACTGGTGCTCTGCGCGGGTGTCATCTCCACCCGGATGGTACGGAGGAGACAGCCGCTTTGACAGATTCCAGTTGTCTCTGGGGGTAAAGTTACCGGCCTGTGTGTAACAAACGCTCCGGCCGGCGAATCAGATCTACGCTGATATCAAACATGAGCCTGACAAGGTGAGCGTCCGACGGAGGAAGAGAGCGTGGGCCGCCGCGGTAGAGTTACCGCGCAGAGCGACAGTGACCGCGACCTGAGGCGCCTCTTCAGCTGTTCTGATTCTCCGATGGTGCTAACGTACGGACGAGTGACGGGAGAGAGGATGAGAGGATGCTCGCTGTCGTTTCAGGGAAAAACTGGCCTGCTCTCACAGAACAGTGGTGTAAAAGAGGGGTTTGCTTTTTCAGATCATCAAACAAACCTAAATATTAGTCAAAGACAACATAAGTACAAACAAATTGCTGTTTTTAAATAAAGTTTTTTTTATTATTAAGTGTGTGAAAAAGTGTTTTTCCACCCTTTAGCAGCAAAAACTGCCAATAATGATTCATTATGATCATTCACAACACATTATTGACTAAAACTGCACTGCTGAGGTGCATTTATGATTGGAAAAGCACTGCTGAAAAAGAATCATGTTTAGAATTGCACTGCGGAGGTACATTTATGATTGGAAATGCACTGCTAAAATGAATAATAAATTATGACTAGAAATGCACTGCTGAGGTACATGTATGATTGGAATAGAACTGCTGTAATAAACTGATGAGTAGTATAGCACTGCTGAGGTACATTTATGATTAGAATAGCACTACTAAAAAACATGTCTAGAATAGCACTGATAAGGTACATTTATGATTGGAATAGCATTGCTAAAATGAATAATAAATTATGACTAGAAATGCACTGCTGAGGTACATTTAGGATTAGAACAGCACTGCTAAAATAAATAAATGCATAGAATAGCACTGCTGAGGTACATTTATGATTGGAATAGCACTGCTGAAATAAATTACAAATTATGACCAGAAATGCACTGCTGAGGTACATGTATGATTGGAATAGAACTGCTGTAATAAACTGATGAGTAGTATAGCACTGCTGAGGTACATTTATGATTGGAATAGCACTACTAAAAAATCATGTCTACAATAGCACTGATAAGGTACATTTATGATTGGAATAGCACTGCTGAAATAAATTAATGAATAGAATAGCACTACTGAAATAAACGATAAATTATGAATAAAATAGCACTGCTGAGGTACATTTATGATTGAAATAGCACTGCGGAAGCAAACATATTGAGGCTGATGCTATTCCTGCTGCGACAATAACAACTCTCTGAGTTCAATTAATTAATTGGTTATTATTTTTAAGAAATTTTAACTATTTATTACATTAATTTCTAAAAAAAAAAAAAGCTTGCAAGATGTGAAACGTGAAACACACACACACCCCTAATGCAGGTAGTCTCTGAGTGCAGGCTACAGCGATCTTCAGCTTCCAATCAGTTTCTCCATCCAGCTGATCCGTTCTGATAAAGCACGATCCTGAAAACACAACACACATATTATTCATTAATGTACTGAATTTCCTGCTTCCTCTTTAAATCTACTGATCATTTGTGATCCAGACCGACTCTAAAGTGAAGGACAAAGTCAAACCAAGCCTCGTTCTGATCTATGGAGAGACCCTGGTGTGAGAAATCCATGTGATGCATGATGCATTAAAAAAATCCAAAAATCCTGACGAGGCTAAAGAGCACAGAACGGACAGAGAAGGGCAGAGGACACGGTTTAAAGATCCCTTAAGGACCAGCTTATAGCCTCCCTATAACAGCCCAGTGATCAATAGCCCTCCTCCACAGACCCTTCTGCTTATAAAGTCAATGTAACGTCACACACCAGTGAGGGAAGTCATAAAAATAAGACAAATAAAGACATATATTTATGAACGCCAGATTTAAACAGCAAATAAATACAGTTAAATATGTGTAGCATCGGCCAGGTCATCATAACTAGCGTAAATCACATCTGGTTATATTAGAGGATCCTCCACATCCTTCCAATCACACGCAGGATTGATGGAAAAGCTATAATCCCTCCGTTTCCATTACTCTAAAGTGACATTTTAAAGAGTTCACTTTGCCATCATTTAGGGAAGGTTTTGCATTTGAGGTGCTTTAATTCAGTTAGTGAATGTATGAGCATGACTACAGTGGAGAGAATCAATGAAATCCAGCCAATGCTAACGTCAACGTCGCTAATAAAAGGTGAAAGAGGGCATAATGGGGAGAGAAAAAAAAATCGTAAAAAATGCATACTTTTTACATTTCCAAAATATATGAAGATGTAGATGCAATATGTGAAAACCATCAGAAGGCCCACATATAAATTGTTCTATTATTTTGTACATGACTGTTCCTGTATTTGATTATTATTTATTTTGTTATGTTGCACATAACTGTTTTAAAACATAACTGTTTTAATAGTGCACACTGCTGCTACCAAAAAAAGCCACTAGATGGCATTACATATATATCTTAATTAAATTATTTAAATTTGACCATTAGTGCCTAATGTGGTGTATTACAGATCACTTGTATCACTTTGCATCACTTATATCAAGCCCACCTTTTGAAATAAGATATTGTAAATTTGATGAATCAAACCAATGACTGACCATAGACTAATCTAAAACTGGCATAGGCCTCTCTGCTCTGAAACGAATTGTGACCCTAAAATCGGAAATAAAATCAAATCGAGGATTTAGAGAATCGTGACACCCCTAATATATATATATATATATTTAACAATGTGCTGAGTGAGCTCAGATAACAGAGGCCTATATAAAACCTCAACTTACCCGTCTTCTCTGAGGTTCTGAGGAAGATCATATCAGCTGGAATTCTCTGATTCTGTACAACACAATCATAAAGCATGCAGTGCATCAATCCAGGCATTTCAGATTCACACATACTGACTACAGTTTAATAGATAAAAGTCCTAATTAATATAACAGCCATGGCTTTTGCATTTTACGCAGATTGTTAAATCACAGCACTGAGCACTCCAATGTTCCTGATAAATGCTCATTACATGTTAAGACAAAGTAAAAAGTATTTTCCAAGATCTGATAAAGGTACAAAAATATATATTGCATTCCTATGTTATCTATATCATTACCATGCCATGCACTTCTGTTATTTTTTTTTTTCATATACCGTAACTCATTCAGTCCTGAAGCTCTGCAGCAGAGTGCTGGTGATTTTCTGACATGCCCGCACATATGAAGTAGTGAGGCTATAGGTGCGGCGTCTCAGCACAGTAACTTTAGTCCTACTATAGCATAGGCGGCTCCTGAATAATTAAACAAGGTCATAAACCCCACAAGCAATTAAAGAGACCCGGCCACCATCGGTGAGAAACATGATGCACAACAAAAAGAATGACAGGATTTCATGCGACAGATCACGTAGCGCGACATTTAGCCCCATGCTGATAGCATGAACAGCAGGGCGCGAGAGAAACGGAGAAGGGTATAAAAACCTTTTCCACAATGATGAGATCTCCAACCTGTATGTCTGAGCTCTTCACCTGGATTTTACCTGGAGAAACAGCGAGAAAAAGACCAAAAAAAACAATCAACCAACTGCAATTAAATACAGAATTCACAATCAATTAATTTATCAATTAATCAATCAATCAACACTGAGGGCATTTTCATTACAAAAAGACATGGATCGACATGACAAAGAAAGTAAATTCATTAAATTTAAACAACTGAGTAAAATATAAAACAATTAATAATAAAAAAATATATATATAAAATTAATAATAATATTAATCATAACAGAAACGTAATAGTTTAAAAAGTAATAATACAAAACTACAAAAAATATATATTATGCTATTTATTTATATGTTGTGTTACATACAAAAAAATATTATGTTATGATTGAATTTAATTAATAATTTCTAATTTCAAATTTCTATTCATATTTCACTGTTATTTCCTCTTTTTTTCCTTGTCCTTATTTGAATTGTAATATCACCAATAAATAAATTTATTAAAAACAAATCACAGCTGAGTAGCAGCTAAATGAGTGGGACAATTGGCCTGATCAATTAGAAAAAGATAAATAAATGTATAATAAATGTTTTATATTACTGAAAGTGTTTATTTAATTGGTTTAATTAAATTACAGATGATTTATTCAAAGCGCCACATTCCTACTATAAAAAATGGTATTTGGTCAAATGTGTAAATTTTGTTCAGTTTTGGACAAAAATTATTTAGGTGCATCTCTAAAAAAAAAAAATGTATTTATAGAACTTCATGATTTATTTCAGTCGTAATGAAGACAGTGATTGGTCCAGGAATAAAGCAGCATGTTATATTTGAAGTATGAAGATGTGTAGTAGTTTTGATTTGTCACCTCGGACTGTGAGTTTACTGTAAAGCTGAGAATTCATCTCCTTGTCCCTCCTGTAGCGCCGAACCTCGTCCACGGCCTCTCTCACCATGGTCACGGCCAACACAAAGCCCTGAGAGACGGGAAGAGCAGGAGAATGAACCACAGAATAAAAGTGTTAAAAAGGTCTGTAACACTGCTTCTCATAACAGTTCATAGATATATCATATAGAAGCTAATGATTGGATGTTTAATAGATCTCACCAGTGGAGCCCAGTAGGTATACAGATAGCCGATTTTTAATGACGGCACAAACTGTGAGCAGGCCACCACCAAAAAATACAGGTTCAGGAAAAACTTGAACTGCTGGTACAGAACCTAAAGACAGATAAACAAACAAACAAAAAAAGAAATTCAATTAAAAGCAGCATTTTATTCTTATTCTTTTAACAGAGCTGCAAAGTACAGTCATATTCGCTATAGTACTTCATTAAAATGCTTCAATTTCGTATAAAAATGCAAACAATGAATTAACAAAAAAATAAATTTAATTGTTTAATGATTTATTAAACATATACTTTTATATATAAACTTTATAAACATAAATTAAGCAAATATATTGCAGTTATATACTTATACAGCTATACAAGCTAAATAATTACTAAATATTTAGTGATAAATAAAGCTGTACAATTTGGCAAATATTTGATCCCTGTATTTTGGTCGATAGCTCTTCCGCCTCCAGAGTTGAGTAATATCGGCCTGTAGCCTGCTGCTAACCCTGGCTAGCACTGCTGGAGTGATTAAAAACTATCAGGGTTATTCCACCAAATATTGATTTCTGAACTCTTAAAACTTTATGAACTTTGCATTTGCATTATTATTTGAGGTCTGTAAGCCCCACATCTTTTTTTGTTATTCTTTTCTGTAAATAAATGCTCTAAATGACAATATTTTTTTATTTGGAATTTGGGAGAAATGTTGTCTTTAGTTTATAAAATAAAACATCAATGTTCATTTTACTCAAATATAAACCTATAAATAGCAAAATCAGAGAAACTGATTCATACTCGACTCATACTTGCGCTGCTATTCTCTATTAAAGCTCTCTCCATTCTGTTTTCTCCACTCACTCACTCACTGTTCAGATATCTCATGTTCTCCCTGTTCGCGGACCGATCAGATATAGTTGGCTACCTATCCGTACTTCAGACGAATCGCTGGTTGCCTCATGCAAAATTCATCGGACAAGCTGAAAATAAAGTTGCCAGGTGCGCATACTGTATGCAAGGCGCACGGCCCTGAATAAGACATCAGCCAGCAGTCATAACACAGCGGATCGGTTACACATCGAATGGAAAAAGATACGTTAGAATGCTGCTAGCTCTTCAGTTCACAGATAGTTGCACATTAACCTGATTACAGAGGGAAATCTGTTCTGAGGACAATGGGTAGAGATTTCACTTTAAACAGTCTTAAGAGTGAGGTCACACACCAGCAAGGGCCAAGGTACACGTTACGGATGCGGTATCCAGTGATGGGAGTAACGGCGCTAAAATAAACGCCGTTTATTACTAACGCTGTTACTTTTTTCAGTAAGGAGTAATCTAAATAATTACTCTGACTGTAACTATAACACTTTTTTAACTGCACGCATACAGACAAAGGCGCAAAGGTTGTGCGTGTGTGTGTGTGTGTGCGTTGTGCAGTGGTATGAAGCGTATGCGGCGCATAGGGGCACGCCAAATCGATGCCAGGAAATTATTTCTAGTCTGCATTTTCTGTAAGAGCTGTTTGTTCATGTATGATAATACACAGGGCCAGCGTCGCCTAGCCTGGGCTTCCGGGGCTTTAGCCCCGAATAAATATCCAGTAGCCCCGAATCGTTTGGCTCAGCTCAGCTGTATTATTAGTGAGGAGACAGACTGCTGTCCGCTGTGTGAATGGAAAATCACTGAGCTAGTTCAAGGATAAAGTTCCGCCTTTCAGGAGAAACAGCCAATCAGCTTGCTGGTTTTGCGGAGCGCGGTGGGCTAGTAGGGAGCTAGCTCGCTGTGGAGGATTTTTGAGGGTTTTTGAGTTTTGTACTCAAAAAGTTCTAAAAGAAAGGTAACTGAACTAACCATGTAAACTGTGATGATTTGTTTCTGATAGCTGTTTAAAAAAATACTCGTCTCTGAATCAAAACACACAAATCAAGGTTTGAGAATGTACATGATCAATCAATAACTATTTCATGTTCAAATGAATACTGTGTTTTTATTCATTTAGGACTGCAGGATTACTGTAAGCTATAATTAACAAAAATGTATTAAGCTAATCAGTTAGCTAGAAGCTGGATGTTGTGGATAACCAGAATTTAGTACTTTACTTATAGTTCAAATTAGTTTCTTAACCCTGTTCTCTGATTTTACTGAGCCGTGCCGAGCTTTACTCACCCCCGGGACGAAGGTGAGGATGTTGTATTTCTGGTTTTTGATGGCGTTTTTCGGGTACTTCTCCTCGCATTTTTCCGGGTGGCCCAGCCACACCGTCCGGGCCTTCAGCTCCTTCTTCCTCCGACACGTGCGAGCCAGGCATTCACAGCAGCTGCCATCAAGAACAACACAATAAAAAAAATAAGGTTGTGTCTCATTAGGAAAGGAAAAAGTAGCTTTAAATACTTAGGAAAGAAATAATCAGGAAATCAACTGCGGTCGAGTTAACAAGCAAAGAGATGAACATCAGATGAAATGCTTCCTAAAGTAAGTAAAAACCACACATACTTTACATTAACCATTAAAACCAATAAAACCTTAAAGTGCACATTATCAGGTACACTATACAGGGGTGGGCGATATGGCCCCAAAATAATATCATGATATTTTATGGTACATTTGTGATAACGATACTCTTGGCGTTATGACAAAGTATTGAACTATCATATTTTTTACACTTAAAATCCTTTAATTTTCCCAAAAATCGTCAGTGTGCTCATGTATGAATAGCATTACCTGCTAACCGCGCTAAGCACCAGCTTTTCTAGCACTTCGCTAGCGGTTAGCGGCTGATGCTTCAGCCTTAGTGCTGGAGAAATTTGTGAATCTAAGCTTACTGTAAATAAACTGAAGAGCTTTACTCAAATAAATCCAAATAAACAGTTTTTCAAGAGAGAAATCTGTGTAGCTTAACATCCAGCATTCGTTTAACTTTAAAAGATTTTTTATTTTTTACAGTTTTGTTTACTTAGCTTAGCTTTACTTTTTACTTAGTTAGTTTTACTTAGTTAGTACTCAGTTAGCTTTTTTACTGTATTATAATATCTCAGAATACAGAACTTACAAAGGAGTTTATTAATAGTATTTACAAATTAAGTTGTAAATACTTTAAAAAACATTAATACGCACTTAACAACACACAAATAGAATAAAGAACAGCAAAAAAAAATAATACAGAAAAACAGTTTAATCATTTAATAAGTTATTATAGTAAAATGAATAAAGCTATTACCAGAAATTAAGATAATGATGACAAAAGATGGAAAAGACAAAGTAAGATAAGTATCTAGTAAGATCTGAGGTTTAACAATATAAATAAATGTGAAAATAACTATTTGGTACATGACTTTGGTAACTGCTTATTAATGGTTTACAACCTAATTAATAACCATTTATAAACTCCTTTATAAACTATTTATAAACCTTTTATAAAGGAGCCTTATTTTATAGTGGCACCAAAGTATCGAAAATAGGCACTTCTCTTCTGTGTGATTTAAAATTAACAGAAATAAAAAAGCAAAATCAACCCAGAAATCCTGCGTTTTTTATTCCCCCCCCGCTGTTCAGCGATGCCGAGCACAACCTGCCATGTGCAGAACTTCCACTCCTCACTCTGAAGGTCAGACAGCGAGTGACGCGTCGCGTTTGTTGACTTTTATATCTGTTTTACATTCTACCTGAAGTGTGCGCCGCGCTCCCGCACCGCCGCAGAGCAGAGCCGGGCCTCGGGATAGTGTACACAGTCATGCTGATTGGTTTGGCTGGCATTAAAATAAATTACATACACTTTGAAAAAATACAAAAATATTTGTGTTGGCCTATCTGCCCTCTGTCTGCAAGTGCCAGCACCCTGATTCATAAGAGAGATTATTTGCTCAAATGAACGTTGTTTAAATAAGTGGCCCGTTTGAATAAGCAGAATCATTCTGCTTGAATTATTTGTTCCTTTCATAATCCTTTGCCTAAGCACACAGAAAATTACTGGAAAGCA
This sequence comes from Astyanax mexicanus, assembly GCF_023375975.1. Taxonomy (NCBI): domain Eukaryota; kingdom Metazoa; phylum Chordata; class Actinopteri; order Characiformes; family Acestrorhamphidae; genus Astyanax; species Astyanax mexicanus. The sequence goes on from NC_064410.1 coordinate 1,359,206, forward strand.
TCAAACTGGTCAGCTGTGCGAAATCCGATTTGTTCATTAAGGGGGGGCGGAGGGGAAAAAAATCAATACACAGCTTACAACTGAGATGCATCACTGATAAACCAAACCAATGAGAATGGAGAATACGAGGGGGTCAATCACTTCTAACAACTCTTATATCTGATAATGAAAACGTGCATCTTTTAGTTTTTCCAATGCATTATTATTAATAATATTAAGTGATACAGATATGATCCGTAATCGGTGTAAACTGAAGACTGGAAGTGTGAAATCGTTACCATGCAATTGACCCAACAGTCTCTTTTGGCTGCTGATGCGCAACAAGGAACTCAACCAAAAACATGACCTTAGCTCTTGTGTATGCATTTCATGCACAGCTACCAGAGCGTTAGAGAGGTTCACAATGGAGCTGGCACTGTCTTTATCTACCTCTGTCTCTCTCTCTGTCAAATACACACACAGGTGGGCATACAGGACCACATTCGCACATGCACAGTGCAACAGTGAGGAAAAATGTGTATTATTTCCTTTGCACAATTAAAACTGAACTAAAATTGAAGGCGTTAAATGACCCAATTTTTGGTTTCATACAAAAACCTTTTATAAAACAGATAAGAGTTTTTGGTAAAACTACTTTTCACACTTTTAACACTTAAAGGAAAAAAAGGAAAATTACTTGAGTCATGCTAAAAATCAGGGTAAGGATATTTAATATGAAGAAAAAATAAAATAATATAAATAAACCCTCTGCTCTCCAGTTCACCACTCACCCTGTTCAAACAGAGCCATCAAATTCTTGTTATTCCAGTTTAGCAGCATTATAACTTTCTATAAAATAATTATTTGAATTGTTCTAGAATAAAGAATTGACAACATGCCTTGTGGAGGAAGCAGACTAATTACTTTTCAAACTACTAACCAGATACCACTCTTCAGAGTACATCACTCTGCCTAGTACTGCAGGTATCAGAACACTGCAGAGTAACAGTTCTGCAATTAAATGTAATTTAAAAAAAGTAAAGTACTTTTAATTTTGAGACACAACGCTAGGAACATTATAGAAGCCTTATACCCTGCAAACAGTCTATTTTTACGTCTTGCGCCTACATAGTTTAAAAAGTGATCTACCTTCCACACAGGACCTTCCAGCCTCCGCAGATGAACCAGCCTAAGCCTCTGCGCCGCTGGTTGATTCTGGCTCTGGGCAGCGTCTGGTAATCACTCTCATCATTCTCAAACGCCTCTTCCGACATCATCAAGGGCATCTCGTCAAGATTTGAGGCGTCGTCTTCAATCTGGTACCTGGGAAGAGCGGGAAGAGCAAAAAAAAAAACAAAAAAAAAACAAAAAGGGCAGGTGAGGGAAGAGCGTGAGAACGAAACCAATGAGACACAAAGAAAAACAAATCTCAGTGCAGATCCACCAAGAAAAGCAGACAAATTACAGAAAATCATTAGCCAGACAACATTCGTCCGGAGCTCCACTAGGACAACTGGATCTGGATCAGGTTTTACTCTGGAACTTTCTGTGAATCTAAAGTGAACATGACCAAAAAACACACGACTAAAACTAAAGCAATTAATTTGTAGAGGAATAAAAGTGATATTTCCACACACGAGACTCTGCACTGAACAGAGGTTCAAATGTACATAATGTATATGATGCATCTCAAAAAAGTAGAGAGAAAATTATTAAAAAGTTACTTTATTTCAGTAATTCAGTTGAAAAGCGTCTATTTAAGTGTCTATATCTTTTATTGTTGATGATTATGAAGCTTACAGCCAATAAAAACCCAATGAAAAATCAGTGTCTCACAAAATTTTAATTTTAGAATTTTATTGTCAGTGTGCCAAGTCCTGCTGAAAAATGAAATCCACATCTCCATACAGTATAATGATATCACTATACTGTGATTCTGCCACACTCAATATACCGCTAAACATTTTGCTTCGATACTTTACGACATCTTTTACTGAAGAAAATAAAATACTCCCAAATAAGTAAATACCAGATCATTTCAGGAAGTAATACCACAGAAATTAACAACCAATATTCTTCATTTCAGGTTCACCCTATTCATTTGCTTATAGCGCCACCAAGTGGTGTAATGAAGCAGTAATTTTACTAAGTCTAACTGGGGGCGAGTATATCCAGATATATCCAGATATATCCAGATATATCCAGAATTAGTTTCACACTTTTATTTAGTGATAAAACTCCTGCAATTGAAAAAAAAAAACAGGAGGACCAGTGAGTTTTTAGGCTTTTTCTTAATCACATGACATCATCGCGGTGTTCAGTAGCTCCTCCATTTCCACTCACCCACAGTGTAATTACAGTGCGCAGCAGTGGACAAATTGCTATTTTATTAAACTCGAGGAGACGAAACTCAGAGATGTGCGTCCAGACAGGACTAAAATTACTGGAGGACCATGAACAAAGTTAAGCATAAAACAGTAGATAATTCAGCCTGTATTTTTATTTTTTTTTTCAGAGGAAAATCAAAAGAGAAAATTACCCCAGGACCCCCTGAAAAACGAATCTCGTCTTGATAGGGATTATGTTTTACTAAAAACAACAATATTTGACTCCACATATCAAGATCAATGTCACACAAACAAAATTATACGATATATCACAATTTCTATATTTTGTCCCACATTAAAAGTGAACACTGGCTAATTCAAACTAGCATGCACAGAGACTGATGGCAAAATATTGAGTATTAGGTTGCGAAACACACTGTAGTTAAAAGTTCTAGTCTTCCAATACATCCCCCACTCATATTGCAGACAACAGATCCTCCAGTCTCTTTTTACACACTTCATCAACTACTGCCCGTCTTCCTACAAGCTTCCTATTCTACAAGCTACAAAGACCTGATATCAAAGTCCTCCCACACAAACATCACAAGAGAGATTAACTCTTTCTAAACAGCATCTGAGCAGAGCCTTTTTGAGGCATTTGGGGCCCAAAGCAAAATAGATTACCATGTAAAAGATAGGGCTGCAACGATTAGTCGATATAATCGATAAATTAGTCAATATAATCGATAAATGGGGGTAAATGGGGGTAAATGTCTTACTCACACAGGTTACAACTCAAAGTCTGTGTCTCAAAAAGTTCAAAAACACATCATATTACATATTTACTCATTAAATATCAGTACTTTCCATGTTTAAACAACATCTAGACAATTAAATGCCTTTTTAAATCTTATGTTCTGGTTTTAAAGATCGAGTCAGCACTACGGGGAAGTTTCTGTACAAATGAAAGTAATTTAAACTGAGTGATTTAATGTATAAATAGTAGAATTATGAATTATGATGTCCTCTATGAAGTGTTGTTACTAATTCAGGTTATTTTGTCTTCAGGGATGAACGTGAAAAGGCTTTTATATCGGCTGGAGGACCATTAACTCCTTTTATGAGAATTTTTTTCCTTTGAATTTTTATAAAGTTTTCTCTCTTATTCTTTCATTATTTATTTCGCTTATTGTCTTTTTATTTTCTTTATGCTTATTATATTATATTAAGTCACATCTGAACTAGTGGGTAAGGCTAAATTTTGCACTTTTATTTGCACAAAAGTAAGATATAGATTCATATTCAACCTACAATTATTACAGTAACTGAAATTAAACTACATGAATTGATTTTGAATCGAATTGCGACTAATCCCCACTTGAGGGGGATTCTGAGAACAGTGGTTTTGGACTTTCTTGCACTCACCGTTACAGGATTTAAAGGGGCGCTCACACAGTTTGTAGCCCTAAAATAAAAATTACTGGTTTGCTTGCCCTGTTGCAACGGGGCTGCACCTGAACGCTTCAGCATTTTACCCACAGATCTGCTCATTCCTGAACATCTTTACAGTTTAGAATAAAGCCCATCTTTAAAGATATTTCTCCAAGCATTCCTGAAGAGAAACAACAACAAAAAAAAGCCCAAGCATTAATTCGAGAGCAATCTGCACACACACACACACACACACCTCCAGAGCTGTGTGGCAGAAAGCTATTGTGACACACTGAGAGCCTGAGTCTCCAGAGGCTATCAGATTCCAGCCACACATCAGCTCACCGATTAGAGCATCGCCTCCACTTAAGCTCTAGAGGCCGGTTCTCGCTCTCTCTCTCTGCCTCACACAGAGTCCAACGACTCTATAAAACGAGAGCGCTTAAAAATGACGAGTTTCTTCGATTTTATCAAGAGGAAGATGGATGATCAAAAGCCATCAAACCACCAAACTGAACTGCTTGAATTTTTGCACCAGGAGTAAAGCAGCATAAAGTTATCCAAAAGCAGTGTGTAAGACTGGTGGAGGAGAACATGATGCCAAGATGCATGAAAAAAACTTTGATTAAAAACTAAAAGGGTTATTCCACCAAATATTGATTTCTAAACGATATTTCTAAATGGTATCTGTGTAATAACGATATTCTATAACACTACTGCAGCATTTATTCGAAGAAATTACAGCATACGATATGATATGATACGGCACACCTCTAATTGAGATTTTCACCAGCTTGTAACAGTTTCAGTGTGCCACAAGCCACATAGTGGACACTAAATGCATTAAAAGCGCTTTGTGTGTCAGAAAAGTAACACTGCTCATCACCCTGAATACACCCTGACCCCCACTGTGAAACATGGGTGGCAGCATCATGCTTCAGGGATAAGATTTTGCTTTTCTTCAGCAGGGACAGGGATAGGAAGCTGGTCAGAGTTGATGGACTGAAGATGGATGGAGATAAATAAAAACAGGACAATCCTGGAAAAAGAAAAGCTGTTGGAGGCTGTAAAAGACTTGTGACCTTCCGGCAAGACAATGACCGCAAACATACAGCCAGAGCTACAGTGGAATTGTTTAGATCTGAAAAATGTGATAAAATTGTTGTTGTTTTTTTATATCTCAGTGAGGGGTGTGCCATATCATATCGTATGTAAAAAATTAGTTTTATATATTTATAGCTTACTGTGCGTGAAGCATTGTTCCTTGCCAATAACGAGTCTTGAACTATCTTGAATCTGTCGCTTTGGAGGTTTGATATTCCAAAAATCCAAGCTGTGAATGTAACATGGCTTTGTTGAACAAACAATACAGTGTAATATGAAGAATAGACAATTGTAAAATGTGATTAATCAAGTCCAATCAAGGTTTTAACGAGCTTTGATTGACATTTGTTAGTTTTTTAGTTTAGCATTTTGCTTAATATGTATAAGTATAAGTGATTTACTGTTAGTATTTTATTATAATAAAATTAATCTCATCTAAGCTCTTCAAATAGCAAAGTTTAAATATTAGAGCTTCTTTATAAAAGGCAACCATGTGGGGAAAAATGGGTTGGTGTCCGAGTAAACAATCAATCAGCCGACTATGAAGATTACAGCAGGGCAGATGGAGGACTAGAGATTAGTCTACAATCATATAAGGAACAATGCTAGCATTACTGATCACCATTCATAACTGTTGTTAGCTATAGGCTAACAGCTTAAACCCGGCATAATCAGCATCAGACAGCTCTGCCTGTAGTAAGCTAGCTAATGCTGGGGTGGGGGAATAGGATGAGGAAGAGAAGGAGGAGTTAAGGTGGAGAAAAGAGAAAAAGAGGAATGAACCTGAACCCAGAACAACTGTTCCTCTTTAAGAAGAGAACCTCTTTAAGAAGAGAACCTCTTTAAGAAGAGAATCTGAGAAACGAATCCACCAGTTCCTCAAATACACGAGGCCTGAAAGCAGAAAAATGGAGGGGAGAACACGAGAACATGAACCTGGTGCTGAAAACTAAAATATTACAGCATCATCTGATTCAACATCCTACTCACTCGCCTCTGAACGGTGAAAGAGCTAGCGCTGCGGTTAGCGGCTAATGCTAATACTGCTCCAGCCTTAGTGCTTAGTACATAAGGTGCACTCTCAATTTTGGGGACAATTAAACGATTTTAAGTGTGCTTTACAGTGCGAAAAGACCATAGTTTAGCTAACATAAACATTACGTTATGACACTGGTTTTTGGGTTGTCATTGGCTGTAAGCCATAATCATCAACAATAAAAGAAATAAATGCTTAAAATAGAGCACTCTGTGTTTAATACATCTATATGATATATGGGTTTTACATTTTGAACTGAATTACTGAAGTAAAGTAACTCTAAGCTATTATTAGCTAGATTACATTAGTAAACACAGAGTTAGAACTTGTATTTCTGGTGTTGTTTTAGATTAAAACAGCTTGCCATATGACTGCTAACTAGCCAGACATGTTTTTCTATCTGTTTTTACTGAAATAAATCACTTTAAGTGGAAGTGTGGAGCTGTCAGGAGACAGTAATGAAGTAACCAGGCTTGGTTAAAGATGACTAACAACAACTCATGTGACTCGCTCTGTTTCTCTATAAAACCACAACAGTAACTAACTCTACACTGAATTTACCCACAAAACCTGAAGTTTAACATAGACTATAAACACGGAATTAAAGTACAGAACATGTAGATTAATCCCAGCTCTAGTTTGAGTTTATTAGAGAGGTAACTTAGTTAAAAAAAACTGTATTATATGTCAGTACTGACAGCTGGGAGAGTTGCTAAGCTAAGCTAAGCCAAGCTAAGCTAATATACCAGTGTAACCAGGCAGCGTTAGCTTATCTTAGCATAGCTTAGCCTACCCGCTAGCAGCGAGTTCTCGGAGCCACCGCGGGGAAATAACCCCCAATTCCCCGCGACATTTCCCCCAGCCCGCCCCGCTAACACAGCGGATCCCCGCCCTCACCTCACAGCCCGGCCCGCGCTGTAATAACCGGCTCTCCGCGGGTTCTGCCGCACCGGATTCAGAGGGATGCTGTCAGCCATGGTGGCTGCAGTGTGTACGTAATGACGTCACGCGCGTGCGTCTCTCCTCTCTCTTCAGCCAGTGGAGGAATAAAATAAAATAAAATAAAAAAAATGAAATGAAATGAAATTTTAAATAAAATATAAATAAACAAATATAAACATAATAAAATAAAATAACGTAGAATTGATGTTGCCTGATCCTCAGTTCTATTTTTATGGTAACCTTTAGGTGTAATTAATAATGTGTGGCTACGACTTATCCGTGGCTTATTAAGGCGTGGGAAAAAGATAAATAATTAAAAAGTGGGGACGACTTATTAAGCTATGGAGCCCCTAAGGTGACATCGTTTTAAAAAAATAATAATAATGCGCGGCCACGATTTTTTAAGGCATGGGAACGAGATCCTAAGGCATGGCCACGACTTGTTAATGTGTGGGAAAGAGAGCCTTAAGTCCTGGCAGCGACTTATTAATGTGTGGAAATGAGATCCTAAAGCGTGTCCATAATTTATTAAACCATGGGAACAAGATCCTAATGTGTGGACATGAGATAATTAAGATGTGTGAATGAGATAATTGAATCGTGGTCATGGCTTATTAAGGCGTGGGAATGAAATCCTAATGCGTGGGAATGAGATAATTAAGGCGTGTGAATGAGATAACTAAGTTGTGGCCATGACTTATTAAGATGTGGGAAGGAGATCCTAATGTGTGCGAATGAGATAAATAAGGAGTGTGAGTAATTTATTAAGTAATTAAGTCGTAACCAGAGAATAATAAAGTTAGCTTTACTGTAAATTGATGCTTCTGAAGAAATTTAATATTACACCAAAGCTTCTTTAATCCAAGATAATCTTTAGTAAGAAAATGAAGAGTAAATTTCTTCTTCTTCTTCTTCTTCTTCTTCTTCTTCTTCTTCTTCTTCTTCCTCTTCTGCCTCTTCTGTGTTTGTGATGATTTAAGTACTTTGTAGCACCAAAATATGTGATTGGTGTGCTGTCATTGTTAATTGTGACTTAAAACTTTTTTAACTTTTGTTATTGTGATTATACCACACTTCCATTATCACTGTTTATTAATAGATTTTGAGTTAAAGAGGAGGAGAAAATAGGATCTGTTTGGTTATAAAACTCCGCCAGTTAAAATAGTTCCATTGCTGCTCTGTTTGTAGCTGCGCTGTTTGGCTTGTAAGTGCTGCACCGTTGCTAGGTTACCTTTATGTGGCGGAGTAATACAGTAACACATGGAGAGCTTTGGTTACAGTGCATTACCGGCTGATATCGTCACTCATAGAACACCTCTCAGCCAATCACAGGTTCGGAACTAATTGTGGTATAACTGTAATAATTACTGACAGTAACCCGAGACATTGTAAAATATCATCCCTGTGTACAAATGTGTACAAATATCAGTGTTCTTAGATATTGTTAAGCGAACTTACTGGTTGGAAAGTTGCCAACATCGGTAATACTTCAGGACACTGTAGGTTCTTCTTTCTAGGGATCTATTTCTACTTAATTAGATATGAGGCTTAGTCAAGTAGCTGCATATGTTTGTTATATGTTTGCTGATGTCTGGAACAATTACAGAGGATCCTACAGAGTAATCCCATATGAATATATTTGAGTGTCTTCATTTGATTGCTTCCCAACAGTGCAAATAGGGAATATATGTACAGCTCTGTACAAAAATGAAGAGAGCACTTCAGTTTCTGAATCAGTTTCTCTGATTTTGCTATTTATAGGTTTATGTTTGAGTAAAATGAACATTGTTGTTTTATTCTATAAACTACAGACAACATTTCTCCCAAATTCCAAATAAAAATACTGTTATTTTGGGCAAAAGAGATGCAGAGCTTTAAGAGGTCAAAGAATGCAAAGAAAACAAGTTCATATTCATTAAGTTTTAAAAGGTTAGAATTCAATATTTGGTGGAATAATCCTGGTTGGCTTTTAATCACAGTATTTTTTTATGCATCTTGGCATCATGTTCTCCTCCACCAGTCTTACACACTGATTTTGGATAACTTTATACCAAGTTCAGTTTGGTGGTTTGATGGTTTGTGATCATCCATCTTCCTCTTGATTATATTCCAGAGCTTTTCAATTTGGTAAAATCAAAGAAAATCATCATTTTTAAGTGCTCTCTTATACTTTTCCAAAGCTGTATATACATTTAACGTGTTTTTTTTGTTTGTTTTGTTTTTTAATTGCTTAACAAAAACCCATTTCTTCCCCCTGAACAGCGCCTCCACTTTATTGTCGTAAAATCACATAGAATAGCTTCACGTTTCGGACATAATGAACACAATGAGCACTTTCAGTACTCCAGTTTTCCAGTGGTAAACAGAACAAAAAACATCCTGATTTTCTTCCGCATAAAAAAATCTACTACCTTCCCTAAAATTGCATGGAATACAAATTTCATATCAAAGGTACTGCTTTTGTATTATAAGTGGTATTATAGTCTGTGTTGGTGCTTTTAGCTCGGTTGTCTGATTTCCCTTATGATTTTTGACTTTTGACTCTTATGGGAAGTCCAATTAATCGAGTCTCTCGTTTCTCAAGAAAAGGTGTTGTAACTAACCTGACCGTAGAAAAAGGAAAAAGGAAAAGGGAAACAGGAAACGGGACACTGATCTTCCTACAATTCTAAACAGTGGATAAAAACATCAGTTCAAAGTAAGGACATACTGTCTTTAGAGTCTTTAGAGCTTTATTGTCCGTGTATATCTTTGCATATGAGAATATTTTCATCCTGTCTTTATAGTTAATTGATTCTAATCTCTTTATTGTCATCAATCAACATGGAAAAGTGCCGTCCAGTCCCGAGGTCTACGCTGGTTTTTCCCAGGGTCATGATTGGTGAGCTGTTGCCCGTGCTGGACTTGTCCATGGCCATGGTCATGGCGGGAAGCTGAGGTACCCCACCGTTCTGAATGACCGAAATTTCATTGTTCTTCATGGCTAAACCGCTGCTAATGGCCGCGGCGTATCGACTCCAGAAGTTCTGATCCACGTTCATGGCCCGAGCTGCTAGATCCTTCTGAAATACTTGGTTGAATTTTAGAGCTTCGCCACCCAGAAGAGCCAGAGGGTTTTCCACAGACAGCCGTCGTCCTCTGCGGGCAGGAGTGTTATTCCACATGTGGGTACCCATGTGTACCTAGAACATAAGACAAGAAAGTGAGTTCTGAGACATTGTAAAACAGATTAAAGAAGTAAAAGTAGTCCTATAGAAAAAATAAAGAGAGAGCACTTCAGTTTCTGAATCAGTTTCTCTGATTTTGCTATTTATAGGTTTATGTTTGAGTAAAATGAACAGTGTTGTTTTATTTTATAAACTACAGACAACATTTCTCCCAAATTACAAATAAAAATATTCTCATTTAGAGCATTTATTTACAGAAAATGAGAAATGGCTGAAATAACAAAAAATATTTGGTGGAATAACCCTGGTTGGTTTTTAACTACATTTTTTTTTTTTTGCATCTTGCCACCGTGTTCTCCTCCACCAGTCTTACACACTGCTTTTGGATAACTTTATGCTGCTTTACTCCTGGTGCAAAAATTCAAGCAGTTCAGTTTGGTGGTTTGATGGCTTGTGATCATCCATCTTCAAAATCAAAGAAACTCCTCATTTTTAGTGGTCTTGTTGTTTTTGTTTTTTGTAAGAAACCATAGAAAAAAAACACTTTTGGTTTGTTAAAAAAAAACATAAGACATGATTTAAGCTCCCTATTATACCACAAAAGTTGTGTAATATCACTTAAAGAATTATTTGTAGCATGTTTATTTTTGCCACACAAAAACCTTCCGAAAATGTACAAAGAAAAAGAATTATTTTTTTAAAAACCTTCTGAACTTTCAAGAAAACACAGCATTTAGTTTTAGAGTATTTTTATGGGTTCATTCATTATGAAATTTGGACACAATATAAAATGCCAGAAAAGGTTTTTTTTTTTGCAAAACTCTATATATGTATTTTTAAATGCACACTTATCATACATATTTAGACAGGTTTTTTTTTTTTAGATATTTTAACTATCATTTAACATTTGTGTTCCATGTCTAAGCCATGCATTTCCCTCATCATCACCCCCTGGAAATGAATTTTAGAGAAAAAAGAACATTAACACACCTTGAGGTTGCCTTTTGTTGTGAAAGCTCGTCCACAGATGGAACAAGCGAAAGGTTTTTCACCAGTGTGAGTGCGCTCGTGGATCTGCAGGGCACTTGCTGAGGAGAAGTTCTTCCCGCATGCATTACAGTTGTGCTGTTTAGGGGTCCGTCGAGGCGGTGGAGTCCCGAGCAGTGAAGTCATGCCTGGGATCATTGCTTCAGAAGGGGATGGTGAAGACTGAATGGATCCAACAAATGAAGGAAAGGAACCTTCTTTTATTAGGTATGGCCTATTTAAACCTTCCATCTCCAGTTTGACAGAGGCACGTTGATGTTGTATATGGTTGATGTCCAATTCTGGAGACCTCTGGGTTGTTCCTGAGAAAGCAGAGAGTAAAGTTAAGCATAGAGGAACAAGCGTTTTCATATTTTTTAAACAGCATAATGATTGAAAATGAAGATTTCTTACCATGCTCTTTGCTAAAACAGTGCACATTGTAGGCGAACTCTTTCTTGACTGATGACTTGATCTGATCGAGGATTGTTCCATTCATCCCATTTGAGCTTGGGTTATCTAACAATTCACATTTAATTGAAGCAGCCTTCTCGTGGTTGTGTGAAATGATGTTGAGGGAAACTGCACCATCGGGATGACCCTCAGGTTGACATTTTGTTGGGGTAAGAGGTCTATTAATGAAGCTTTCTGACTCAGGCATGAGAGGACTCAGATTCTCAAAATCTCCAATGGAAGAAGCACCGCTAACTGGATTATCGCTGTCCAGAAGGCCACTCGTTACCAACTTGTGTCCAGTTAAAAGGCCAGCTCTTGATTCGCCAGCTGAAGTTTTGAATTCGGTTAGAGCAGGAGGTAGTGGCGAAAGTGGCGACGAACTCTCTGAAAAAGAGATAAGGGGGTTTTCATCATTTTCCCCATTTTCCATAAAGTCCCCGTCACCTTCACATGAAAAATCATCAAGCCCATCATCCTCATCCTCATTCCTGTGGTCAAAACTCTTCTCATCAAAGGGCAGATCAGCTTCCTTTTCCCGTATAGCGTCTGTTGCCAGAGTTTGGAGGTTGTTGGGAATCTGGCCGCCCATGTGCATGCGGATGTGCTGCTGCAAAACAACAGCGTTGGTGAACTTTTTCTGGCAGATCGGACAGGAGTGTTGAACCTGAAGAGGAGGCTTTGCACGGTGGACACCAAAGTGAGTCTTCAGGTTGCCCTTCGTGGTGAAAGCTCGGCCGCAAACCTTGCATTTGAAAGGCCTCTCCCCAGTGTGGATGCGATAGTGCATCTTCAGCGCACTTTGACAGCTGAGCACTCGGTGGCAGATCACGCACTGATTGGGGTCCATCATCTTTTTGTCGATGTTCTCCACAAGCTGCTGGAGCTTCGATGTCTCCGATGTCTGCATGGAGTCGAGGGCTGGGAATGGAAACCTGCTTTTAATTTGATCCCTGTTCAGAGGAGGAGAAGAAGAAGAAGAGGACTTCATCGCTGAGGTTACCAAGTCCGTGGACTCTGGTGTGTTTTCTCTTGTGAGTATTCCTGTAGACATAGATACTGGAGTAGTGCTGTGTAGTGCTGGAGTTATATTAACAGTATTTGCAGTATTTGCAGTGTTTGAGTGTTGCAAATGTTCCACATCTCTGGTTGCACAGTTTGTGGGTAAGTGAAATTCTTCTGCTTTTAAATTTGAATTTGGTGTCGTTCTTTCTTCCAGGTTAAGCTGGGGAGATGCCGTTAGTTTAAGAATGCTTGGTAAGTTGTCAGGCTGCAAAGGCAGTTCAGGACCAGCAGCATTTGGAGATTCGGAGAAATGCGCACTTTCATTGCGGGTTGATAAGGGCCTTTGTGGAGAACTTCCTGAGAGAGCTTTGCTAAAAGAATCGTTAAAGTTTTCCACACTTGCTACTGCTGGTGCCAACTGTAGGCCTACTGTAGCAGGTAGCGTTGGTAGAACAGGTTTGCTGTCTAACCATGTAGACCCGGCTTTCTCCGGAGCGAACGACATACCGTAGGGAATGCCCGAGCTGGTCGGAATATTATCAAGATATTCTGGCACTGGGTACGGGTTCATCTGAACATGAGGGTATTTGTCCTTGTGCCTTTGGAAGTGAACTTTCAGATTTCCCTTGGTGGAGAAGCGATTTCCACATATGTTGCATTTAAAGGGCCTCTCACCTGTGTGAGATCGCAGGTGGATCTGTAAGGCACTGTCGCTGCCAAACACCTTGGCACAGAACCTACATTTGTGCTTGAAGAAAGGGTCCTCAGAACTGGGCTTGGTGTCAAATATAGAGGCGCTGGGCATTTTGCCCTTGCGTTGCTTTATCATAGCAGCAAGTGGGTCTAGTGCATTGGTGGTGGCTGCAATGCTGGCGAGTGGGTTGGGGAAGATGACTCCACTAGGAGGGCTTTGAGGTAGCAATGGAAGGTTGGCAGAGGGATTGAGTACGCTGCTCTGGCATACTGAGAGCGGGCCAGAAGAGCTCAGAGGTTGGATGTGACTACCATTCGAGAGAACACCATTACTGGAAGGCAGCAGTGAGGATGCCCCAGTGTAAGTGGACAGTGAAGAACTTGGGTTTGCTAAGGAAACTGGGGAACTGTTTTTTCCTTTTATACTATTAGTACTAGATTGTGCATCAAGTAGCTGTGAAGACAAAAAGGCTGGACCTTCAAGTATGGATGTCTGGGACAAAGATGCTTGACCATTCACAGCGGACGGCATGACTCCAGATAACGGAAGTACAGGAGGAGGAGGAGCCATGCTCTGGAAATGGTGGTGGAAAGTGGAGGAAACAGAGGGTGGACCTTTGGAGGCTGGTTTTAATGCCGCTTGCGTGGGGTGCCTATTCATCACGGCAACCTGACTGCGAATCTGCTCGATGAGCTGCAACTGGTGGACCTGCTGGCGCTGTAAAGCCATCAGCTGCTCCAGAATCATGGGTATTGCCACTGAGCTCACCTTACTTGTAGACCCATCGCCCTGGAAGTTCTGGGAAAACTGGGCAACTGCAACCCTGGTGCTATGGAGGATCTCCAAGGTTACGTTTGTGCTGGGAATGTCATAGTTGGTGGTGATTAAAGATGATGATGATGAAGTAGTGTGAGGAGGGGTGACGCTCTCACTGGAATCTGGTGGAACAGGGCTAGGGTTTGATGTTTTATCCACAGGTTCATTAGTATCCATAGGCTCGTCAGCTTCTGCCACATATTTCCCCTCAGGAACGCCAAGGGCTTCTTGTCCCTTTTCAGCGGAATCAAATTCCTGATCCACGCTCTCCATTTCGGCCGGGTCGCTCAAAAAGGATTCCGGAGGCGAGTCCTGAGGAGTGAGGAATTCTTCGTCTTCCTTCACGATCAGCACAGGGGGCTCCTCTGTACACTTCCTCTGGTGCTCCAGAAGCTCCGACCACTTGAAGAACTCGGCACAGCACTTCTCACAGACGTGAGTCTCCTCGCTGCCACTGCGGCTCTCGCTGCCGCTCTCGTCATCACCATCTCTTCTCGAGAGCACTGTGGAGAAGAAGAACGACAGAGAGAGAAAAAAGGAGCGTGAATGGAAATTCCAAGGCTGATAGATTCTTCAAGATAAACCCAATCAATTGTGCCACTTTACCAATTATCACAGACCCTCTCACGCTACGCTGTCATGCACCCAAGACCCAGCTGATAAGTTTCTCTGCACAATCCATCAATCCATTACATGACCCATTTATTGGAGCTTCCTGAAGCCTAATGAAATTCCATAGGAACTATTGATTTCCAATGTTTATAAACAATACAACGCTGCATTGTCAATCCAGAGCAAATTGAATCTTTGACTGACCAATCACAATCTTCCATTGTCATCAAACATTCTCATTTCCAGGAAAATCTGAAGAAGTATTTGATGTCTTCTTGACATTGTTATACTACACTATACTATACTATACTATACTATAACATGCACTTCTTTTGTGTGTAAGTTGAACAACCTTCAAAAACTTTTTGCCTTTTAAATTTGCTTATAAATCCTGCTTTTAGGAATGACTTTGTACTTCAGAGGAAACACACCTGACCCTGTAAAGACTAATATTATACTTTTACAGGCTACAATTATGAAAAGTCTTCCTTTTGAGTGCAAGAAAGTACTTACAGTATATCATACCTCTGTTTCTTAGTGTGTAACACAGTAGCTGAGTTAGATGATTACACTGTTCACAAAAAAAGCTTTCTCCCTAAAATGTTTAACCCAGTTTGTCTTTTTTTATGTGATTAAAATATGTTTAAAACTGACTTTTTAAATGTATTTTTTAATTACAGACGAAAATAGAAACGCTGGAAAATGGAAAATACTGTAAAATAATGTAGATAAACTCACAAAAACATTCAGAAGTTGCTTTGTTTAAATCTGCCATTCATAATTAATCATCAGCAGCCTACAAACTATTCAGAGGCAGATCGTCTTATTGCATGCTGAGATTTTTCAACTTGGCAACGTGCAAAAAAATATAAAACAAATAAAAATAAAGAAAGAAACGCTGTCTGCTGGCTCACAGGACATAACACTGTATGTATTTGCATTTGTTCAAATCATATGTGGTGCTTTTTTTTTTAGGTAAAAACACTCATATTGCTGAGGTAAATTAGAGTGTGTAGTTTGCTTTGGTGCCTAAAACTTTTGCACAGTACTGTATATATATATATATATATATATATATATATATATATATATATATATATATATATATATATATTTCTCTGATCTGATTTTGCAATTTATAGGTATATGTTTAAGTAAGATGCTGTTGTTTTATTTTATAAACTACAGACAATATTTCAATATATAAATATTGTAATTCAGAGCATTTATTTGCAAAAAAATTTAAATGGCTGAAATAACAAAGATCTTCTTCTTGATATTACCAAATTGAAAAACTCTGGAATATAATCAAGAGGAAGATGGATGATCACAATCCATCAAATCACCAAACTGAACTGCTTGAATTTGTGCACCAGGAGTAAAGCAGCATAAAGTTATCCAAAAGCAGTGTGTAAGACTGGTGGAGGAGAACATGATGCCAAGATGCATAAAAACTATTTCTGAAAACTTTATGAATATGAACTTGTTTTCTTTACATTATTTGAGGTCTGAAAGCTCTGCATCTTTTTTGTTATTTCAGATATTTCTCATTTCCTGTAAATAAATGCTCTAAATGACAATATTTTTATTTGTAATTTGGGAAAAATGTTGTCTGTAGTTTATAGAACAAAACAACAATGTTTAATTTACTCAAATATATAGGAGAGAAAGAAAGAGAAAGAGAGAGGGATTCTCTTAGGATGCATTGTGAGCTTTCCTCACTTCACGTGTGACAGCGTGGGTCACTGGCTCATCTCATTTCATTAAGCGCGTGGGTGGTCCGGCATAACTCTAACACAGAAAGGTGAGACCGGGCTGAAAGAATGCGCGAGCATCTCAAATGAAGCCCCCATTAGCGAATGAAGCGGACCAACAACCTGCCTGCCAACTTTTCTCCCAGCTTACTGTCTTACTGAGAGCTCTACCGTCCCGCAACAATCCAGCACAAATTATAACACACCAGATATCAAAAACAATATTTAAATAATTCGGATTTTTACAGAGATTCGCAAAGTTTGTAAGCATACCTTTATTTCCTTTTGCTGTTTTTCATAAATACATTTTTCATAGCTAAATGTTTTTTTCTTACTTATCCCAAATAAAAACAATTTTATTTATATATTTAACGTTACATTTAATAGAAACACACTTCCAAGCATTTAAACAAGTCAAAAATGATGGAAATATGGAAATAGAGAAGTAGCGGGCGTTAAAGGACTGTATACACAGACAGGATTAATTGTTTAAAAATGGTAAGATTTTAATTATGCTACTATGATAAAGACAACAACATAATAAAGTGGGGACAGTGGTAAGTGTCCAAAGTCCAAAGATGATTTTGTGGCATTTGTTGTGAGTATCTTAGTCATTGTACTATACGCTACTAAACTACTGTGATTCTCAGAAGTAAACTCTCTGAAGAAAAGACGTTTAAGAGTTTAAGTGTAACCTACAAACCTTTAAAAAAATAATACATATTAAATATGGTTGAATTTAATATGTTTTACACATTTAAAACAGTACAGTAAGTAAATTCGCAAGTTCACAATACTTCAAAAAGATAATATTTGCGCAATGTTTGCGCAGTAATGTCAATTTCGCTAACAGAATAAAACAATTAAACACGACATATACAAACACACACTCACATACACACACAAAAAGAGATCTACACCAGAAACCTCCGAACTACATTTACTTTTTTACTCAAGTACAAAAGCGGCTCATAAACCCGTAAATAAAAACTGGTTCAGCCTTTGCGGCGCTTTTAATTGTTTGAATAATTTAAATGCAAAAAAAAAAGACCAACAGTCTTGAGATCAGACTGATTGATTCAATTCATTCTGACTGATGTGAAGATCGTGGGTGGTGAGTTTCAAGCGTTTAACTAATTAGTTTAAGTATAAAACTCAATCTGAAGTTCAATCTAATTTTTTTTTCAATTAACAGCTTTTCTTATTTTAACCGATAAAAGCTAAAATGCTACAGAAAAAACACTACATGAAAAAATAAATCACTATTCATGATCTGAAAAAAAAAAACGTTACATTTAAAACGGTAAAAGTGATGAGCTTAAATCGTAGATTTACTGTTTTCCCAACAGTGATCAAAAAAGAAGAAGAAACATAAAAACGTTTTTAAAATAATACATAAAAACGCGATATAATATTTATCTGGAAGGTGGAAATAAACTTAATATAAATGTAAAATACGGTTCTACACAAATGTTTTTTTCCCAATTTGTATTTTTTTTTTTAGTTGAGTGTAACAAAAACTAAACAAAATACTATATCGTTTTCTCGGTATTGTTGTTATTATTTGTTAAAAGTATTTTTTTTTAAGATAATGCACACTTCTCGAACAAAACAAACCTAAACCTAACGGTGACACACATACACACCAAAACCAGGACCAACACACACGCACCAACACACACACACAAGGTCGACCCAAGCAAGTGATAAACAACAAAACTCTCGGCAGCACGCGAGGTGAATTATTTACCACTGTAACGTAAATCGAGTTCATATCGCTAAAACAAATCAACAAATAAAATAAAACAAGCGAGAAACGTTTGTTTTTTTTAACTGTTTTAAACTAAAATTCGCTAAATTAATCGACCCAGCATCCCCTGATCACCGAGAGGGACCTCTGTCCTCTGTCCATCTCTCCATCTTCTCTCCTTCTCTTCTTTTCTCTCCATCTTTTAAAGTTAAGAACTTTTTTTATGCGCAAAAAACTCGTTTTTATCCAAACCTCGCCCCTCTGAAACACCCCTTTAGCGCGCGCCCTTTAGCCCGCGCCCTGTGCCCTCGCGCTCCCCGGTTCTCCCCCATGTTTACCGTGCTCCGGTGCCTCTCCCTCCGCGGCCTGCGCGACGTGCTGCTGGGGTTTGGTCTGCTTGCGCCGGGACATCTCCTCCTCCTGCGCGCTGCGCGCGCGCTCCGCGGTGGGATAAGCGCGAGAGAGCCCTGCGTGCGCGCGGCTGCTCGGCGGCTCCGTGCTTACCCGTCTGCGCATGACGGAGCGAGCGCGGACAAGGGCCGCCTAAAGCGCGAGCGCGCGCTCGCACGGCCATTGGCTGCTGGCCAGCGGGCGCGCGGGGAGGAGGGGTGATATGGAAATGAAGCAGGGAGCCGGTAATCAGCCCAACGGGCCGCGCGGGACAGCGGCCACGGGCCGTCCGGAGAGCTGAGCATCAGGCGTGGGACACTCCGGGACAGTCCTCAATCTGCGGTTAATAATGATTTATGCCGCACATTAATCTTCCAGTAAATATATGTTTACTGATTTGGATAATACAGGTTCTTATATGTCAGGAAAGTTGTTATTTTGCGATATTAAGTCATTATTTTGAAATTCTGATTCATTATTTTGAGAGAATTTTAATTCCTCTCATCATTCCTAGGGTGATGTGGATCAGCAAGCCGTCTGTGAGCTGATGTATCAGAAATGTTTTATCGATTGTATTAAGTAATTGTTAAAGCCCTTCTTATTAATGCTCTTCTTGTCTTTGTATTCAATCAAATCCTCACTGCAATCCACCAAACCCTATGTGAAGCAGATCTAAATCTGAGTAGTAGATACAGTTACTCCAACACAACCACAATATTCTCTTTTTCTTTTTTCTATCCTTGACTTCAGAGAAAACAATAAATTATCAATTATCAAAGTCATTATTTTGAGATGCTAAGTCATTATTATGAGATGCTAAGTCATTATTATGAGATGCTAAGTCATTATTTTGAGATGCTAAGTCATTATTTTAAAATACCAAGTCTTAAAGTACTAAGTCGTTATTTTAAGATACTAAGTCATTATTTTGAGATACTAAGTCATTATTTTGAGGTACTAAGCAAATTTTTTGAGATACTAAGTCATATGTTTAAGATTTTAAGTAATTATTTTGAGATACTAAGTCATTATTTTGAGGTACTAAGCAAATGTTTTGAGATACCAAGTCATAATTTTGATATACCAAGTCATTTTTTTGAGAAACTTAATGTTGAGATACTAAGTCAATATCAATTCATGTGTTAGCAGTCACACTGTCCCAACAGTGCTAAACAATGGCATATAGGCCCTGAATGGGAGAACAACAAGAGATTCCTGAAGTGTCTAAACCTGAATTTAATAGAATATTGAAATATTGAGATACAGATTCATGATGAAGCTCAAATGTATCACTGTTATTGGATCATTTTTCATTTATACAATTGTTGTATCTTAATCAAACAGTCAAAAAAGCCTGTAAATCAGAATGGTGCCGCTCACGTTACAGCACACCTCGCAATATGGAAGCGTATTGATCGGCGTTGCGGCTCCTCTGCTGGCATCGGGAGATAAGAGGAGTCTTTGGTGCAATAGAATTCCGTTTGACCTATCCGTACGGCCAAATGATGGATAGCCAGTGGTGACCAAAGGCCTGGCTTATATCACGCAACATCCCCAACGATGCACTATTGATCCGCCTTAACTAGCTTTCCTCTCAAAAAATAAAATCACAAGTGCCTTATTTAACCCATCGTTTTCATTATTAATCACAAAAGAGATTGACCAAGATGATCTACCTCCGTTCCCGAGAGATGTCTCTCCGTCAGGTCAGGTCTTCTGTTATCTGCTGAACTGCTTTCTGAAATTGGAAATGCTCTTATGGATAAAGGAGCTCTCCAGCCTTTCAAAGTCCTGAGTATCAAAAGATCTTTTAAAAAAGAAATAGTAGCTGAGTGATATAGACCTGTAGTGAAAAGATCTGCAGCTGAATGGCTTCTGATCCTATTAAACCACTTCTACAGAAACATCAACGTGTTAAAGACCTTGTCCTTCATAGCACATCCAAATATAATACTGATAATGATAATGTTAATAATAATTTCTGATGCTGTATGTCTAACTATATGTTAGCTTCTAAATTTGAGTACATTTGGTATTAAGAAGTTCATTTTTAGGAGATATTTTAGGATAAAAGCTAGTTGCTTGTATAGAAACAGTAAAATAGTAAAAGTGTGAGAGTTATACTATATATCAGGGGTCGGCAATAGGTGGTACGTAGGCCAGATGTGGCCTAAAAGTATGAAACATCTGGTTTGATAGGTTGTTTTAACTATAATGAATGATAATGAAAGTAAAATGGTTCTCTGGTGAGCTTTTGTTTACATTACCCCTGTCTCTCTCTGTAGTGCTCGGCCTGACTTTAGTTTCCGCCCATTCTTGGGCTACCTATCTCCTTATAAGGGCGCTTTTTTCATGGCTGTGTCCCAATTCACTAGCCTAGCCTAGTGACTAACCGGACTGAAACTGAAAAACCTGTCATCATTTTAGTGTAGGATTTTAGGTTTCACGGCTAAATATGAGCAGCCTGGTGGCCAATCTTCATTAATTGCACATTGCACCAGTAAGAGCAGAGTGTGAAGGTTCAATTAGCAGGGTAAGAGCACAGTTTTGCTCAAAATATATAAATATTGCAATGCACACAACATAACGAGTGACATACCAGAGTTCAAAAGAGGACAAATTGTTGGTGCACGTCTTGCTGGAGCATCTGTGACCAAGACAGCAAGTCTTTGTGATGTATCAAGAGCCACGGTATCCAGGGTAATGTCAGCATACCACCAAGAAGGACCAACCACATCCAACAGGATTAACTGTGGACACTGTAAGAGGAAGCTGTCTGAAAGGGATGTTCGGGTGCTATACCGGATTGTATCCAAAAAACATAAAACCACGGCTGATCAAATCACGCAGAATTCAATGTGCACCTCAACTATCCAGTTTCCACCAGAACTGTATTGTGCTCTAAAACCAGGTGTTTCAGTTTCATTCTCCAACCCCTGTATATGACAGAAATATGCTACAAATGGGTTTTGGCTGGCACGTCGATTCTTAAATCCAAAACAGGATCTCGGCATAACGACAGAAGACATGAGGTTATACTAAACGAGTGGTGAACAGCTCGGCGGTGGACGGAGACAGGTGTGACGCGAGGCTATTTTATGCTCGGAGAGGGCCGGGGGTATTTCTGATCGCTTTAATTTACCACATCCAACACGGCTGCTCTTCTCGTGGCGCGCTTTTATCTAACTTGCTGAGCCTCTATTGATTTCTCCTCTTTATCTTTAATGCAGGATAGGAGCACAGAAGGCGGGGAGAGAGGGGAGGCTGAATGGAGAACCAGGCTGAGATGGCTGCTATTCTCCAGCTTATTGCCTCCTGTCGACCATGGTTTCACATGATGTCCACTGTGTCAGGGCTGCTTCCCGCAATAAAGGCCGTGATTGACAATAAAGAGGCGAGAGCAAAGCAAAGAGATAGCCTCTCGATGGGTGAAGAGTAAGCTCAAACTCCATTATAAAACAGACTGAAAACGGCTAACCTCTGCCTCCAAATCAAATCAGCAACTCTTCAGATACATGGATGAAATACAACTTCTCACCTCTTCTGCTCTAGAATCCCGTAATGATAAAAAAACACATATATATTTAATTTACCATTTTTTTAAATCTATGCCTACACTCTAAACCATTTAATAATCTCATTCAAGTAAAAAAACTTTAGATATTGTGCAGTTTTTATAGAGTTTTTTCGTTTGTTTAGGCCCTGAATTATATTAAATAGCGTTTATCTTTTCATTTTTTAACCCTTTCAGACAAAAATTGTGTTCCAGTGTTAAAAAACTAATAATTAGTTAATAATAACAACGCTGTTTTCTCTCTGCAGTGCACACAAAAAAAGACTCTAATATTTGAACATAAAATCTATTTTAACATTATCCAATCCAATTTACTAAAATAAGTAACTATTTTTTTAAGTCTATTCTATTGCATTGGCAACTTTAGATTCAATGTTGCCCTTTTTGTTCAGAAGCCATCCCTACACACTTCTGTATAGTCTAATAAAAACAGCTCTTAAATAGTGTTGTGTGCAACAAACAGAATAAACTGTACTCTGTTAATATCCTGTTAATAACCTTGTTTGTACACTAAAGTAAGCCCTATATTATGTTTTCTGACATTTTTATCAAATAATGTTGTAATACACAAAACCAGGGGTCTTCCTTTGTTGTTATAATTGGTCACATGATTGCAGTAGCTTGAGCTCATTTCAAAATAAGGGTCTTTATAAATGTTATACTGAATGGCAAATAAAGATTGGCGAAAATGTGGACTGAAATCGACTTGAATATTATTAATATCTAAAAATGCATCTGTGTAAAGAAGAGTTTGTGTGTTGAATAAGTGGTTTTTGTGTCTATTTTTGAGACTGCGCTTTTTTTTCTATATCAGGCAACTTCAGATACACAGTTAGAGATGCGTGACCTGTGAAATCATATAGTAGTTTCCCCACCATATGTGTTGCTTACCTTCCCCTGTAAATACGGTTTATTTTATCGCTTCTGGAACATCATGCCGATGCAGAGACCGACTCTGATTTCAATTAAACACTCACAAACAAGACAGTTTACATTCCTCCCCAGAAGGAGGTTAACAGGCATCACAACAGAGCGGTGGTTAAAAAAGCAGAGGTTAACGGCGGCATGTGCCGATCTGAAGCTGGGTGAGAAAAGACTCACGTTTATGAGCTGAAAAAGAACAGACCCCGTTATTAGCTTTAATGTTGAGACAGGGAAAAGAAAAGAGAGGGAATAAAGGATGCAGAAAACATTCTCTATAAAAGACAGAATGAATCAGCACAGAGTGAACAATCTAACATTAACGATGGATGATTAATTAGGGAGAATTTAAAGCTGTTTACGTTCTTATAGCCTTATAGCTTATATAAGGGCCTAAATCACAGAAAATCCAAATTCACCATTTGTTTTTATTATTATTTATGAATGAAATCAGCAAAAACAGTCCCGCTGTTTTATACAAATACATACACGTATAATATTTTTCAGAGCACCTTGTATCTTTAAAGCTCTAAGTACCAATTAATATACATTACAAAAAGAAATAAAAAGATATTTGTTGGAAAATAGTATTAAATTATCAACTATTAAGTAACTAAATATAAACATCAATACATGCACAAAAAAATCACTTAGACATACAAAGCAACAAGATGCTCTGAAGATAGATAGATTCTCCTCCACCAGTCTTACACACTGCTTTTGGATAACTTTATGCTGCTTTACTCCTGGTGCAAAAAATTCGAGCAGTTCAGTTTGGTGGTTTGATGGCTTGTGATCATCTATCTTCCTCTTGATTATATTCCAGAGGTTTTTAATTTGGTAAAATCAAAGTAGATAAATAATGTGCTGCTTCTTCACCCAGTGGACGTGTCTTTAGTTAGAGTTTTGCAAAATCCTTCCCAGCATGCCCCACTGAAAGCGATCGTTTTCTACCAGAAGCTAAGTTGCTGTTTTCCGCGGTCGTGTAAAGAGACACCGCTCCTGAAGTGCTGGCCGTAAGTCAGAGCTCATCCACATCTATCCCCCAATAAAAAGAAGCACATGTGAGGAAGTCTAACTTTCCATGTCCTGGTATTAGACGCTCAGTTGGAGGCTGGGGGACGAGATAACGATTAGGAAGTGCTTTACTCAGACCTGCTGAGAGAGAGCCATGTTAACCATGGAACCAGATAAACGCGCTCATCCTTCATCACACTTCAATCGGAGGAAGACAAAAGAAGTGAAGGGACTTTTTGAGTATTGTTGCAAACTTATTGAAAAAAGGTCATTTTCTTGTTGCACTTCCATGGTGAATAAAAATAACCTGCAGTGGACGTTCAACATCTTTCACGCTGCTTTTTGGTGCCTAGTTCTATCTATCTATCTATCTATCTATCTATCTATCTATCTATCTATCTATCTATCTATCTATCTATCTATCTATCTATCTATCTTTTTGTAATTTAATGGTTATTAGAAATACAAAGCTACAAGATGCTCTGAAAATAGATAGATAGATAGATAGATAGATAGATAGATAGATAGATAGATAGATAGATAGATAGATAGATAGATAGATAGATAGATTCTTTAAACTACAGACAACATTTTTCTCCAAAATTCCAAATAAAAATATTGCCAATTACAACATTTATTTGCAGAAAATGCAAAGTGGACGCTCAACATCTTTCTTTTTGGTGCATAGTTTTTCTATCTCTTCTTCTCTCTTTTCTTCTCTTCTCCTCTCTCCTCCTCTCTTCTATCAGCCGCAGATGCCGCGTGTGCTGCCGCCGCATAATATACATTACAAAATGAAATAAACTGATATTTGTTGGAAAATGGTATTCAAATATCAGTTATTAAGTAACTAAATGTATAAATTAATTAATACACAAATAAAAATTATTAAGATATACAAAGTTACAAGATGCTCTGAAAATATTCAATAAATAATATTTGGTGGAATAATTCTGATATTTAATCACAGTTTTTATGCATCTTGGCATCATGTTCTCCTCCACCAGTCTTACACACTGCTTTTTAGATAACTTTATGCCGCCACTCCTGGTCTTCTCTTCTCTTCTCTCCTCTTCTCTTTTCTTCTCTTCTCTCCTCTTCTCTTCTCTTCTCTTCTGTACTCTTCTCTTCTCTTCTGTACTCTTCTCTGCTCTTCTCTTCTCTTCTCATCTCTTCTCTGCTCTTCTCTTCTCTTCTCTTCTCTTCTCTTCTCTTCTCTTCTCTTCTCATCTCTTCTCTTCTCTTCTCTGCTCTTCTCTTCTTTCATCTCCTCTTCTCTTCTCCTTTTTTCTCTTCTCTTTTTTCTCTTCTCTTCTCTTCTCTTCTCTTCTCTCCTCTCCTCTTCTCATCTCTTCTCTGCTCTTCTCTTCTCTCATCTCCTCTTCTCTTCTCTTCTCTTCTCTTCTCTTCTCGTCTCGTCTCTTCTCTTCTCTTCTCTGCTCTTCTCTTCTCTTCTTTCATCTCCTCTTCTCTTCTCCTTTTTTCTCTTCTCTTTTTTCTCTTCTCTTCTCTTCTCTTCTCTTCTCTCCTCTTCTCTCCTCTTCTCTGCTCTTCTCTTCTCATCTCTTCTCTGCTCTTCTCTTCTCTTCTCTCATCTCCTCTTCTCTTCTCTTCTCTTCTCTTCTCTTCTCGTCTCGTCTCTTCTCTTCTCTTCTCTTCTCTGCTCTTCTCTTCTCTTCTTTCATCTCCTCTTCTCTTCTCCTTTTTTCTCTTCTCTTTTTTCTCTTCTCTTCTCTTCTCTTCTCTCCTCTTCTCTCCTCTTCTCTTCTCTTCTCTTCTCTCCTCTCCTCTTCTCTGCTCTTCTCTTCTCTTCTCTTCTCTTCTCTTCTCTTCTCTTCTCTTCTCTGCTCTGCTCTGCTTTTCTCTTCTCTTCTATCGGCCGCAGATGTTGCATGTGCTGCCGCCGCTTGCGTGCCACTGGCCTTAGGTCACGGGCGAACGCGACGTTTACAGTCGGACGGACAGTAAAGAGCTGTCAGGAATAAACACACATTGACTACCATGCGTCTGTGCACACTTTATGAGCACACTTCATCTGGGAGCCTCCTACCAGCATCCCATAAAACCTACAGACAAAGTCCTGGAAAGCGAGAGACACTCGTTCAGGCTGTGGAGATGCAGGAATTGGCAAGTTTAGCTTGTTATGAGCTTAAAAAACTTGATTTACATCAATTGAATCATGCTTGATTCAGGGTTTAATCCATCATCTTCGATTAATCTGGTTGGTCAGCTTAAAGCCGGCAAAGGGAAGAAGCTCTGGTGGATGGTACATTTTTGTTTCTTTTGTTTTCCTTTTCATTTTTTGAACTTCATTGTCTCAAAGGGTGGCGTTTAAATAAAAATGAACAGAGAAAAACACGTTTTTATGTGAGCGTTGATGGAGAAGTGGGCTCCATCTGTGTAAACTCGCCGAAACGCCGACTTCCTCCCACGCGTTTATCCGCAGGCCCGAGGCGAGCCACAAAATACACGTCATCAAACGTCCTCTACTGAAAAGAAGTGCAGAGAACATCCTTCTCCTAAATGCTGGATCCAGCTGGATATTAAAATGTTGTATTTCTGATTTGATCTAACAGAATAATCCAACACAATTCACATTTGCTGCTTAACTTAAATTGAATGTTATAGTAGGTTAATAATTGATAATGCTTTGCTTAATAGTGTAAATATACAGGCAAATAGGTCTTAATAACACATTTATAAGCACTGAATGATGCACTATAAATATGTTTATAAAGAGCCTATACTTGTACACTCTAAAAGTGATTTTTTGTTTAAGTCAGAAGAATTAATATTATGAAGTTGAGTGAACTTACCGGCAAGAACAACTCAATAAAACGAGTTCAGAGAACTTCAACCTAAAAACTCAACTTAAAAACGTTAAATAAATATTAATCTAAAGCTTTATAAATGCATTATTCAATGCTTATTACACTTATTCACATTATGTAGCCCCTGTATTTGTGGGTTTTCCTTTAAACAGTGTTACTGTATATTATACAGGCCTGTTTGTTGAACGTATCGATGACTTTTCTAAATAAAACAACTCTAATTTAGTTGTTTTCAAGCATTTTCTTTCCATTCCCAGAGCTCTTTTCTTCCTTATGGCTCCTCTAATTCGAGAATTAGCATTCTTGACCACCAAACTCCAAAGCCGTGGAGATAACCCATAAAGTCAAAAGCATCAAAGGCCAGAAGAAAGGACCCAGTAAACACAGCAGACCCCCTTGTTTTATGGCTGTTCTGTATGTGGAAAAATTCTTGCTTTATTTTCTGAACATAAATGTAAGTTTCCATGAGAAAAGCGGACCAATCAAAATGCCCGGTTTACTGTCATCTTTAGGAACGAGATCCAAATTTCCGTAATCAAACAAGGATCAGATGGAGCTTTCTCTAGTCTTAAAACAAATAAAGGTACTTAACGTGGATCTTCACAACAGCTCTTTTCTTTCCATTAAAAGAGCTTTCAATGGACGATTCTTCTTCTTGAGAACAATTTTAATAACTGTGTAATAACCGAGTAATAATCAGTAAAAATCAAGTAATAATTTATTAAATTAATGGGTATTTCTCATTCATAAAACACAGCTCTGGAAAAAATAAGATACCACTTAAAAATGATTTATTTTTTATTTTACCAAACTAAAAACCTCTGGAATATAATCAAGAGGAAGATGGACGATCACAAGCCATCAAACCACCAAACTGAACTGCTTGATTTTTTTTGCACCAGGAGTAAAGCAGCATAATCCAAAAGCAGTGTGTAAGACTGGTGGAGGAGAACATGATGCCAAGATGCATGAAAAAATAACAACGTGTTTTCTTTGCATTATTTGAGGAAATTGGGAGAAATGTTGTCTGTAGTTTATAGAATAAAACAACAATGTTCATTTTACTCAAACATAAACCTATAAATAGCAAAATCAGAGAAACTGATTCAGAAACTATAACTAAAACAATAAAATAGTTTTAATATTTTAACTATTTGCTGACTAATATTTACAGGAGATTGCATTTGCAGGAATTGCAATTACAATTAAAGTATTTGATGCTCCACTATAATAAAAAGTGAACCAGAGACCTTTACCAGCTTTCTCTTTACAGCTTTAGCTACAGATAGCCGTTTTCTTGCTACACAAACACCATGTGTTTAATGTCGGCTCGCCAAAGATCCCTTTGGTTTGTCTAGACTGCAGGAAATGCAAAATTGCATTTGTTTACAACCATTAGGAAGTCAAAGCCAAGGCAGCGATTAAAGAGCTGCTTTAAGCAAAGAGGGCTGAGCAGCTCAAAGCACACACTGCTGTTTTCCCTGTCTTAATGTGTGTGTGTGTGTGTGTGTGTGTGTGTGTGTGTGTGTGTGTGTGTGTGTGTGTGAGACTGTGCGTATCTGTTATGCATGTGTGTGCAACTACAGAGATTATTAGGAACGAATGGCATTTAAAAACTATACTATTTAAAAACTCCCATCAGTCTCTTTGCATAAAATATAATTTGTCATAATCAGTTTGGATGAATGAGGCAAATAAAATCTGTAAATAGACCTGAACAATGAAAAAATCCTCTGCATTTCTTCTAAAATCAGGGGTATTAATAGCATGTTTGTCCCTTGTTTGCTGCAGTAAAACCCTCTATTACTTTCCCTGTAAAGTTTTACACTGGATTTATCTATATAATATACAGTACAGGCCAAAAGTTTGAACACAGCTTCTCTTTTTCGGTGCATTTTCTTTATTTTCATGACTATTTAATTATTTGTTGTAGATTCTCACTGAAGCATCAAAACTATGAATGAACACATGTGGAGTTTTATGTACTTAACAAAAAAAAGTACATGTTTTATATTCTAGTTTCTTCAAAATAGAAAGTAGCCCCCCTTTGCTCTGATTACTGCTTTGCACACTCTTGGCATCATTCTCTCAATGAGCTTCATTTAAGAGGTGGCCACCTGAAATAAAAATAAAAAAGTTTTCCAACAATCTTGAAGGAAGGAAGGAGTTCCCAGAGGTGTTTATTAGCACTTGTTGCTCCTTTGCCTTCTTCACTCTGTGCTCCAGCTCACCCCAAACCCAAAGCTCATCTGGATTGGGTTCAGGTCCGGTGACTGTGGAGGTTCAGCTCATTTTTTATTAAGTACATAAAACTCCACATGTGTTCATTCATAGTTTTGATGCTTCAGTGAGAATCTACAATTTAAATATCAGTCATGAAAATGCCTGAAAAAGAGAAGGTGTGCCCAAACCTTTGGCCTGTACTGTAGATACAAAAACCCTGCTTTTGGACCATTTTATGTCACTCCTGGTGCAAAAATGAATTCACACAGCTCTTTTGGTAGTGTTTGGTAGTTTTTTTAAGAACTTCTTAAGCTAGCACCTCACAACTTACGCAAATGTTCTCAGTTCATCCCTTCATGGAAAACACTTCACGGTCAAGTAACAGTCAGAGGTGGAAAAAGTACTGAAAATTGTAATTAAGTAAAAGTACCTTTACTTTGCTAAAATTCTACTTAAGTAAAAGTAAAAGTACGCATCTAAAAATCTACTCGAGTAAAAGTAAAAAAGTACTCAATTAAAAAAGTTACATAGTTACTTTTAATTACTTAATGTAAAGAAGTACAACAAATCACACATTGAATCGTTTTTAATAAAATATTATCCCACATAATAACTTGGACCTTTCAGAACAAATGGTATAGGTTTCTATGATCCATTTTTTTTCTTTACTGTTAAAAAATTCAAAATTTATGATCATATATGTGACATTTAACCGTATTTTTATAGTTTTACAGTACATTATTATTTTTAACTTACTATTGCTGTGCTTTAACTGCTATTTACATGTTTTTTAACATTCAAGCAGATTCTTTAATGATAAAAATACTTACACCACATGCTTTCTCAGGTTTGATGTAGAATTTACTCAGTAAGGGTTAGTTTTCCAAGGTAGCGAAGTAAAATTACCTATTTTAAAAACTACTTTAAAAATGACAAATTACTCATAAAATCTACTCAATTACAGTAATGTGAGCAAATGTAATTCATTAGTTTCCACCTCTGGTAACAGTACTGTTATACTGTCCCATGCTGATAATAAGAGGCTCATTAAGCTGCAGTGAGATTAAATGGCCTCGGAGTGAATCTTTGATTCAGTAAAGTGATTACAAATCCAGTCCTTTGTCTGACGGAAACACGATCCTCTAAACACCTGCAATTTAATACCTGCTTCTGCTCACCTGTGTGGTATTCTCCAACCCAGAGCCACGATGCTCCTCTCAGTTCTCCATACCTTCAGAGAAATATACAGATCTGGATAAAAATGAAGAGAGCACTTCAGTTTCTGAATCAGTTTCTCTGATTTAGCTATTTATAGGTTTGTGTTTGAGTAAAATGAACATTGTTGTTTTATTCTATAAACTACAGACAACATTTCTCCCAAATTACAAATAAAAATATTCTCATTTAGAGCATTTATTTACAGAAAATGAGAAATGACTGAAATAACAAAAAAGATGCAGAGCTTTCAGACCTCAAATAATGCAAAGAAAACAAAAAAAAAGTTCATAATTATAAAGTTTTAAGAGTTCAGAAACGATCAATATTTGGTGGAATAACCCTGGTTGGT
This sequence comes from Astyanax mexicanus, assembly GCF_023375975.1. NCBI lineage: Eukaryota > Metazoa > Chordata > Actinopteri > Characiformes > Acestrorhamphidae > Astyanax > Astyanax mexicanus. The sequence goes on from NC_064410.1 coordinate 1,389,825, forward strand.
TTTTAATCACAGTTTTTTTATGCATCTTGGCATCATGTTCTTCTCCTCCACCAGTCTTACACACTGCTTTTGATCATTCATCTTCCTCTTGATTGTATTCCAGAGTGATTAAGATGGAATGACAGCACGAGTATAAACAGAACCCGTATAAAACAGTAGTGCGAATACTCAAAAAG